>NC_138221.1:42581207-43181207 GCF_964197995.2 Scardinius erythrophthalmus
TTACCTAGTGCGTTCAAGTCATGTCGGAAAAAGATTGCATTCACAAAGTCGTAATTACGAGATTTTGTTTGAGTTATAAAACTAGCCAAGTTGCATGTAGCCTACAAAACACTTAAGTATTGTCCAACATCGACAGAATGGCATATAGGCCTATAGGCCTACGATCAGTTTAAGGCACCGATAAATTGTAGCTATAAACATGAAAAAGAAAAACACACCCAGTGCACATTATTTATTTATAATTTTGTAGAAGATGTACAAATGGGCAGTGCTGCAATTCACAAATGCACAGGAAACGATTCACACTCAAAAAACAATGTAGGCCTTAGCCTTTTTTAAGATTTACGCAATTGAATTAATAGTAAAATTCTATCAAATTGAATTGAATAATCCTTACATATTTTAACTGAATAAGAGAATAAACATTGTTCAATTAAAATACAGAAGGATTATGTTTTTTTTTATCATACCTACCCCTACCCTTAAAACAATGCAAATATTTAGTCAAATAAATAAATATTGAAGTGCGCAAACTGCGCATGCGCAGTAGGACAATCTGACGGGTAAGATGAAATGTCAGGACACCGCATTTGCGCATGGAAGAGTGCAGCGAACAGTAGACGGCTGAGAGGACAGGAAAGTTCGCTTTTCTGAGGTGAGATTGAGAAACGTTTAATTTCGTAAGTTACGAAAATAACTTAAGAATAAAATAGGCTAATGACACTGACATAAAGCCTGACAATATCTCATCCGACCGCAAATTAGGCTGAATCGGAACAACACGTTTTTCTCAGGCACTCTTTACTTAAACTGCGTCTGACAAAAGTGTCAACAGCTTTTACGCACGGCTTTCAAAATCAAAGTCTCGCATAAGAAAAACAGAATTAATGTTGTTGTTTCTTTCACTGCGCGGTCTTGCGATTCACCAGTTGAAACACTGTGGACTTGTTCTTAGCCGAAGTCCTATTATCGCCTGGCTGGTTGTTGCAAAATAAACCCCAACCACTGGTTGGGGTTTATTTTGCAATCGTGACCATATCCTTGCATTTATATTCCGATATAGGCTACTTGAAGAAATGTTTCTCAGAGTTGGACTCAGGCCCATAATACAGCATTATCAAAGTAATAGCACAATCAAGACTAATAAGAGCGCTTACTTGCTGTGAATCAGGCAAAACCGCAGCCCCATAATATTTAGATGTGGGTGGCTGATATAGCGGGTTTAGTGTATGAAGTCTTGCAATCTCTCTCTTTTTATTTAATCCTGCTTGAGGACATACAATACATAATTAGACTACAGTGCTTAGAAACATTTATTATAATGAGCTGGAATGGCATGGTTCAATGGACTTTATGCGAAATCCATAACTTTAAGATTTAAGGTTTGTAATATTGTCATAAAATCAGTATTGTGTTCAAGCCCCAAGTCTTTTACTCTCTCTCTCTCTCTCTCTCTCTCTCTCTCTCTCTCTCTCTCTCTCTCTCTCTCTCTCTCTCTCTCTCTCTCTCTCTCTCTCTCTCTCTCTCTCTCTCTCTCTCTCTCTCTCTCTCTCTCTCTCTCTCTCTCTCTCTCTCTCTCTCTCTCTCTCTCACACACCCCTTTGAGCATCTTCATAGGAAAACCTAACACATTATTATGATCACACTGCACCTTATCATGTACAATAGAGACTTGAAATAAAAATGTATTGAGATCTAAACCCTAAATACTCAGGCTTTTTCCAACAATAGGGAAAGCGGCAAACATGTAATTTTCTCTCAAGGAGATAAGTAGGCCTACTTGCTTTTCAGCATGCAGGGTCCCTCTCCCCCACTATGCCACAGAGGCTTTAATTTCCCCTGTAATGATAGGGAAAGGTGACGCATAAACAGTGAAGCTCCTGACAGAAGCTTTGTGAAGACATTCAGTTTGAGACTAATTGTCTAAAGGTAAACACCTGCAGGTGCGCTTCAAGGCTGGTTAATGATACTACTCTACTGAAACTGAGATAAAGAAGGACTGAGGTAATGTAACTTAATCATAGCATGTACAGTTATGAAAAGGCAAATGCCAGTTTCTTGGCTTATTCGATTTAAATACAGAAAATACTGCAATATTTCATTAAAAATAAAAAATAAAATTATGAAAATTTTGGTGGCTTGACACATTTCTAACATTTCATTCAATTGACACCAAGGTACACCACAGCACAAACTATTGAACGGATATTGAACTTCAACTTCCAGTTGTCTGCTTTAATTAATCACTAGCCTAGCTGATGATTTGCAAATCGTTAGTCATTTTTTAATTAATTATTTCTTAGCCAATTATGCTATGAGGCTAACGAAATGTATCATTATGTTATTACTTAACATGGCTGATTGTTAATATGTCATTTTGGTTTTGACATCCACACTAAGCCATGGATTTCAATTATCTGTTTATTAGTTAAGCATGAATGAATGGATATTAGTGCACCCGTATTTTAAAGTGTTAACACTTTTTTCTATGCTTTCGTGCAAATCACCAAAATGTAGTTCTGTCATGAAATCTCTCGGAGCGTTTGACATGGTAATGCATATGACAATGTTGATATGTTTTGTCTTGGCGGAATAGATCTGCTGCGCTGCTGTTGGTTATTGCTGCCAATACATACACGACACACTGCTGTGAGCAAGTAAGACATGCTGCTGCTGTGCAATATAGCGTACATGAATTACCCGTAGCAGATCTATACAGGTGGAGCTGGGGAAGGTGGAGGGTTTCTGAAAGCGTTGCAACTGCTAAAGCAAATGCTGACCGAGTATTTGAAGGTTGAGCAGCGAGCTCATTGGCTACTGATACATCAGCTGTGTCCTTAGAGAACAATGTGATTGCAAGCAGATTGAGTTAAGGACCTTTCAGCCTGCGCCATCTAGAGTTTCATGACAGAACTTTGTATTTATGTTTTCTCATGAGATCCGGTTGGGTTTAGCGCTAACCGTTTCATGCTCTCAGAGCATTTTCTCCTTTTATGTTCAGGGTTTTCTTTAGTAATGTAGAAACTACACTGTAAAAAGTGAACAGTTGGATCAACTTAAAAAAAATTACTTCAATTGGTAACACCTAAAGAAATTAAGTTTTCTCAACTTAAATTATCACGTTTTATCATGAAAAATGTGATAATTTAAGTTGAGAAAACTTAATTTCTTTAGGTGTTACCAATTAAAGTAATTTTTTAAGTTGATCCAACTGTTCACTTTTTACAGTGTAGAAAGTTTAGAAAGTAAAATTTAAACGTTTTATATAACTAAACGCCAGTCAAAAATACTAGTGTTAAGTTATATACAAACAGAATCGTTTGAATTTTTGGTCATTGCTTTTGTAACCTCTTTAACTGAATAATTATTTAGAAATAATAAATCTGCTGTAGATTGATTCAGAGGAGTTTAATGATTAATTAAGATCATGATTTTTATAAAAGCCTTTTGTTTATTTATGGTCCCCGTCTTATCTCTGTGATTAAATGCCTTCAATATTTCTACTTGCTCTGCCCATACATCTGCATTTCCAAGCAGTGAACAGTTCTCATCTTTCACCCGCAAGACGAATTGATGTTCCCTGAGAAGTGAAGAGAGAGTTTATTTCTATTGCACATCTTCCAGCCATCACAAAATGTTTCCTTTGTGTTCCTCTCATGTGCGGCGCTTATGTTGCATTGACCCCTGCAAGCTGCCAGCGGGATGAATTATGACTGCGTGCCTGCGATGGATGCCCGCACCGTGTTGTGATGCAGGTCTCTGGTGCGTGTGTAGACTGGGGATGACCGAGTGACTGTTCATCATCAGCGCAGACTGAAGTAACAGCCCTGCAGGCCTGCCCAGATCGCGCTCTCAATTTCTTTCTCTCTTCGCCAGGACTCTTGTTGCCATGATAATGAATACAAATCTATCATCCGACTGTGTGCGATTGTGCCTCAGTGTATTGCTCAAAATTGCAGAAGCTTTGTGTCAGAGCAGCACAGTCTCTTGAAATGTTTCCAATCGCCTTTTCAAAAACAGTTTTTTGTGTTCGCGCAGTTTAAAGAGTGACCCGCTTTTTGTTCTCGCTCTCAGTCTCTCTTACACTTTCATGTGGTGCTCAGTCACCATGAAACCATGTTATGCATGTTTATTGTTTTCTGGCTTTACTCTCACCGTGTGCTAAGTTGAAATGATGGCTCCAATTTTAGACAGTCTCTTGTTGTTGACATATGTTTCTATATGGGGTGGCCGAGAGGATTTGCATCTAGAATTCACAGGAGGCTCAAATTCATCGAGCCCCGAACTGTCATTGCCCCTCTTAGGGGTTGAAACCAAGTCACAGCCATAGACTGTGTGCTCTCAATGTTTTTCATATTATAATCTTTGTTCAGAAAAGTTCACAGACTTTGCGACGTGTCCTCTAAATTTAAACTTTTTTTAATCACAATAAGCTCTGATAGTCTTTGTGTACTCGCTACTGTGTTTAGCTGTTACTAATAAGTGGAACACCAGAAAAGTATCTACTGACAGGAGTACTTTCCGACATTATCTGAGATATGGATGTGTGTGATGACAAGACAAAGTGTCTCTGACCTCTCTTCACCTCTTTCAAGTGTCTAATGCTCTCAGGTTGATAGCGGCATTGACCCAGGAAATGGAGCAGTGTGTGGGTGAAAGCTGAGGTAACGCATGGCCTGGAGACTGGCAGAGAGGACAGAAATTATATAATATTATACCATGGTCTGGGTGAATACTCGATTCTGATTGGCTGCAGGGTGTCCGTTAAAAAGTGATAATGTACACCTAAATAAACCGTCAGGTGTAACCAAGGAAACCAAGTTATTGTTTGTAACTTGTAACTTTAGATTTCGAATGTAAAACTAATTAAAATATAAACTAATGTTTTAAAAATGTGTTATTTGGCAAGTGACCATGGTATAAGCGGGTTAATGCCCTTCGAGGTGTCCATTGTCAGGTATTAATGGACTTCCGACCTCCGCTGCGCGTCGGACGGTTCACGCCTCGCCGTCGTCCATTAATACCTGATAAATAAAATAGCATAATATAAAAAAATTATGAAAAAAAATATATATAAAGATTTTTTTTATAATTAAATGTAAATAATATATAATATAAAAATAATATAAATAAAAAAAAAATGATGCCATTCAAGTACATTAGGGGTGAAATACAATTACAAACAAAATCTCTTTTGCAGGCTTTTTAGAGGCTGATCTTAAGTTTTTTTTTTACCAGTGCATTTCTGCAAATTTCAAAGGAGCAAAGATTTCAGTGTAGCAATGGGGACTGTCTTAATGAAACAGAAGTAGTGACAGATCTTTTCTTCCACATTGCGATGCACATCCAAATATAGCGATTTATGAAAAAAGAAAAGAAATTGTAGGGCAGGGACTATGGTTCTATGCATCGGTTTTTGATTTTGATGTCAGGGTATAAAGGACTCAAAAATGAATGCAACTTTGCAATCAGAAATGGATAAAATACTTCATAAAATAGATTTTATTTCATGCTGACTCTAAAAATGGCTAACCCCCTTGCTAGTGCACTGACAACTGAAGTAATGAGCAGACTGAGACACTATATTATATATAAAATATATTTATAAAAAAGATTTTAGAGTGACGTATAGAATGATTTCTGCAACTGCATTCTGAGCTTGTGAGTTAAAAATGTTTGGTAACCCAGACAAACACTATTGCAGCAGTCTATGTAACAAGCAAGTGAATGAATTTCTCAGAGAGGAAACAACAATACATAGATCCAGATAGTAAACCAAGTAGTGTAAGTTTGATATTTTTCTGACCGGTAGTGAACAGTCTTGTGAGGGCAGTGGAGAGTCTGCTAGCAGAGAGTCTTGTGCTGCTGATTACAGTGAAGTCTTCAATCAGATCAGACAGCTGACTGCTCCAATCAGCCTCCCTTTCCCTGCTTAGTTTGGACCAATCCGGTCAAACCCAATTACTGGAGTCACACTCTAATTGTCTGCCGACCCCATTGAACCACCACCACAATGAACTGGGTCAAAGACACAGCAGTAAGTTATTATTCTGATGTGACACAGCATGTGGCATACATGCATTATTGTTTGGGTATAGGACCTTTGTGATAGTAATTGATTGAAGATTGCGATTCCCTCTTGCTCATAGCTGTAGTTCTCAAATGACTTGCTGCTGGGAGGTAAAGTGAAGCTCTCGTTCACAGTGTGGGAACAGCTTTGTCACAGAACCCCAAACCATATGGGTTCATTCATTAAAGCCTGTTCTTTCTATGTGCGCACAGAACCTAATAATAGCACACAGTTCCTCAAGAGCTCCTTTATTTATTCTCAAAATTCAAAGCTGTGTCTTGTGAGGAGTTCAATACACCCTTATACATTCTGTATAGTCATGAGAGTTTCCCTGGTGATCCACCTTTTAGATTCGCCAGACCATTTTTAGCTACATGCATACTGTGCCCGAGGAAGAACTCTGAGTTGTGAGTAATGTTGACTCTGTCTATGTCTGTGTGGGTCACATTGGTCAGTGAGGCGATTTGCTGGCTCTAGGGTTTTCCTTAGACACTGTGGCTTCCAAACCACTGGCACCAGGAATATACAAGTCATTTTTTAAAAGAAAACATAAAAATATTACCAAAAAAATACCAACAAAAATAATAAATCTGTCACGTTTTTCACCCTCGTGTCATTCCAAACCTGTATGACTTTCTTCTCTGGAATTTAGAGAAAATATTTTACATAATACAGAATAAAAGCTTAAAGCTGCATTCCATAACTTTTTTGGGTTAAAAATGATCCAAAATATTTTGTTGAGCAAGTACATAACCAGGCAGTGTTCAAAACTATCTGCTTGCCTTAGCTCGATTCAAAATGGTAAGTTTGTAATAATGTTTTTAATTCCAGTGGTACTGCTGGATTTCTGTGGGAAATTCGAGCATGTCTTTGCGTCATTACGTCACATCTGTGCACATAAAGAAGGGGTCGCAGCTAGGTTGTATTGCGTGTGAGGATGTTGGAGGTGGAGATTTATAGCCTTTTCTCACAGCACTTGATATGATTAAACTTATCAATTTGATGACGGATCCAGAAAGGTTCAAATGACAATCACCAGTGACAAGTGGAAATTCACCCGTTGTAAAATGCAAAAGACTTCGGACTTCGGAGTGGCTACAGAAAAAAAGAGACTGCAACAGGGCCCATGCGAAAACAAGGATAAATATCCTTGGCATTCACGCAATGCTGATGTTGGTAACATTAACAATTTGAGAACAAAGTATAATTTGCACGGTTTGACGTGATATGATAAGCGATCGTTAGATTTAATCAGCCTTAAATTTCCCTTAGTTGGTCAGAACAAAAGTGGATGTTACTTGTTCAGACGACATTTTCCAGTGAAAATTCTTATGTTGGTCATACTTCCAAAAAGTAGAATCTGAGATTGCGAATGACACAGTATCCACACCGGAGCGGTTACTGACAGACACACATCTTCCTCAAAACATTGGATTCATCCGCGCTGTGCCATGCCGAGGCACAACCCACGTAAAGTTGATAATTCCGCGAATAACTGCAATTGCAGATTTCGAACAGAGATGGCGACAAAGAGGAGAAACTACAGATTGCAGCTTTAATAAAAGTTTGGAATGACATGAAGGCAGAATTTTCATATTTGGTCGAACTTTCCCTTTAACTCACACAACATGCAGTAAAAAACAACAACAAAATTCTTATTTCACACCCTGTTTATTGACCTTCTATGATGTACATGTGTTGAGTGACATGACTAATAGTGAAAAAGATTAACAGTGCTTATTTTTTCAACCCACTGCTTTTGTGTACATTAGTGCAGGAAGAGCCATAGTTCTCATTCATTGTCCGGCGAGTCGAATAGATAAAACCCACCGACAGCAATGAATGTGAATCAGGACCCAGAGCTGTGACAGTAGATGCAGAATACAGTCTCTCGCTTCACTGATCAGCTGGGACAGCTTTAGAGACACTACAGCAGCCATCTTGGCCAGCTCAGCAACAAAATGGACTCGCACATGTAGTTGCTGGCACTCAGAAGGTCCGTGTGGTCGGAGTGTGTTCAAGAGGCAGGGTACACTCAACACTCGATGGTTTCTTTGACTTGCAAACTCACCGACAGCGTTGAATGTTCACTGAGACTCGCCTTGGACTGCATATACTTTGGAAATGCTGGAATTGTGTGATTTGATAGACATGCACACCAAAAAAATTACATAAACACAGTTACGTACCTCACATGATACTACTTACATTCCCACCCCAACTAGTTTCAAATATGTTAACCACTTTAATACACATTAATAAATCTACGACCCATCCCTACAGTATGGTATATGTATTGAATATGTTTTCTTGGCCCTTAAAATACATATTGCAATGAAATTGCAATCAACCCAGCCTATATTTAGCATATATTTTGACCAGGACAAATACATGTTTGGGCCATATGAGACTGTGCTCTCACAGTCGCTGAGGGGAAGTTTTGTGTGAGCATTGGAGGCTTTGGAGATCTGGTCATATGCACAGGGAAGCGGGCGTAGAGCGCTGCATGAAGTATAGCATGAGCTCTGTGGGGTCTATTATCTGATTGTGGGGGGAAGGGACCAGGAGCTGAGAGTGAGCGGGAACAGAGGGTTGCCGATTGGAGAGAAAGAGAAAAATGTAAGGGGGAAGGAGGAATCAAGAGAGCGGGCAGAGTGGAGGTGGTGAGTGCATGTCTGGGCAAGGGGGTGTTGATCGATTCCAGGCTATGCATTTCCAGACAGACTGAATGGCAAAGGTCAAAGGGTCTCATTTCCTATGAAAGAGGGGCTGTCTGAAATGCGCCTCGTCCGTTTGTTTGCTCGATGCATTTGGAACACGCTCACGTATGCACGTGCAAACAGACGGTGCGGTGTGTATGCAATCTCAAACATGAAAGCAAGTTTTAAAAGACTTTTGGAAGGTTACATAACAACTATTTGCCATCAAAAATGGCAAAGAAACTGTTCTCAAGACCCACATCTGCAAGAAACGGGACCAGCTGTTGGCCTATGAGGTGAAGGTTGATCTTTGACTATATATGAGCAGGCAAAAGTAACAGGCCTGATGTTCATGTTTGTCCAGCCATTGAAATGACGGCCGTGTGAGATGCGGAAAAGAAAGGGGGAAGGGTCTGGAAGAAAAAATAAGGCTACCATGGCAGCCCCCCTCCCCCACTTGGGACTTGAACTCATGACCCTTTGGTGAATGAGTTCATAGGCATCACAGCCAGTTTTGTGGACCCGACAAGCTCGCTGGGAAACTTTTAAAACTGGATTTTAGAGTGTGAAACACGTAATTAGGAAACTTTAGCATATCTGACAAACTTATTAAAAGAAGCCAGGCTTTTACAACAATTTAAAAATCGTCTTAAAATAAAAAAATGACATCACGTTGACATTAGACATGAAAACAATACAAAAAAATCATAACACAAAGACACAAACCGCACATTTCCTGGGATGAAAAAAGTTCAGAAGTAGCACATTGTAACATGCTTGTGAAGTTCACATAGTAGTCTGTATGTTTGTATCTGTGCAAAAGCTGATCATTCATAGCATCCAAAAACTTCACGTCATTATTGTGCCGGTCAGTGCAATTTTGGGTGCAAGAGGATTATTGATGAAGATGTGGATAGCCCTTCCCCCTCGTCTGGCCAACTGGGTGTATGTCTACCTGCTCCAGACTAAATCAATAGTTTAATCCAATTGCCATTCACTTCCATGGGGATTGATATCACCTCACATGCATACACAAACATATGCGCTCACACACACACACACCATTAGGAGACCATTACACTCTCCATACTAATGTTTACAACCAACAATTAGTCAAAGTTAGCAGTTAAAAATGAAATAAAATACATTTATGTTTCTTAAAAAAAGAAAAATACAAGCCACGAAAATGTCCCAAAGCTTTAACTAGCATGCAAACACATGCAAACACAACACACATGCATGCCTTGGTGGATAACATCACATTAAAATGTCCTGCAGTGATGTCTGACCGCATAAGCAACACTTGTCACATTTGTCAAATCAAATTTGTATCACATTCTAACAGCATGACAATGCATCCTAATGAAAAAGTCCTCTCTCGCATGCGCTCAAACAGTCACAGTAGATCACAGGCTCTTGGTTTAGGGAGGTGGCAGGGGTTCGAGAAGAAAAACACACTTACCACAGTGACTCTCTCAGATGCATACACCCAGTCTGGCTCCAGTCGATCTCTGCCCCCCTCCATACGTCGAGCTTGGCCGTTCCACCCCTGCATTCCTTCACCTCCCTTTTTCTCTCTTCTATTTTAAAACTCTTCGTTCTCTTTCTACTCACCTTCCACCCTGACATCCCTTCGTGAATTCCATACCACCTCTTTCTATTCTCACCCCTTCCACCAGTCTCCTCTGGTTTTCTCGTCCCGGTCTCTCACTCTTCTTGAAGCCATCCTCTAGCCGCTGTTAACTTAACTGCAGTCGGTCTGGTGTTTCTCTTGCTGTGTGTGTGTGTGTCCGTGTAGAGAGAGAGAGGGAGTGCAAATCGGGACACACAGGCTAAGTCAGTTTGAATGAAAATTGTGAATGCGCTCCGCTTCCTTCTCCTCCCCCTCTCCCTCTGCCTCTCTCTCTCTCTCTCTCCCTCACTCTTCATTTCCTTCCCTCCCCCTTCATCCCCACCCTACTCTCTTGCGCACTCTTTTTTTCTCACTCTCTTTTGGGTGGCTGCTCCATCTGTATTTCCTCACATCTTCAAACATTTTCACACTCCAGACAGACATTTATATTTTTATACTTCCCCCCTTCCCTCGTGTTTCTCTCTCATCACTCTCTCTTTTTCTCCTCATTTAAACAAATGCACACACATTCATGCTTTCCTCACTGTGCGCCAGACACTTAACCATTTGTGTTCTGTGAGCCACTACCCTAAAAATAGTGTATACCGCTTGGTGCCAGACAATCTCAATGTTTATTTATTTTTTTATTTTTTTATTATTAATTTTCACATTTGTGTTTTGATTATTCTTACATATTATCCATATTTTGCTGTTTTTTTTGTTTTGTTTTTTAGCTTCAGTAACCAGTTTTGTAAATGCTCATTTGAACTCATCTTATGCTTAACTGTTTAATACACTGAAATTTAAGTATTTACAAAAGTTTATTTTACCCTATATTTAAACTCACACTATACTTTCAGATGCTGCATTAACGGATCCAGTGTCTGGTTGTGTCGCCATGCCTTTAACATTTTCCTCCCTCTCGTGCTCTCCATACTCTCTTCCTTTATGGTGACATATTGATCAGACATTACGGGAGGGGGTGGTGGAGTTGTAGTTTCTGAGGTCAGCGCCATGGCTAGACTGCCTCACCCCTACGCATGACCCCCGGCCCCCTCCCAACATGCCCTTGCTGAACCCAAGCTCCCCCTTTCCACACTGACCACTGATCGGCCTCAGCCACCATATCCGTCTGACATTGGCAACTGAGTATATGGATAGAGTGACAGTCAATAGTCAATACAGGACAGGTTGTGGAGGGTGGGGGAGGATCCAAGTCGATCGAAGGATGAATGAGGGAGACTGTAACATAGTACAAGGGATGAAAATTCATGTTGCGTTAAACCTGTTTGACTTTTTTTCTTCTGTGGAACATAAAATAAAATATCCAGAAAAATGCCTTAGTGCACTCAGAAAAATTCAGTTAAGCTTGTTCAGTGAACTTAATAAAATAAAGGAAAACGCCATGAAATTAGTTTAGGGCTGTTCAACAAGACTAAAACTAGTTCATTTAAACAAATAATGTTTTGCTGAACCACATGAATCAAGTTCCTGTGTTAGATAACTAGCAATAGCATGTTAGCATGAAAAAGACAATTGCATTTATTGTTATATGTAACATGAGGTGAGCAAGTAAGTTGCAGCTGATCTCATTACTGGGATGTAGTACTTCTTACTACTACTTGGTATATAGTTGTTGTTCACTGAGTGAAGCAATAGACTCCATGATCATCATGTAACCTCCTTCAGCACAATGGTAACCACACAACCTTAAAACAATAGAAACTCTTCAAAATATCCATCATAAGTGAGCATTAAACATTAACAAGCCTTTCTTTTTACTGAAAAATACATGCAATTATACTTAATTAATACTCTCCTAATGCAGTCTCAACTGCCCAGTTAAATGTCAATAAAAACGATTAACTTTGATATTTTTTTTTTGTCCACACTTTGGATATTCAGAATATCTCCTTTTGAGTTCCCTAAAAAGAAAGAATGTCACTTAGGTTTGGAACAACATGAGTGTGAATAAATGATGACAGACTTTTCATTTTTGGCCGAACTATCCTTTAAATATTGAATTAGCCATTTTAGTGTCATGGGGTTATGCGAACATTGCTTTTGACAATTGAGACCCAAGGATTCATGAAATATAAAGACAAAACAAAAGCAAAAATGAATGAGAAACAGTTTTCCATCTCCATCATCATTTAGCCTAGAATAAAGAGCAAACAAGACAGCAGTGACACTACCTGAAAAAACATGGTGGGCTTCCACTCCATTGCTTTCCACTGCCTATTATCTCAGTTCAGTGAGCTTGAAGGCAATAAGGCAGGCCAGGGACAGCACTTTTTAAAGCATTGGGACGCAGCAGTGGTGTGTCTGAGCTGAGAGTGTCTTGCAGAAAGTGCTACACTGTTAGAAAAGCTCCTCCATTTAGCAATCAGCCAATGTCTGGGTCCCTGTGGACACCCTGATTGACAGACAGAGTGCTTCAGTACATTATGAGGATTGAGAAACATCAGATACCGCTGCCCGAGGCTAAAGCAACATCCTCCTACCGGCTGAAAATCTTTAGTGATTGGATAACAGCAGTGTGATAATGCTAAGTGACCATTTCAATATACAACAGTAAGAGTAATTTATAACAGTGGAGAAGTTAAAAGCGGATCGTTAGGATTTCAGATGGTTCAGCCTCTGCCTGAAGCAAGCCATAGGTTTTCTCTCATTAATACTCGTCTCGAGTGACATGCGATATTTCTGTTAGGCATTTTGTAAATGCACCCTAATGACATTATTATTTCAACATTGACTGTAGCGGGGTTAAGTTACACACAGATAAGCCCCTGCAGTCTGCCACTGTTACATTATTAGAAACGTCTTCAAATGGGCTCCTACGCTTTCATTAGTGTATCTTAAGTGCATTTCATCATTAAGTGTGTTTCATTATTTGGCCTTTTACTGAAAATATGACCTTGTCTAGTTTGACATGAACGGGTCAGCTCTGCATTCACATGCTTTATTGCAGGAGAACTGCACGATCAGAATGAACAATCCTCTCCAGGAGCTGAGATACCAATCAGAAAAAAAAAGAGGCGAATGCTGCTTCGTGAGCCAGTGAATCAATACCAACCATCTTAGAAAGGACTGCATGGGGGAGCGAGCGAAAGACTAATGGAGGAGGACAAGCCTGAGAGAGGAAGAGTAAAGAGATTAATGTAAAAGAGGATTTCCCTTGAAAATGAATCAAAGTCAGCCATTGAAACAGAAGGTCAAAGGTAATGGGATTAATGGAGATAATTAACCCAACTCTTTTTTTTAAATTAACTCCTTTTAAAAGGCAGCAAAGATATTATTGGTTAGTTACGAAGAAACCATATGCTCACCAATCAAAAATACAGTAAAAAATGAGATATTATTACAATTCAAAAGAACTGTTTTCTACTTTAATATATTTTAAAATGTAGCCTAATCTATTCCAGTGATGGCAAAGCTGAATCTTTACTCCGGTCTTCAGAGTCACATGATCCTTCAGAAATCATTCTAATATGATTTGATGCTCAAGAAACATTTATTATTATCAATGTTAAAAACAGTTGCGCCGCTTAATGAATAGAAATTTCAAAAGAACAGCATATATATATACTTATACATGTAAATAAATATTTATTTTTGTAACATTGTAATTTTTGCAAAATATTGCTACGTAAAAGAAATTTGACAAAGAGATATATTTTTGATCAGTTTATTTAGTGTTGTGCTATTCTGTCATATAAAACAAGGTCAGCATGTTTTAATGTATTTGCAGTCAGCCACTTATTTGCACAACTTTAGCAGTAAAGTAACAGACTACAATATAATGTTGCTTACTTCCATAAACACATTATAATAATGATTCCCACTCACATTTTTTACTTTTCAATTCTTATCAACAGCTGATTCTTGCAAGCATGATCAATGGGGTCATTTGTGAGATACAGCATTCAATCTAACATGTTCATAAAGAAGTCTGTGCTTTCTATGTTATGTTGCTTTCCTTTCCTTTAACAGAAATGTCCAGGTCTTTTTGTATACCATCTAATTCATTGCTCTCATCCTCCATCACCACAGCTTTCCACGATTCCTGATGAAGCTTTTCATTCCTTTCAGTTATCTGGGGAGACGGGGGGGCTGTTGCCACCAGAGCAGGAGGAAGATGTTTGAACTCCTCCTCATTTATATCAAAATCCTTCATTTTATGATCAAGCACCCACCAGCGTCCCACAAAGCCCACATCCAGCACACGTTTGGGCAGCTCTGTCCAGGGCACCGAGATTGCTGAACAACGCGCCTCATACAGGCTGGACTCAGAGTTGTAGTCTGTGTAATAAGTCAAAGAGGCAATGCCCAGACTGGCATAGCGCAGCTTGCCCTCATTTCGCAGTTTCACGAGGGTCTGGACGTGTCCATCTGAGGTGCCACTGCGTATCCATGGTGACAAGAGAGCCAGGCGGTTGGAGGTTTCCAGCAGGCTGGTCTCAAAGGAACCATCATCGGGGTTGGTGTAATAGCAGGCGTACATTCCTCCTAGGAGACCCAGGTATACTGAAGCTTTGAGGGGTCGATCCCGAGCCCCCAAAACTGCCTCGCGACAAGCTTCCTTATAATCGCTTAAAAGACTACGGCACCATACACCTGAAAACAGTGAAGAAAATAGCAGATCTTGATTAACAACATTCAATTAATACAATTTTCCTATTGACACATTATACATAAAATAATGCAATAAAAAAAAAGTATACATGCAATACGGAAGCATCTTCTTCTTAGTAACAGACAGAGTTAGAAAATAGTCAGCAAACTAAATAGTTTTTTTTCCCCTCTGGTTTTCAATGCCATTCCATCTCCTATGGTTGTTTTTTCTAAAAACTTTAAGACTACGTTTGGATTTACTTGGTTAAAAACCTTTTCGAAAGTATCAACAGAATCCCCAGAAGCATTACAGCCCAGCAAAATAAGTTAAATTGACATTAGATTCTGACAGGATGAACACTGGTGAATTTTCTCATGATAGTTAAGAATTATGTGCGAGTCTTGAGTGTCCTATCCGTCATCGTGTAAATGACTTGATTCCAACAATTTGGTTATTTCAATGGAATATATGTTTAATACAAATACAGTTGTATATCTGTTGATACAATTAACACGCCTGCACTGCAGCAAATTCAGTGAACTAAAAGAAATGTACAAATGATTCACGTGACTGACCACCTAAAGGCAATATGAACATGAATTATCTTTCAACTTATGTACGACTACGAAGCAAAAAGAATACGCGTGTCTTAGTCCTACCTGCGCGACTGTTTATCAGTCTTTGCCATCGTGTGCCCTTGGTTGTCACTGTGGCTGCTGTGGAGCACCATCTCTTCAGCAGCCACGAGGCGGCCATGTTAGCAAATGAACTCACGAACTGTCACAGTTTACAGTTCACGGTGGATATAGCACAGGAAGAGCTTTCAGAAGACAGTTTCCAAACAGTCTCGACGCAGCAACGGTGGCGAAGGTGAAACTGAAGAGCCAAAATGGCGAGACGCACGGTACGTGAAATGTTATTAGTCCGGTGGGGAAACACAAAATGTCCTTTTCCGTCCCACCATGAAAAAATAAACCAAAAAGAGGGGAAGGGGTATTATTTGTCAGTATGTTTTTTTCAAATAATGTTTTTAAAGCGTTTTTGTCCTTATATTTTGTCCTTATATTAACTGAGTTATTGCTCAGTTTCTTTCATAAAAAATAAAGAGGTCTTTAATTTTTAAAATCTGTCCTTATTAATAAATATGTTTGTCAAAAGTATTTAATTATTACATAACAGTCAGAAACTTTAATTTATTTGATCAAAATAGTCAACAATGACAAAAAAAATAAAAATAGGACACAGAGGTTTTATTTAATCAAAACCCTTTTGGTTTTAGATGTAATACAACGTGCCTTGACGGTCCCTCATTTTGTGCCATCAATATACTGGAAAAATTATGAACAGGTAAAAAACAGAAAACAAAAACAGTTTTAATTCCGGCTTTGTTCCGGTCACATGTTCGTGTTTTGACGCACCGGAACCCTGCAGGTGACGTGGAATATGGGGACGATAACGTTAAATCCCTGATATTAAGACGGTATCAAATCTATTCTGGCTTCAATCGAATCGGTCAATGATTTTTTTTTAAATATCAGTTGATCAAAGTATACTGTTAAATAGCATCCGAGCTGACGGAACAATTTTTTTTTACCTGCTAGCTTGAAACAATCTAAATAGTTGAAGTTGCCAGAAGGAGTCAGCGTTGGCATAACGTTACTCCAGGATTAACGTTACCATATTGTAGCAGCCAGGTGAGTGAATTAGTGTAAATCTGATCTGATTTTAGTACTGACGGCTGTCGAATGATTTTGTTATGTTTATTTTCTTTTTCCCTCGCAGATATTATTCTAATGAGAACTCCCTGAGAGACGTGTAATCTCCAGTCATGACTAGCCCAGATGATTTAAAGTTTCAGGGTAACGTTAAATTAATCTGCCTCTGATATGTGCCACCTTGTTCTTGTCTCTGTCTCTCTGCTTTAATCTTCATTCTGCTCGTTTCCAGAGTTTGATGAAGCCGCAGATCTCCTGTCTTCAAATCCTGGAGCCTCAACCCTCAGCATCTCCAGCCCAGCAGCTGCAGCCTCCTCTGAAGAGGTGAAAGTTGACCTGTCAGACGATGAAGACAACCAGCAAGAGAGTTCAGAGGTGAGCTGCAGAACAAAACGGCAAATAAGGGCACACAAGTAGCTGCTTGCTTCACATGCCTCTTAGTTAGGATCAATGGTATAAGCCAGTTTGTTCATTATTCCCACAGTTGCTTGGAGGTGAAAAACAAACTGGTGGTTTTTGGACGTTTGAATACTATCAGTCGTTCTTCAACGTAGATACATTGCAGGTACGTTGATTTTTATATATATATATATATATATATATATATATATATATATATATATATATATATATATATATATATATATATATTAGCATTGTAAAATGTAGAAAAGGATTTCTACAGAACATCAACAACTCGGGTGCCCTAGTAATTGTATGTGCTGTTATCTTTATTATTGTAGGTGCTGGATAGGATAAAGGGCTCAGTTATGCCTTTACCAGGACGGAATTTCGTCAAACACCACATTAGAAGTAACCCTGACCTATATGGTAACGTACCATATTATTTTTAACCACTTTACAACACACCCAAACAATTTCTTTTATATTTGAGTGTATTGCTGGATTCTCAGACAGTTGATTTTTTTTGTTCCCCTTGCTCTCTGTCAGGTCCTTTCTGGATCTGTGTGACTCTAGTGTTCTCAGTGGCTATCAGTGGAAATCTCTCCAAATTTCTGAGTGAGATGGGAAACACAGATTTTCACAACAGGCCTGAATTCCACAGAGGTGAGAGGGCAGTAGGGATGGGAATTTGTAGAGAATGATTCTGCTTCTGATTTGACCTAACAATATACTTTACAAATATATTAAACAAAAAGAATAGAACTTGTTGTTAACATTTGTTTTTAATTCATATACATTAATTACATACTTATATGAACCTCCAATCAGATTTTAGATTCAGTGAACCCACAACTAATTTGAGTGTTTTCAAGTCATGTAGCGGTTTTGTTTCTGTCATTCGCTTCTGAATATACTAAAGGTTTTGTTCTGTTTTAGTCTCGATTGCAGCAGTGACCGTGTTCCTCTATGCATGGCTGGTGCCTCTAGGAGTTTGGGGCTTCCTAACGTGGCGTCAAAGTGTTGAGAGACAGATCAGCGGTTACACGTTTTTAGAGACTGTGTGTGTCTACGGTTACTCTCTCTTCATATATATCCCTACCTCGGTAAGTTTGAGATCATGTTCAAAAACACACGATCAAACTTCATCATGTTAGACCCAATAAGTCATGATCTCTGTTTTTAGATATTATGGACCATTCCCTTCAACTGGCTTCAGTGGCTGTTGATTGTTATTGCCATGGTGATCTCTGGCTCCGTGTTGGTCATGACATTCTGGCCGGCTGTTCGCGATGATACAAAACTAACGGCTTTCGCTACCATGGCAGTTATAGTGTCACTTCATGCTCTTCTGGCTGTCGGCTGCAAGGTGAGAGAAACTCATCAACTGAATATTCCAGGTCAAATACACCTTAAAAGTATTTAGCTATATCACAGAGAATATGTTTTTTGGTGCAATTCATTACTATAATTCCTGTTATCTATTTGTTGAAAGATTGCAGATTATTTGAAACAGTTTGATAGCACAGGGAATAAACATTTTAATATATGCTTTGTGCTTTCTTTCAAGTCTGTTACGTTTTACAAATCAAAGGATTGAGATCATATTATTTTCTGTGATATTTGACAACAGATGCCGTTAATAGAAGGTCAAGTGATTTATAATCTGGCATACACTACTATTCAAAAGTTTGGGGTCAGTATTTTATTTTTTTAAGAAATTTAAATTCTTTTTTAGCAAGGACCCATTAAATTGATCAAATGACAGTAAAGACATTTATAATGTTACAAAGATGTACATGAAAAAATTGTTTCAAATTAAGAAATATTTCTTGAGCTTCAAATCATATTAGAATGATTTCTTAAGGATCATGTGACACTGAAGACTTGATTAATGATGCTGAAAATTCAGCTTTGCATAAAAGGAATACATTTCAAATTCAATATAAATTTTGATCAAATAAATGTAGCCTTGGTGAGCATAAGAGTTAAAACCTGTTAACTCTTCTGTTAAAAACATTCAAATATATTACCGACCCCAAGCTTTTGAACGGTTGTGTATCCTTTGAGAATGACTGAAATACATAAAGCATAAACTCCCCTTTCAATTGTACATGAAGTGTCATTTGTGATTTCTTCTGGTACAGTTACACCATCCATTAAGACAAACGCTCAGCTTTAGTATTTAATACATTTTCTTCTCTCGTTTTAGCTCTACTTTTTCCAAGTGGCAGTGTACACAGGACCATCACACTCCGGAGAACAGATTACCCCAGCCTCAAATCACACATCATTTACCTCGGGAAAACCTCAATGACCAACTGAACTCAAGGGTCTTTAGATTCAAAGGACATGGAAAATGCAATGAAGTATGAGGTCTTAGAAGTGCAAAGTGTTATTAGTCTGTAACTAACCCAGCAGATAAAATAACCTCCCTCAGATCACAATTAAAATGATTTACTGATGACTTTAGTTTGTACTATTTTTCATGTACATATAGTGACCTGCCTGATATTATTTTCCTTGAGTGTTATGGTCACTTGTGTCAATTTTTGTGTTTCTTTTATTCAAGATGAAGTAATTTAAAAGTGATCATGCATTACTGTGAACTGATTTGAGGTTTGCCTTATAACCCCTGGCTGCTTTCTTTCCTTACAAGGCTACTTTATATTTTCTGTAAATTAAGAGAGGAAATACATGTATTAAGTATTTAATTTTGCTTTCCTGGGCAGTTTTCAGTTTGATGACACTGTGGAATAAAATTATTTTTGTCAGGGTGGACCTTTTCATTTTGAGCTTGTTTGGTATGCATGGATGTTCAGCCAGAATATCCATTACTCTCTGTCATTAACTCACCTCATGACTTTCCAAACACATATGACTTTTTTCTTCTTCTGTGGAACATAGATAATATTTTGAAGAATGTTGGTAAAAAAAAAACGTTTTGGTGTCCATTTACTTGCATTGTATGAAATAAAAACAACAAAAAAAACCCAAGACATTTCTCAGGATATATTTTATGCTCCACAGAAGAAACTCGTAGTTTTGAAATGACAAAAAGCAGAACTATCCTTTTCAGAAAGAAGATTCACCCAGAAATAGTTCAGATCATTCCCAAACCCTCATGTTGCTCCAAACCCGTATGACTTTCTTAACTAATCCAATCTACTCATTTTCATACAACAAATATGGACAGAGACCAATGGCTGACGAGCAGAAAGGGCATAAAAGCACCTTAAAAGTAGTATTCTGAAAAAAATACAATAGCTTTGTGTGATAGACAAATCTGTGTAGTTTTAATTCTATAGAAAAGAGCAGCTTAAACAGGCTGCAAAATTTCTTTTTTTGCGTTTCATGAAAGACAAAGCTAGAAAGTCATAAGTGTTGAACAACATGAGATATTAACACTTTACAATAATGCTTTGTGTGTTAATACAATAGCTAGCATGAACTAACAATTAACTCTTTTGAAGCTTTTATCTTGGTTAATATTAATTTCTACATATATTTTATACAACATTTCAAGTTGTAGGCTATAAATTAACATTACCACAAACAAATGAATTGACAATGAACAATAGTATATGTATAAACTAACATTAACCTTGATTAATAAATACTGTAAAAATTGTTAGTTCATAATATCAAATTTATATTAACAAACTGAACATCAATGTAAAATGTACTGAATTTATTTAATTTTTAATCTGTTTAAGATCTTCTTCACTGGAAAGCAGAAAATGAATCTTTAGCCATCTACAACCTATCCAGATCACGTGATTCCTCAAACCATCAAGTCTGATTTTATACTTTTTTTTTTGCACACTCATCCATAAAACATAACAAATGCTACTGTAAGCAGCCACACGTAGGGACTTCTCCATTAACATTTAATTTGCTCCTTTTTTTGTCTGTTGCTTTTTTTGTGAAAGAAAACTGAAACAAAACGTTAATTCTACAAACTAACAGACATGGTTGTTTTCATCTCATGAAAGTTGCTATTTCAAACCAAATGAACAGAAAAAAAAAATTGACTGGAAGCGGTGCATACGACTTCAAAGTCTTTGATGGGGTTTTCGTCATATCCCCGGTGTGGGAGGGGAAGGAGGGAGAGAGAGGAGGAAATGAGGAGGAAAGTTATAGCTAGTCGGGCGTCACTTGATCTCCTCCTTTCCTCAACGAGTCTCACAACACACAGAAGTTGACAAAATAAAGGTTCAAGGGATGTAAACTAGGATACTGCCATTCCAAACAGTTGTCCCACTGCAGCGGTCAGTGTGTGTCCACGGACCTCACGGTTTATATCATTTATCCTTCTGTCTTCTTCCCCCAGTTGCCGACTGTCCGTCCCAGCACTCCGCCGTCCTCCTTGGCTGGTAGTGGAGGGTTTGTTGCTGGTCTTTTTATTCCTGAAACCTTTTATGTCCTTAAAATTGACTGAGAATGAATCCGTCAATTTATAAGTCAGATTTGCTTCGTGTTGGAGTCGGGGGGGGGCGACAGAAGCGGTCTCGATAAAACCACGCTCAGAATTCACCTCAGGGAACACCAAGCAAAATACATAAATCTGGGACTGCACTACGTTAAAACAGTCAGAAATGGAATGAAAAGTAAGACGATCTCTATCTACGCTATGCTTGTCTACAGGCAGGATCCAGCGGTACTGTGCTAGTAGTCGTAATGAACTCTGCGAGCCTACAGCACGTGTCCATCTCTTCAGGTGAGCGATGAAAGGTTGTGAACATTACAGGTGAGTCGAGGTGGCTGTCAGAAGCCCATGCTGAGAGAGTCGAGATGTGATGGCCAGTCGATGGAAATGTAAAAAAGCAAACGGTGAAGAGTAGGTTCAACGTAGCTGGGCTTGTCAGGAACAGTAGCAAGATCCTGTAATAGATCTCCAATTCATATCAATAGTCAGTCGATGATGCGGCTAAAAAAAAAGTGGGAGTTCATGAAGGAAGGGGGAACATGTGCAGATTTGTAAAGCATTTATATATTTAAAAAAAAAACGTGTCCCGGCGACAGCGTTTCTCGGACCGAGTCCTTTCTGTTGAGTCTTGAGTCTCTGGTTTGTGCTTTTTCAGCATGCTTACAGACAAGTGCTGCCTCCTAGTGGCTGGTGTGGAGCAGGCGCTGCGTGCGGCTGGGGAGGGGAAGAGTAACAATGACACACCTCAGACGTGTTGAACTGGCCGAATGCCTGTGCACAGGGTCGTGGGACGGATATGTAAGAATAAAACACCAGTGAGATAAAGAAAGAGTTTAGAATATATATATACGTATACATGTATATCTATATATAGAGATAGCGAGAGAGAATATAAAGTCATGGTCAGAAACTGGTGCACTGGTTTTGGTATTCTGAATTTGGCTGTGGTTGATCTTCAGGGGTGGGGTGGTTGGGGGAATTGGACATGCAGAGGCCATCCCTTGGCCTTAGCTCCCGTAGTGCATGGTGTTGCTGGGGATGGCCATAGGAGATGCCATGGAGATAGCTGGGCCGCCCATGGTGAACTGGTTGGTAACGGGGTAATGAGGACTGCTGCTGCTGGGACCCTGCTGGGCAGTTGTGGCCCCTGAGAAGAGATAAAAGCAATTAGCAACATTGCATCCTTTGCATTTATGAACGCTTGGCGTCCAAGATGTTAAAGTCCAAGTCGGCTTGCTGTGATAGTCGGTGTTGGGCGGCGGTCGTCGTTCTGATTTTTATAGTAATAAAAATCATTCAGTTCAGTTAGAGAACAGACACTACAATTAAAAAACTGAACGTGTCTGCTTAATGCAGCTTGAGCCGAACGAGAGTCGCAGCCCAGATCAGCGGCAGGAGACAGATTTGATTTGACGATGGCAGATTTGGTTTCAAAGAGAAATGTAAAAGCGCTTATTTGGCAATATTTTGGATTTAAACCCAATGCTAATAGGGAACCTGCAAAGGATTAGCTGTGTTTTTCATTAAGAATAATAATAATAATAAATCCACCATTCAAACAATTGCTGCAAACAATTTTGGTGCCAATTCAAAAAATGCGCACGGACATTCATAAAGGTGCGTGTCCACTGGGGCACAGCGAGCGAGTGTTTTCAGTTCATTACAAGCGGCAACTTTCGTGTCTCTCTCTTGAAACCAACACGGAAGTGACTTAAACTGCAATTCGTCGACTGGCCGCTAGAGACTGGATGCAAAAGAGAGTCAATCCCATGTTAATATGCCCAACTTTACAGCAGAAAAAATATGTTTGCAGCCTGGTGCAAAAAGTGGTTTTGGTCTATATAGCTAATTTTGCCCTTTATGACAACTGTGAGGGGGGTGCATTTTTTATAATTCATCCGTTTAAATTATATTAAGCCTTAAAGGTCTGCATAATTAAGGCCGTGGTCACTTGGGTGACAGGTGGATTGTCGCTGGATCTCTGCCATGTTTGTGCTTTTTTCGGGATTATTAATTCATACAATTTAATTCACGCATTATACCTTCGTCCATGCCTTTGGATTCCGTCGTTGTCGAGTAGCGAGAGAACAGCGCTGTTTTTCAGTTGTTTTCCTCTGTGAACATGCACTAATGAACGTCTGACAATTTCGTTGCTTTTTTTTTTATTTTTAGATTTAAAAACGTCTATAGATATAGAGGCTACACTCGTTCTGCGGTACGGTTGCTCTCACGGAACAGATAGACTATAAATGCTTATTTAACTTTTTAGTGTTAAATATAAAGTACCGTCAGAAGAAATCCCGCAGGTGCTTCCTCCGTCCATGCAATAAATGCACATCCTTGAATGAGCGCGGATTTCGAGTGCATTTACTTGAACTTCTTAGGTAATATCTATGGTTTGACCCATTTGAGGGGCGGCCAAAATCTGAATTTAAAATGGACTGAATAAAGCTCTCTACGAACTATACTTTGGACTTAAGAGATCAAATCAAAGATCAATCACCACTAGGAATGTGCAAAACTACCTTTTTAACTAGTTAACTAATTATTTACGGTAGTCCCCCCCCCCATTTCATGAGAAAAAAATGAAAATTCTGTCATCATTCACTCATCAGTCATTCCAAACCCACACGACAAATGTTCATCTTTAGTCGAACATAAATGAAGATATTTGTAATATTCTTTCATCATCACAGGAGATCAAACCAATGAGGTTTCTTCTCAAGCATGAAACATCAACATCTCGCACATCAAGCGATGATCAATGTTTATATTTTAAATCTGTTCATTATATAAAGCATGTCATGTCTCTTTAGAAGACTTTGATTAAACCGCTCAATTCAGATTACTTTTACAATGTCTATGTAATTAACTGTGAAATGTTTGCTTACATGGACTTTCAATGAATGGACAAAAATATCTTCATTTGTGTTCTGAAAATGAACAACAGTCTTATTTTTTGTTTGATACAACATGGTGAGTAAATTACAGAATTAACCTTTCTGGGTGAACTATCACTTTAACCTGTAAAAGTGCAGGTCTTGTTTAACTATGTGAGGACATTAAGAGAAGCGACACTCACCCTGGACGATTCCGGTGCTCATTATAGAGCCCATTCTGGAGTGAGTGTGGTTCACAATCCCCGTGTTCACTGATGGGGAAAAAGACAAGACACCTCTCTTCAATTTACACAAAAGGAAAATGTGATTAACAAGAAACGTACACTTGACATGAAGCTGACGGAGACTAACTGTACTGTAGAATAGAAAATCTTAAACTTTAGTACTGTTGTGTAGAAAACCTTTCAATATCAATTAAATTCAATTGATTGTCCTGTAAATGGTTTTAGAAGAGATATATAATGTAAGCATGTAATGCATAGCTTACACTGAAGGGGTCATATCATACATACATTTTTTTCCCTGATGTCCAATCTGTTTTCTGCACTAACAATGGTTTAATGGCCATATTCAACCCTCTCCCAACCTTTATTATATACTAAGCTATACATTACATAATAATCTTGTCTCAAATGATCAAGTTAAAGATCAAAATATGATCCTTCATAAAGTGGCCCCTTTAAAATCACAATTTTTTAAAATTTTTGTTTATCTCAGCCTTTGGTTCATAAAGGGATAGTTCACCCAAAAATGTAAAATCTGACATTTACTCACCCTCATATTGTTCCAAACCTGCATGAATTATTTTCATCCTCAGAATATATTTTTAATATTCACTCATCATTTTTGTCCATCCACTAAGTTTTTGGTTGTGTGCAAAAAGACTCCTGGAACCAGCTAATCAAGCTCTAACCAGGCATACTAGAAAGTGTTGAGGCAAGCTAAACTCTGCAGGACAGTGGCCCTCCATGAGCAGGTTTGGAGACCCCTGCTTTATATAATGAACAGATTTAATTTAGGCTTTTATTCATATATAAACATTGATTGATCAACACGCTTGAGAACCAATGAGGTCTGAGCTTCTTTTTGAGCTTTACTTTTACCATGTCTTTCTGTAGAGTGGATTTGATGATGAGACAAGATTACAAAAATCTTTATTTGTGTTTCAAAGATTAAATAAAGTTAAGGATTTGGAGACAGAATTTTCATTTTTGGGTGAATGGTCTCTTTAATTGAACCACACCAGAGAACATTTCACTCCACATGTGTGTGTATGTGTGAGTGTGTATGTGTGTGTGTGTGTGTGTGTGTGTAAATATCCATACGTGCATGCGTGTCTGTACCAAGGGGGATGAGATTGTTGTGGGAGACTGTTGTCCCACTGCCGCCGATGACAGTGCTGAGATCATAAGCTGTAGGCATCCCTGACAGAGACAGCAAAATTTGAGTGACATTACTCCAGTTATGCAAAAGCAGTTGGATGGGAGGAATTGTGGCCAACTGCTGTAAATGTGAAAAGAAGACAAGAATGATTGTGTAAGAGCTACCTGACACGGCCATGCCTTGGCTCATGCTATAGGTTCCCCCAGTGTTCCACATGTTCTCTGAGGGGGAGGAATAGTGTGACCCTGGAGGTGGGGTGGGTGTTGTGCCCGTGTACCTGCAGAACACAACATAGCGTAAGCAACACACGTTTCAGACATCCTCTTATCGGTTTCCAAAGCGATGCGTCCTCTCACCGGAAGAAGGGGTTCTTGAGATCAAGTAGATTACTGGACTTGGAGCCTGTCTGGTCCACTTGAGCAACAATACTAATGTCATAGCTTTGTCTGTGAGGAAGTGGAAACAAATGAGGGAGTTAACCACCTAACGATAACGACCTGAGGGTTAACACAAAGAATTGAGTGTGCTCACCTCTTGTTGGCGATTAAAAGTGCAGTGCCTGACATTGTGTCCCCTGCCTTGGCAAAGAGAGGTGACTGCAGCAGACAGCGCACCTGGTACCAGTGAGTGAGGGGTTCGGTGGGGGCCGTAGAGAGCCACACGGTCATCCTGTACACAGAGAGACAGCACAAGTCACAACACTGGGATTACAAAACATTAAAATAAAACAAAATCCCCCTCACATACAAATTTCAAAATCACAAACATGATAATTGAATTAATGATTTAATGGAAAGAGAGGTGACTCAAGTGTGAAATCACTGTGAAGAGAATGTTTCGGAACATACGCTGATCCAATGAATGCGACATCAAACCAAAAAGCCAGCCCATGTACAAGCCCTGAATGCATCATGTGGAATTTGAAGGGGATTTCTATCCTGGGAAGAGCAAGAAAAGAACATATTAAAACATTTGACAGGCCAACACACTTCTTTTATACCATATTTTAAAATAAAAAAGGCTGCATTTAAATGCAATAAAATTATGCATTTGGTGGACCCATACTTGTAAAGATCGTCTTCTTTAGCTTCTAAAAAGTTGACCGTATATTTCACTGATTTGGCCATAAGGATCCTGATATCAAAAGTGTCCTGAAAGAAATGAGAGAATAAATGAGAGGTGGCAAGACATCCCAATATAACACTCATTTTTGCATGCGGAGGACGAAGAAACGGGTCAAATCAAACAGGACGACATGCTGTGAGGCCTCTTGTCAAGGACTGAGCCACAGTAAATCAGACTCAGTCCTAGCTCAGAGGGCTCTCCCGCCACAGCCTGAACTCTGGAGGATACTACAACAGCGCCCCCTAGAGCCAGACCACAGCAGGTCACTGTCCCAGCAGTGCAACACCATTACAGACACAACAAATGCCTGAACAGCTGACTATTGCTGGATATGAACCATACGCACAGACTTTAAACTACAATTATCATGTATGGAAATCAGTGGACTGAAAACAGAGCACACAATCGACAAGTTAAATTGGCCTCTCAAGGACACGAAAGTGGAAATAGCTCTGATGGCTTTCAAAACACTGAGGAGCCTAGATGAAAATCAACAACTAGAATTACATGCGTTCTCGTTCACAAAGACATGCTTCATAAACCTTCCTTGATGGATATAAATTTATTGCATACCCCCTGACCACAGACAAACAGCGAGCTGTACTTCACACATACTTCCCCGTGTCCTACATGAAACTACCATTGAAAACATTTTCCTAATCCATGAAGCATGGTGCCTTTCTCCATTTCCTAGAAACATCCTCACTGTTCTCATTTGGGCTCAAGTACGTAACTCAATCCTGTCCGTATTTACCCTCAAGCCCTCTATAGCCAGCTAGGAGACAAATCTCCAGTTACCTTCATACTTCATACACTATTTATCAGTATAATCTTTCCTCTGAAGGCACAAACACAAGCTAATGTGTTTTTATGGCTTTCTGCTTCATGAACTTTCCAAACCGTGGCTAACTCTAAAAAGCTAGCATGTACTTATGAATTAACTAGCATACACTCAATCTGCAAGTCATTCCCTCCCATTTCTCACCACAATAGGCTGTCTGAAGTATTCATCAACTGCAGCTCCTCTCAGCGCAGACAAATCCACCCCATGGAAAGATGGCTGGTACCTGAAAGACAGGAAATTTAAGTTTTTCAAGTATAAACAAAAGAAATCTTCCAGTTGTGTCTTAGTCATCTGCAACTATCTGTTTATTTACACTTTGAGTCTATCATTTGACATCTGCTACCTGTTACATGCTTATTTACTCACACTCGTAGTACATTTTGTGTCTTAACTCCCTCCCCACCCAATGTCTTATCCTCCTTTTAGAAAGCTCACCAGAAATTGGCCTTCGTAAACTGCTCCATGTAAAGCTGCTCATCTGTGAAAGGAGCGAGGTGAACGTCTCCAATGGTTGGAAACATTTTGCCTGTATAGAGAACAGAGGTGTGATATGTACAAATTGATGAAATAGTAGGGGGTCTAACGGTATATGCATTCATCCTGAAAATTTCCGGTAAGGGTCTTACGGTGCGGCATGTATGTGTACCAAACAAATACAGTGTTGTTTTAACCACTGCACATGCAGAGGTTCTCTGTGTTGGCAGTGTAATTTAAAAATGTTTACCCCCAAAACGGGACAATATAGTTTATTTTCGATATACAGTGATGTTGCGAACACATCTGAAAAATAACGAAGGACACAGTGAGCTACTGCCAGTTAAGTGCACGATACAAGTGGTCTTAAACATGAGACGTACTTTATATTAAGCGCTTCAAACTAAATCATAAACCTGCGTGGTTTGCCCTACTGTCAGATGCATGCGTTTAATGCGATTGAGATGCGTAGTCCTCAGTCCACAAATTGCATCTTACGGTTGTATACTTACTAGTAAATGTTTCAAATTAATGCAAGTATTTCCATTTTGCAAGCGAGTATGTTTAACTCAGCAGACTTTAATGAATGCTGGCGTACATATGTGTGTCAAATATAAGCACTTCAAACCCACCCAATTACAACCGCGCCATAAACTGCAGTGTGTGTTGCTGCCATTTGTTCAGTAAACCACTGATTAATGATAATAAGAAAAACGTGTTATTTTTCCACCCGTTGTAATGAAAGCATACCTAACCGTCATAGTGTACCGTTACACACCTTTATGACCTAAGCACATGTTAATCTTTTGTTGATTGGTTCTTTTTACTGAATAACCCTTTTCTTCTTACCGCTAGGCTTGAGGAATTTCTTGGCATGTAGATAGCTCTCCAGCATCCTTTCGTTGAACAACATGTAGCCCATGGGTTCAGAGATAATAATGTCCACCTGCTCGGGTAGGGACACTTCCTCCACTTTCCCAGGAATCACCACAACACGCTCTGACAACCTATTGCTGTTCACAAGAACCTGTGGACGCACAATTATTAGCACTACTATCACAACTTAGAATGACTTTCGATAAGTCAAGGTCAAAGGCAATCTTATAACCTCCTAGGGTTCTAACTTGTATCGATATTGGCTTTGGCATGATACCACATTTTGGTATTAATACTAAATTATTTTTTTGTCATACATTCCGATCCTTTTTCAGGAGGAGTAAAAATGACTCTCTATATTACTCAATACTTAATATATAAAATAATAATAATAATATTAATTTCATTATACAACCATACTTATTTAGTACCAGTATACTACACAACTCAATTATCTGCATATTTATTAACGTTAAACGTGATTTATTAATGATTCAATGTGATGTATACTCGTGAAATAAACACTACCATTTAAAACTTTGGGGTCAGTAAGAATTTTTGGAAAGAAATTAATAGCAACGATGCATTAAATAGATAAAATAATTAAATAAACAATAAAGACAGGTTAAAAAATATTTTTCTTTCAAAAAAAAAAATCACTTGATATTCATCAAAGAATCCTTAAATGTATCATGGTTTCCACAAAAATATTAATCAGGTATTTACTGGTTTCAACATTGATAAGAAATGCTTCTTGAGCAGCCAATCATCATATCAGAATGATTGAATACTGGAGTAATGATGCTGAAAATTCAGCTTTGTCAAGGGACTTCTTTTTGTAAACTTTTGAATGCTAGTGTTTGTTAGTGATTGAGGAATCTGTATGTCATACCTCTGCATGTTGAGCCATGGTGCTGGCCTCCACAGCATAAACTTTCCGGGCACCAGCCTGAGCTGCGAAAAATGATAGAATTCCAGAGCCACAACCTACATCCAGCACCACCTGAGACAAGGAGGACACAAGAGGGAGGAATGAGAACAAGAATCAATGCATTCAGATAATAATGCATTCAGAGAAGAATTCACAAAGGAATAACCTTTTTATTAAATGGAGTGTTTTACTTAATTGTAATAAGTTAACTGTTCCAGTTTCAGATATTTAGGTCTGGATAACATTAAATCTAAAAGTCAAGGTCATAACAGCCAAAATATTCAATAGCCACATTTTTTTCAAAAAAAAAAAAAAAAAAGAGAACAAGAAGTGCTACGGTAAGCTCAGAGAAAGCAGTTCTGAAACTACTCAACTCCATGCCAAGTCCTTTTAAAGTAGTAATTAATTTTTTTTTTGGCCAAAAATAGCCTTTAAGTTTCAGAATTCAGAAAATATCCTTGTTAGCTCAAAAACAGCTTTTATTGAAACCAAGCTCTTGTTCCTAATTTTGTCACATAGTGACATAAGAGTGTGACTAAAGACCGCCTCTGCAGAAGAAAATCAATGCCTACTTCTACATCACATCGTTGGCCCTGTTCACAGGTGCGTTAGTTAGATTAGAAGGAGAGAAGAGAGATACAGGATCACCGGACTAAAAATAACATCACCTTCCAAAGGATCCCAATACTAGGAAAGTGGTTATTTATTATGTGAATGTGACTGTCTCAGTAGAGCATTATTTGTTTGTTCGGAACATTTCACTGTGGATTCTTTAGTAAATCAGTCGCAATTTCAGTGCTGGCTTTGCAAACAGACTTTTCCTGTAAGATATGAACCCAACAGAAATACGACAAGTAACTAACTGTGTTAAATTCTAATGCCTGATCTGTGACAAGTGATTTCTAATTATGTAATGATTAATGTACAGTCAGACGTTCTTTATTGTCTTAAAACCGCTTATTGCCGTTTATGCGTCAGTAAATCAAGCCAGTGACTAAACGATCAATTTCACATTGTTTCTCTTAGTAGCATGAAAACAATGTTTTTTTTTTTTAAATTGTGATTAAATTATATACAGAAAGTGATCAAAGAACGCACAATCAGAGCGCAAGTTTATCAGTGACTGGTTCTGGACTCTCGCCAGAACTCCCGTTATAATCAATGACGCTGTCTACACTGCACAATGAATCTCTTACTGTATTCACATCGTGTTTACACTGTTAGTTATGATGGAAGCATTCATGAGAGTGCAGAAATAGAGTGGCAATGATGAGATCACTGCATTCACACGATCAACAGACTGTCTATCATCGGCTAATGCTTGTTGCTGCAATCTTTCATGCGATGGGAGTAGATCTAAATATAATGCTGTAATCAACACTTTCCACAATTAGTTAATCTTGACAGCTTTGATAGTAAAAACGTAGTAAAAAGATTTTAAGAGAGTTCCACATTTAATATTTATTTCATATGCAAAGATGAAAATGAAAATCGTAAGTGGGCATTTAAACTAAAGTCTCACCGCAGACACACCCCTTTCCAACAGGGTGGTCAAATCAGAAGTGCTCCCTTGTACCACTCAAATCTCACTGCTGACATTAGGTATGCTAACTTTCCACAGGGATTGAAAAATCAATTCCTATTAGTTCTATCTATTACATTATAACTGCACCTCAGGACACATTATATTTATAAAAAGAAAAGTTCATGACCCCTCCCTTTAACAGTACAAAGAGAGAAATAACAGTACTTTATCCTTGAAGTCTGTATGATTCTGGAGGATGGCTCGTTGATATGTTCCAGTTCGCACGTAATCCTGCATCATGTTTTGTTGCTGAGAGAGGTAGCCATAAAACTGAGAGAATAAAAATGAAAGACATTCAGAACATGATGGACCATTAGAATACAAAAGAACATTAGAGATTAAATGGTCGTCCGGATTCCTGTTATAACTCATTTAAAATGATCTCTTAAGGTTTTAAGATGAGTAAGAACAGGTTCATCAAATGTCGCCTTTGCATATGCATGTCAATTTGTGGCAAAACAAACCTGAAAATACTGTACAGCTGAGGACTCCTCCGTCCTCTCACTGAAGACCGAACGTTCGCCCCTGTGTCCACGGCAATTCTTCAGGAGGTTATAGAATGATGAGAAATCTGGCAAACAAAACAACAGTGGACACATTAGGAGATTACATGCTTCATTGCACCATCTCTTTATTCAGGTTTGCCTATAATCATTTAAATGAGTTTGTACACTATGAGTGACTGCAGCTGTGCTTGTCTGAATGTCTCAGCGAACTGATAAATCACCGTAAAGGGTGATGCGCTTGTAAAAGGAGGTGAACTTTACCTGCTGGAGATGCAAACTGCAGGAGGACACTGTTACAGCCCAGAGTAATGATGAAGGACTGCTTCCCAACACGACTGCATTCGGTCTCCCTTGATACTGAACACTTAAAGACACATGTCTCCTCATCTGTGGAGAAAAGCAATTACACGGATATTAACATTCATGTATGATAATCAATTTATACTAATTAATATAAAACAAACAGAAAATCCTGCCCAAAAAAGATCAATGTTTGATATTCATTGAAGAAAAACAGAATAAATGATTTGACAAATGATATTTAAGAGAGACACAAATTCTTCATAAACAAACAATTGTGTTCCATAGGGAAAAAAAAGAAAGTCATACAGGTTAAAAGATTTGGAACAACATGAAGGAGAGTAAATGACAGAATGTTCGCTTTTTGGGTGAACCATCGCTTTAAGATGGGTCAGTAGAAAGTTCAACAACAACAGCAACATTACTTTCAGCTTTATTTGAACTACACTAGCTCCTTAAAGGTTACTACTACAACCTAAACAAAAATGAAACCAAGCAAACCAAATTAGTCCTGTTCAAAGACACCCTGGCCTTCTAATCACTGCAACAGTAATCGGTAATGTTAGGATGAGGGATTTTGTCATTTATTTCCCCAGCTGTTGTAAGATTAGGTCAAGTCAAGTCAAGTCAAGTCAAGTTTATTTATATAGCGCTTTTCACAACACAGGCTGTATCAAAGCAGCTTCACAGCAATAAATTAGAACAATACATCAATGTTTGTTTCTAGTGGAACGTCTACGTTTGGTAATGCTCATCAATAGTATCGTTGATTGATTAATTAAATTAAATATCCCCAAATATCCCCAACTGAGCAAGCCAAAGGCAACAGTGGCAAGGAACCGAAAAACTCCATCAGGTGACCTAATGGAGAAAAAAAAAAACCTTGGGAGAACCCGGGCTCAGTCGGGGGCCAGTTCTCCTCTGGCGTTTAACTAGAGGTCGGATTTAACTGTAAGATTAAAAGTATTATATGAATGCCTGGCTGAAGAGATGCGTCTTTAATCTAGTTTTAAACTGGGAGAGCGAGTCTGAGCAACGAACAGTATCCGGAAGACTATTCCAGAGTTTTGGTGCTAAATGTGAAAATGCTCTCCCTCCTTTGGTGGATCTGGATATCCTAGGTATGACCAAAAGCCTCGAATTTAGTGATCTTAAAGAGCGCGATGGATTATAGGGCGATAGAAGATCCGTTAAATAGACTGGAGCTAAGCCGTTTAGGGCTTTATAAGTCAGTAGCAATACCTTGTAATTAATACGGGACTTTATAGGTAACCAATGTAGTGATGATAAAATCGGTGTTATATGATCATATTTTCTTGATCTAGTTAGAACTCTAGCGGCGGCATTTTGGACTAACTGTAGCTTGTTTATTGAGGATGCAGGACAACCGGCTAATAACGCATTACAGTAATCTAGTCTCGAGGTCATGAACGCATGAACTAACTTTTCTGCATCAGAAACAGATAGCATATTACGTAGCTTAGCAATGTTTCTAAGGTGGAAAAAGGCTGTTCTTGTAACATATGAAATATGATTTTCAAAAGACAGGTTGCGGTCTAATATAACACCCAGGTCTTTTACTGTAGAGGATGAAGTAACAGGACATCCTACTATGTTAAAGTTGTATTGCGAGAGGTTTTGTGGGTGGTTTTTTGAACCGATAAGTAGTACCTCTGTCTTGTCTGGATTTAATAAAAGAAAATTACGCGTCATCCAATCTTTTATATCTTTAACACACTCTGTCAATTTGGATAATTTAACGTTTTCATCCGGCCTTGATGAAATATAGATTTGAGTGTCATCAGCATAACAATGGAAACTAATTCCATGTTTCCTTATAATATTTCCAAGTGGCAGCATATATATTGAGAATAATAGAGGACCTAACACAGATCCCTGCGGCACTCCATAGTTTACTGGAGTTATGATAGATTTTTCTCCATTTAAATAAACAAAATGGTAGCGGTCAGATAAATACGATCTAAACCAGCTTAATGCTTGTCCTTGAACACCAGTATAATTTTGTAATCGATCTAAGAGTATTGTATGATCTATAGTATCGAACGCAGCACTAAGATCAAGTAAAACTAGTATTGAGATACAGCCTTGGTCAGAAGCTAAAAGTAAATCATTTGTGATTTTAACGAGCGCAGTTTCAGTGCTATGATGCGGCCTGAACCCAGATTGAAACTTTTCATAGACGTCATTTTCTTGTAAGAAAGAGCCCAGTTGAGCGGACACAACTTTTTCTAGTATTTTAGACATAAAAGGTAGATTTGAAATGGGTCTATAATTTACTAGATTATTCGGATCTAATTGTGGTTTCTTAATGAGAGGTTTTATAACTGCCAGTTTAAATGTTTTTGGAACATAACCTAAAGATAAAGACGAGTTAATAATATTGAGGAGAGGCTCTGCCACTACAGGTAACACTTCTTTCAATAGTTTAGTTGGTATAGGATCTAGTAAACATGTTGTTGTTTTAGATGAAGTAAAAAGTTTATTTAACTCTTTTTGTTCTATAGTTGTAAAGCACTGTAATTGTTCTTGCGGGGTGATAATTGAGGCTGAATTATAAGGCGCGATTGAGGATTGAACGTTTACAATTGTGGTTCTGATGTTTTCTATTTTCTCAGTGAAGAACTTCATGAAATCATTACTACTAAACTGTAATGGAATATTTTGTTCAGGAGACATCTGTTTATTTGTTAGTCTCGCCACGGTGTTAAATAAGAACTTAGGATTGTTATGGTTGTTTTCTATTAGTTTGCGGAGATGCTCAGCCCTGGCCGCTTTTAGGGCCTTTTTATAACGTGACATACTGTCTTTCCATGCGATTCTAAAGACCTCTAAGTTAGTTTGTTTCCATTTACGCTCTAAATTACGGGTTTCTCTCTTTAGAACACGCGTAGTATTGTTGTACCATGGTGCTTTACTTTTCTCTCTGACCTTTTTTAATCTAATGGGCGCAACAATATCCAATGATCCAGAGAGAATGGTGCTCATAGTGCTAGTTAATTCCTCAAGTTCATCTGTTTGTTTGGGTTCACTGAGCAGCTGAGACAGATCCAATAAGCTATTTGAAAAATGATCTATGGTGGATGGAAGGATTGTTCTGCCTAATCGATAACGCGGCGCAGCATGATATATTACAGGAGTACGTAATATGCAAGTTACCATGTAATGGTCAGTGACATCGTCACTTTGTGGAATGATATCTATATCGGTTGGATCGGTTCCATGTGATATAATTAAATCGAGTGTATGATTAAATCGATGAGTTGGTCCGGTAACGTTTTGCTTGACCCCAAAGGAGTTTAATAAATCTGTAAACGCAGCCCCTAACACATCATTTTGATTATCTACATGGATATTAAAGTCTCCAACAATTAATGCTTTATCGAAGTTAACTAATAGGTCTGAGAGAAGATCTGCAAACTCTTTTAGGAAATCAGCGTAAGGCCCAGGCGGTCTATATACGGTAGCCAAGGCTAGAGATAATAGGGATGTTTTTCGAACATCTAAGAGCGTAACATTTAGTACAAGTACTTCAAATGAAATAAACTTATAACCCGTTTTCTGAGTAACATTGAGAAAATCTCTATAGATTGTTGCAACACCGCCGCCACGACCATTCAGACGGGGCTCGTGCTTATAGGAGTATCCTGATGGAGTAGACTCATTTAGACCGAAATAATCATTTGGTTTAAGCCAGGTTTCAGTAAGGCAAAGTACATCGAAGCTATTATCTGTGACTATTTCATTTACAATAACTGCCTTAGGTGTGAGTGATCTAATGTTTAGAAGACCTAGCTTTAGAAATTGTTTTTGATTACCAATAGCAACATTTTCTGGTTTAATAACAATTAGATTTTTTCTAGATCCTGCAGTAGATTTATTATTTGATCTCACTAAACGAGGAATAGACACAGTTTCTATGCAATGTTCTACACTATTTATATCAGTTAATTTGGTGCAGCAGAGACTATGATTTGGACTTTTGGTTACTAGTCAAAAGGTATTTAACATTTTGGAGATGTTATCTGACAGAAGATCCGATCCGAATCTGCTTGGGTGTAAGCCATCAGCACGGTAAAGCCTAGGACGCTCCCAAAACAGATTCCAATTATTTACAAAGAGCAGTTTCTGCTCATTACACCATGACATTAACCATTCATTTAGCGCGAATAATCTACTAAACTTTTCATGACCTAGTCGGTACGTGGGAAGCGGTCCTGACACAATAATCGTTATATCAGGCGATGTGCTGCGTACCGTATCGATCAGATTCCTGAAGTTTTTCTTCAGAACTTCCGTCTGGCGCAGCCTGATGTCGGCCCCTCCCGCGTGCAGGACAACAGTTCCGACGCGCTCGTTCAGAATCTCGGGAACGTGAGCAGCGATTTCAGAAACACGAGCACCAGGAAAGCAGTGATTATGCACCTTACTTTTATTTAACGTAGCGTGTACGTGTCGAACGATGGAATCGCCGATGATCACAGCATCGCGTTCTGTTTCGCGAAGAGGGGAGAAACGGTTTTGTGTGGATATCTCGAAAACCGGGAGGGTCGGAGAGAGTTTTCTTGGTCTAGACCTGGCTCGCGTCTTCCGCTGCGGAAAAATCCAGGCTTCGTGATGGCATGTTGGAGCCGGGGTGAACGAGACCATGGCTGATCGCGACCTCGACGTTCGGGACCGATGTTGAGGAACGCACGGAGTAGACGAGGTCGGAGTCAGCGGGTTAGTAACGTTAATCTCTGATTTGTGTGCCTCGGCGCGCGATGTTTCAAGAGCTAACCGCCGGTCTATCAGCTCGGCTTTTCTTATTAAAAGGTCGTGGATCTGTTTCTCAACAGCTTCCAGCTCAGACTGCACCGCGTGCAGCTCAAATGTGTCCTCACCTGCACCAAAAGGTAAACTACTTACATTTGATATATTCGCCATTTCAGATGGACAGTAAGTTAAGTTAGCAACGACGCTACCAGTGATGCTATCAGTATTAATACTAATTTATGGCTTAAGTCTTGGATATAATCCGTCTTTTTACGGGTACGGGTGTAGAGTAGACGCACGATAGGCGAAAAAAATGTTTGTTTGTAAATGAGTGCGGAGAAGACGCGTTCAGCCGTGATCCACGGACGTAACCTATAAGAGTATCCAGCGTTGGATCACTATAGGTCAGGCTGTCCATAGACAGATTAGGCTAGTATTCATTTATATAAAACAAGTACAGTCTCTCTCTCTACAGTAATTTAAGAAAATACCTCTGAAACAGGGGCAGGGCACTGAAGCCATGAAAATCTAAGCATTAGAACAGGAGTGGTTCTTGGCATCTACTGTTCATAACGAACATCCTAAAAGACTTTTTACAACAAGCTAAAGAGACAACAGGTGTACCACAGTGAAAGTGAAAGAAACAAAGTGCTATAAAAACATGAATTAACAAGTCACAAGAGTGTGGAAGAGAGGAATTACTTCCTTAAAGTTGCATTCAACATGTTTTATTGGCTAAAAGTACAGTACAATAGTTTGGACTGGTGAATTTCACACAATTTGTTTTGTTTAAGCTTTGTAAAGCACTGGCTAAAAGTACAACACAAATACATTATTATTATTATTATTAACCCAGTCAATTGCACATTCACAACAACATGGACCATGTGACGTCAACATGGCAGCTAAGGGGGCGACCCGCTCCATGCATAATAAATGACTCGTATTCAATAATTATTCATCTCACACCAGTGTAAATCATTTTTATATTTCCACAAAATGTAAAAAAAAAAAAAAAAAACCTTCAGCACATTACCATCTCTTTATACGCAACAATGAATGAATATTTAAGAGCGTACAATCTCACGTGTGTACGCATAAAACGCGCAAAATATCCCTCTATCATAATATGCATTTTATATGCATATGGATTAGTGGCATGCATTTGGAGCTCGAAGAATCCAAACTTTTAAATAAGAAATCTATGGGCTGTGGGTCACGCATCTGTTTAAGTAAGACATTCATCTCATCCACGGGACATCGGCAGCATGAGGCTCCAAACAAAAGCCCTGAGATCTGAATGAACAGGCGGGACACTGGAGAAAAGGAGGCGGGGGACCCGCTATTGTTCCCCGCAGAACAAAGATGAATGGCCAAACGGTGCTGCCGTAAGAAACCTCCGCGTAATTTTACATTACTTTCGCAATGTTTTCTGCACTTTGTGAAAGCGAACCCGGACTGTTTCATGGTCCAGTATAGTAAAAGTAGAGAGGTGGCGCAGAACTGCGCAATCAATCAAGTTAACTCACAGCATCCATTCAGCCCAGCATCCAACCAGGTTAAAACAATTTCAATAAACACATCAAATGTTTACATAAATAAAACCAACGCAAATCATAACCAAAGAGGTTTCTGAAGCGTGATAGTATGACTCAAGGTTTAACTCAGACTGCGGCTAACTTTGTAGGCGCCAATCCACATTATCCAAATCTTTCCTTACTACCAGCTAATAATGTCTGGAAGAAAGCCTGACTGCCCGGGACATACATCTGGGAAAAAACCTCAAGCACAGGACATGCATTTATATTGTATACTGTAGAAACGCACTCAGTGCTGAATTCCTGAATCTCGTGCGTATTAGCTGGGTAGCTGCTAACTATAAGCAGCTTAACACAATACGAAGTGTTTACGGATGCTAACATGCTACGATCAACGTGGTTTGTGGCATGCATGTTACAACCGAAGCCCTGGCTCCAGCAACTTTACATGTTTTAGAGAGCATACAAGGGCACGAGAGCCGCATCTGAGGTCACAACAACTCAAAAGCAGCCTGTCCCTGTGATCAGGGCTTGCAACACACGCACATGCCGCACGCACATCACTCTCATTAAGCTAAGCTAGGATACACCGCTCAGCTGAGGCCGGATGCAAAGAGTTTAAAGCCAGCATCTACTCACTGTTCGAGAGGCTTATGAGAGCCGCGTCCTGGTTGGTTTTGATCTCTAGTCGCAGAGGCTGCTGCTCTGAATGTCGCTGTATGTCTCCATTGGCGTCTCCGATGGAGAGGAGGCGCACGCCTGGGAACACGGACACCGCCATCTTCGATCTGGGGAGAGTCATACAGGCAGCTCGCAGCGGCTCAGATCTCCCCTGGAGGAGTCAATGGTCAAGATACTAGGCCTGACTTACTACTGCCTCCACATGGCCACATCTTTTTTTTTTTTTTTTTTTTTTTTCAGCTGTAGTTCAATTTAAGACATTATATGGGTTATTAAGAAAAAAAAAGCAGGAGAGTAAACTAATAAACATGATATAGGAAATGTGTGGCATAAACCTGCTTTATTGTACAGTATGTGTAAATTTATTTTAAAGTAGGACACCACAGGTGAATATGGTAACAAAAAACAAAACAAACAAAAATATTAATCAGTACATAATAATACAGTTTTGAATGACGTTTTGTGAAATTTTATGTTTCAATATGCAAATATGACTATGTAATTTGCATACCTTTCCACAGAAATCTGAACAGTGAATAAAGCCAGGATAAAAATACTTTTGTTAACATATTAGTGATAAATGTTTCTACATGGGGGATTTTGGAAATCTTATTTTTTAATGACACCAGAAATCAAAAGATTTGTCATAAGCCAGAAAAACATGTTTTTAGGAATAAAATGCTATAAATCAGGAGGATATGTACAAACCCCTCTCTTCGTAATATAAACTTTGTTGTGTTTGCTACATACATTGGAGATATACTGTTATAGGTTTTATTCATATTTTAAATTATCTTTTGTTTTTATATTTTCTCTTTTCATTTTAAATGTTACTATAATTTACTATTTTTTGGTGTGTAATTTTGTGCTTATTTGTTTAAATATTTCTATATAGATTTCTTTTTATTTAAATTTTTTTTTACTTGTTTTAGTGCTTCAAATTCAAGGCAGCATCTCTATTATTCGTTTCATTTAGTCTAATATTTATATTTTGTCAGCTTTATTTCAATTAACCAATATTTGTAATAGTTTTATTAGTTAACAATGTTGTAAAAAAAACCTGTTGTAGTTGCTTTTAAAACCATAGAAAATTAAAATGTTGTTCAAACAGTTCAGACTCATTTTTATTAAATTTTTTTGAACGACATTTTGATTCAGTTTTTATATATATATATATATAAAAATGTATAGTATATAGTTAAGTATGTCTTAGTGCACACAAATCGAATGTTGTTCATTTAGGCACGATCACACTTAAAAGGCAAGACATACATGAGGTAAACAGACTGAAAAAGTTAACGACACAGGGCAGCAGAAAAACCCATGTACAAATGCCATTTGCATGAATGTCCAGTGGTTGACTGATAAAGACACAGTACAGATACATTTGCATGCAAGGGCAGAAAGTATATGCAAAAACAGGCCAGCTGATATGCTGCTCACAGTCAGTGGTGTTCAATTCATAGACTAAAGGTGCAACAGACAGACAGCACTCTTTCATGAGCAAATATCAGTAAAAAATAAAGATAAAAAAGATAATTCTCCACTTGAGTCTCTTGTGTAAACACTGTTTAACATTTATGAAACTACCATTACCCACCAGAAAATACATTTGACCAAAAAGTAGTACCTCACTCAGAAATTATTAAGAAAAGTGAATATATATCAGAAACAGCATCGATCTTTATCAAAAAAGAACCTGAGATTCAAGACATCTCTCTCCTTCAATGATTAATACAATTACCTTACACAAGTTTCTTGGCAATAACTGCCCATGTATAAGCCTAATCGTATCAATGAACAAATAAAGAGATTCAGTATTTCATCATAGACCGAACACATTACAACAAGAAAGAATTTCTTTTCTTTTTTTTTTATGGCTGGCATTCAAATTGACTTGGCTACACAGTAAGAAATGTATTGCATATTTTTACATACATGCCATCACTTCTCCAATGGACTGTTTGACCAACTGAGCACTTTAATTTCCTCCTGAAACCACCTACTAATGTAAGTTTTGCACTAGTATGTCCTTAATTAACAGTATACAAATTAACACTTTTAATCCACCCTTCAGGGGTTTTCTTCATAAATCACATTATTGAACGTGCAAGACTTCAAGTCACAATGCAGCTTACAAATTAAACAATTTAGTGTAATAGTGCTGATCCAGCTCTCAGCTCTGGGTAAAGGGGAACTGAGGGTAGTGTAGTGAAAGAGGAATGTTCAGTTTCTCCAGATTCTTCATGACTCCTTTAGAGGGAAGAGAGAGATAGACGTTCATATTCCTGCTTACATTCCGGTTAAACAGGAAATGTACAGAAAATAAAAAAAAGTAACACTGAGCTGATTGTTGGTACCTCAGAAGAGCGCACATGATTTGGGGGGTCGGAAAGGGTTGTCGCTGGATGGTACCCCCATGAGGAGAGGGTCCTTCTGGGCATTTTGCAAGCAGAAAGTCTTCAGATCTGCCGCAGCTTGAGAAACCTAGGAGGAAGGAAATATTATATAAAATATAGACAGAGAGAAACACCTTCTCCGTCAGTGGTTTTATTTTTATTAATCTCAACATTAATTACAAAGACATCCAAACTACCTTGTGAATCTGATGCCATGAGTGTGCCAAGCTGTCTTTCTACTTTGGACAATCTAAAATATAAAACATATTCTGGGTTGTTTAACACTTTTTTTGTTGTTGTTTACTAATTCCATATGTGTTCTTTCAAAGTTTGGATGTCTTCACCAATTACCATGCTGTATGAAAAGTGCTAATATAAATGCCTTGCCTTGAGTGTAAACGTACAATGAAGAAAATGATAAAAAATAAAGAAAAACCACTGAAGGAGAAGGTGTCCAAACTATTGGTTGGTACTGGATATATGCATATATCCAGATAAAAGTGGTTTGTGGAGCAATAAAGGCTTAACTGGCCATCACATTTTCCTAAATCACGCGGTCAGGAGTTACAGAGTTTATTTGATAAAGGGGTGGTGTGGCGCAATGGATAAGACACATGCCTTTGGTGTGAGAGACCCGGGTTCGAATCCACTGTGAGACACCAATGTGTCCCTGAGCAAGACACTTAACCCCTAGTTGCTCCAGAGGCGTGCGACCTCTGACATATATAGCAATTGTAAGTCGCTTTGGATAAAAGCGTCAGCTAAATGAATAAATGTAAATGTAATGATTCATGATAAATTTAATAATAACACAAAGCCTTGTGTTGTTTTTAGAATAGTGTGCTTTGGGGCCAGTGGTTACTAATATAGATTTGGATTATTCCGGCCAGCAAATGTGAGATTGTGTCACACACTCACAATCAACAAAGAGCTCCACTGTGCGATGCGCGCGACACCTCAACACACAGCAGTGTCGTGCGCGCGCTATTGCCTGAAAGTGAGTGGAGAGAGGGTTAAATCAAACACGACTGTGCACGAGAAATAGGTTGGAGCCTTTTAAGTTGAACTGTGATTATTATACACTTTACAAACGTTTAAAAATATTACTGTTAGGTGACAACGTTTGATTGCATCCGATTAAAAGCTAATAAGAAACCGAAGGTAATTGCAGATCCAGCCATTACGGTAGAAGCTGGCAAACAACTAAAATATGTATTATCAAATATTTTGTGGTATTACGCTTCATGTGTATTAACGTTAGATGTTGTAAAAGCTCTCACAAGGATCAAGAATTTTTTAAAAACAAAACAATAAATACACAAAGTAGCAGGATGTTCGGACAGGATCGACAGGTCTGTCAAGTCACACCCTGTTAGCAAAGATTCCCAATCTTTTGGGCTTTTTATTTTTTTTTATTCTCACTCACCTTAATTCTGCGGATTCCGGCTTCGAATCGCAGCTGCTTGACGGTTTTCTGCAGGCTCATCACACCGCTTGCGCTGTTGTTCGACATGTCTCCTGACAGATCGGGGAAAGTTTGCAACAAATGTCAAGACGAGCCTGACTTGACTTTGGGAATGACAACAACTGACTCAACTGCGCCTCTATCTTCGAAACCGACGCTGCGCCTGCGCATGAGGACAGATGTAACAAACTATCAAGATACAGGTTAAATAATTAACCCGAATATACCCCGTTGGCTTGTGTTGTTTTATGAGCTCATCATATTTCCTATTTTCTACCCACAACCCACTTTTTCTACATTTCATTTATTTTTATGTTTATATTACACTTTTTCTTTCTCTCGTGGGGACGTTAGCTGTCTGCACTTGTAATTTTAGGTTTCACTGGCTAAGACAAACGAATGAAAACGTGGGTTAAGTTGGTAAATGCATTATTAATATTGATGCTAATAAGACAATTTACACAAAAAGAAAGATTATGAATAAAGTCTCTCTACAGTGAATTGCGCCATCTTGCGTTGGCATCTAGTTTCACCATGTGGATCCGCTTCACCAGAGCCCTTTTCCAAGAGGAGCCTCCAAAGTCAGCTAAACATATTTCCTGTTCAGTTTGAATGGAAGCAACGGAGAAGATGTAACTTAGTCATGGTAGCAGAGACAAACTAACAAGATTAAAACATAACATATACAACATGATATAAAATTCCACAAAAAAAAAAAAACAAAAAACAAAAAAAAAAAACATTAAAACCTAATTAATCAGGAAAAAGTTTCATGCCTCCTTCAAACTCTTTATTATGCCTTATATTCACCAATAAATGTGGCTAATTTTTAATTATTCTGCATATTTTATTCTATATACTGTGTTTGTGTGGGGAAAGCTTGTCATATAGCCTAATAAATGTATTATATTCGCTATCTGTTTTACTTCTGATACAATTTTCCATGTCCACCCATTAAATCTTTGAGTAAAACAAAGATAGACAAGGCATCAGCAGACGTTATAGTAACACTTTCTCGACTTCACCATATCTCTCCTCAATGAGAGTCTCTGGCTTCACTATGAAGCTGCTGAATATATCACATCCGGGTCAATAGGGGTCGCGTGAGGGTTGCTCAATAAAAACATGCTGTTACGTGTGAGTATTAAACCGCCTTCTGTAAATTAAGAATTCATTTTAAAAAATGTGTCTCAGTATGTGAAACAACTCTTACCTTACTACAGTAGCAATGACATTTATGATAAACACGCTATTGTACAAATATTATTTTGCCAGCAGGATTGCTTTATGTAAAACTACTTGGTGTCTGTAAGTTTATGACTCAAATGTTTCGCTCGGTTTCACAAAATTTGCGTTTTTTAATTGACGCGTAATGTCAGCATTAAGTTGATTTGTGCTCGGCTGAGCGTCCCAGATATGTCAAGCTCGACCTTGGATACATGATGTTGACACTCTTTTCGTCCACTGCTCATCACCACAATAACTGTTGTCTTTTCAGAGGGTCTTACATTGTGGTGTTTCTGCACTCAAAGTCAACCGGTCCATTCATCTGAGTGCGCCATGGAGAAGTCCACTTATACCTATAGTTGTGGAGCAGACGGTAAGAGCACATTAGAAGCACGTTAATTACTTGCTGATCATATAGTATCATGACGTTACCTTTAGAGCCACTATCTGTAAATTGAACGGTTATCTTATTAAAGATGCAGCTTTTCAGTGTTGCAGGAACTTGACAGCTAGTCTTTCGTCTGTTTCAGGGACGAGGAGAGCGAGCCTATGACATCTACTCAAGGCTGCTTAGAGAGAGGATCATATGTGTTATGGGCCCAGTACGTTCAAATGAAAGGAACAACACACAGTAATCTAAAATGATTTCCAAAAAGCCTGTTCCAGTTGTTTTCTACCTGTTTTTCTGTCCTTTTCTTCATCTAGATCGATGACACTGTAGCTTCTCTGGTTATCGCTCAACTGCTCTTCCTTCAGTCAGAGAGCAACAATAAGCCTATTCACATGTACATCAACAGTCCTGGTGAGAGACACATACGTGCATTGACAGAAAAAAAAATTAAGCAGCTTCGTACTCTGATTATCAGGTTTATTAATTAGCATGGTCTAAATCTGTCCAGTTAAACATTTTCTGATGAGATTGCTTGATTCCTTTTTGGGAATTCACAGTCACAACAATATAGTACTGTAAATGAGATGGCAAATTGTGGATCAGAAATTACATTTTTATGTATGCACTACCATGTGCTGTATGCAGACAACACTTGAAAATGTGTATCTCAATTTCCATTCATTCACTTCAGTGTGACATCTTTACAGTGTCATAATGAGCACACGAAAAACAATTCTGAAATAGTCAGAATAAGTAATATGACAAAAGTGAATAATTTTTTTTTGTGTGTGTTTGAGGCATCATGTTTTGTCTCCGTCTTGCAGGTGGTGTGGTTACGGCTGGACTTGCGATCTATGACACCATGCAGTACATCTTAAATCCCATCTCTACCTGGTGTGTGGGCCAGGCTGCCAGTATGGGCAGTCTTCTTCTGGCCGCAGGAACCGCAGGCATGAGGCATTCCCTGCCCAATGCCCGAATCATGGTGCACCAACCCTCTGGAGGGACAAGGGTAATAATAGTGGATTAAAAGAAAAAAAAAGAGGGGGCTGCTTTCATAACTATGCCGAAAACTTTAACGCCATTATTTATCATTTCAGGGGCAAGCAACCGATATTGCCATCCAGGCAGAGGAGATTCTCAAACTGAAAAGACAGATCAACTACATCTATTCCAAACACACAGGGCAGAAATTGGAGATTATAGGTAATGTTGCTGTTACACACCTTTCATTAATATTATAATAATAGCTTTTTTTTATTTGGGTTATTGTGTCACTTCCTGACATCGTCACGTTTTGTTGTCTCTGCTTAGAGGGCGTGATGGAGAGAGACCGGTACATGAGCCCGATGGAAGCACAGGATTTCGGGATTATCGACAAGGTCCTGGTTCATCCACCACAGGCTGGGCAAGACGAGCCAGAACTTGTTCAAAAAGAACCCACTAGCCCTGCAAGCGCCTCCACCTCCCCTCAGCCTCAAGCCTCTGAGCCGGGCCAGTCCGGCAGCAACCCTCCCTCCTCATACAAACCTGAACCCTGAAATAGACTCCCAGCAGGAGCGAGTCAACTACTGCATCGCTGGTTCAGCGTTTCTTCTGGCAGATGTTTGAGGGGACAGTCACCAGCTCACACATCATATCTGAACCCTGCGACCTGCCTTTTGTATCTTTCATTTTATTATGTCTCACTAAGTCTAGTCCTGAGACACAGTACTGGAATCTGGACATTACAGATACAAGTGTGATGACACTCAGTCTGTTTTGTATTCTGCAAAAATGAGGTTTGATGCAAACAAACTAAATGGGAACACAAGATTACAGTACATGGCTTGATGTCTGTATATTATTTAGCCAGAGTATTACCATGTCACACAATAAAATACTTTGGATTGTAAATGTGCCCCTCAGTTTAATATAATCCCTATCAAAATTATTTGAAGCAAGAGTGTTTGTAAATTTTATTCAAATAAAATTTTGGGTAAATTAGGATGGTTTTCCTGTCTTTTTTTAAACTTTGTAATATTACTAAACTTGAAAGAGTACAAACGGCTCATGAAATCAGAATAGTTTACCACAGTCAAGTCAAGTCACCTTTATTTATATAGCACTTTACACAATTCAGATATAGTTTTAAAGCTGCTTTATAGTGATTACAGGAGAATTATTCATGGATGCAAACAGTTCATTTCTGCTGTAAAGAAGCTCTAAAGAAAGTAGTGTCATTCTTCAGCAGAAGTCAGTTCAGTGTTGATTCAGTTTGTTGTGAAGATCATGAATTATTTAGTTTATTTAATCTATAAATCAGTTCTGAAGAAAACAGTGTTGTCATCGTCCAACTCAATTCAGTTCTCATACAACAGCGTCAGTGCAGTCAGATCAATAATATAGCTGAATATTAAGAGGGACACTCTCATTCAAAACTTGGGCTTGGTATATATATATATATATATATATATATATATATATATTTTTTTTTTTTTTTTTTTTTTAAGAAATTAAAATAAGTATGCATTACATTTTTTAAAGTGACAGTAAAGACTTTTACATTACTATTTCAATTTCAAATAAATTCTGTTCTTTTGAACTTACTATTCATCAAAGAATCTAAAAAAAAAAAAATCACGGTTTCTACAGAAAGTACACATATTAACATTGATAATAATGAGAAATGTTTGTTAAGCAGCAAATCAGCATATCAGAATGATTTCTGAAGGATCATGTGACACTGAAGACTGGAGTAATGATGCTGAAAATTCAGCTTTGTCAGTTTTAATTTTTTTATGTTTTTCAATTTAAGTCTCTTATTTTTTACCAAGGTTGTAATTCATTTGATAAAAAATACAGTAAAAATGTGAAATATTATAACTACTTAAAATATTTCACATTTTTACTGTATTTTTTATCAAATGAATTACAACCTTGGTAAAAAATAAGAGACTTAAATTGAAAAACATAAAAAAATTAATCACAGACCCCAAACTTTTCAACATACTCTATGTCAAATGTCACTGAAACGTGTGTGATGTAATTTTCTAATGAATTAATGGTTGCAACATAAACCAAATTCCCAAAAGTAAAACAAAACCAAGAAACATGAACAAATGCAATCACACACATATAAATCCCCATCATGTTTCCTGAGGGTAAACATGTTTGACAGACTTTATTTTTGTACTCAACCATTCAGATGAAAATGACACATCAAGTATACAACTCATAAACTATAAATGCTTCTATATATTCCCCAATAGAAAACCCTAAACTGTATAGCAAAATATGTAGCAGTATATGATACTAAATTACCTCATTAAGTATCCAAACATAATGCTATCCATGTCCCTACAGTATTTAATTACAAATATGGATGATCCATTTCATTAAATTTCCCTAGACTGGGTTATTTTTTTATCCACAGATGTGAATAAACACATAAAAGTAGTGTATTAGAACAATGGTAGTTAAAATAAACTAATTATTATCAAGTAAATGGCCTCTTTCTCACCACAGAAGCATCCCGAAGAAGCAACTTATCTCAATGCTGACCTCTGGTGGTGTTTTGAATAACATCACAATTAAAAACCGAAATACAAAGGTTTGTGACACAGGCCAAATGCACGGTGACCAGACTCACTGTAACCAAACATTGGTGAAAGCCAAGGCATATGTTTTTGGCTCCCTGGCTGCAATCTGTCAGCATCAGACACATAACAGCCCTCACATAACAGAGCATGATGCCCAGCCCTTCTTCTTGGCAGTGGTGGCCCAGCGCAGCCAGCTGAGATTGCTTTCAGTATAGGGGGGGTAGCGCAGCACATTGACGCGCTCCAGCCCCCAGCCCCTCATCATGCAGCCACGCTTGTGACTGAATGTCTCAAAGCTCCAGCGACCGTGGTAGTTGCCCATCCCACTGGCACCTGGGCCGAACACAAACAAAAAGTCAGATTTTGCCTTCAATCACCTGAAGAAATGCACTGCAGTTGTAATTAAATTAAAGAAATGCATTCCGACTTACCCACTCCGCCAAAGGGTAAACCAGGAAGGGTCATGTGAGCTATTCCATCATTGGAACAGAAGCCTCCACTGCTGGTCCTCTCCAGAACTGTATTAACAACCTTAACAAAAATAGAGATATGCATCAATTCATAGCTCACTTCACACATTACTGTGTTAATCTAGTTAATGACTTTTGTTCTTTCCTTCCTTACTTGAGACTCATCAGAGAAGGCATAAAGTGCCAGGGGCTTTTCCCTCTCGTTCATGAAATTGATTCCTTCATCGAGCGACTTGATGGTCAGAATGGGGAGAATGGGGCCAAAAATCTCCTCCTGCATTAAAGCATCCGACTCCTTTACATCCACGACCACAGTAGGGGCTGAGATAGTCCAAGGAAAAGTAAAAGAGAGAGAATTCAGAATGTATTAATAGCTTAGTTGCCTTTTTATGTGAATGTATACTGCACATTTTAGGAAAAAATGCACACTACATACTGCAGAGGTAGTAAGAGTAGTATATAAGTATGATACAATACACTGAACTTCAAATGGATTTAAAAAAAGTATTATACAGAAGTCTTACCCAGGCTGCATTTATTTGATCAAAAATACAGTAAAAACAGTAATCTTGAAAATAATATTGATTTTACAATAAAATATATATTTATCACTAATATATTAAATATATATTTATGTTTATTACAATTAATCACATCTAACATAAGTTTTTGTTTATATATATGTGTGCATATATATATATATTAAATAAATAAATAAATAAATATATATATATATATAATATATATATATGTGTGTGTGTGTGTGTGCGCGTCACACACACGCGTGTATTTATTTAATATATATGCGCACATATATTATATAAACAAAAATTTTAATGTTAGATGCGATTAATCGTGATTAATACACACACACACACACACGTATATATATGTATATATATGTATATGTAATTTAGTAATACAACCCTAATCAATTTTGCTGTTGTGTCTAAATTGAACCAAATTCAATATGTATGTATGTATATGTGTATATATATATATATATATATATATATATATATATATATATATATATATATATATATATATATATATATAAATGTAATTTATTTATTCCTGTAATGGAATAAGTGAGTTGGTACTTATGATAATTTCTGATATTATCATCAAAATCCATTGTGCTGCTTAATATTTTGTGGAAACGGTGGTATATATATTTTTTTATATTCTTTGAATGATTGAATTTTTTTTTTTTTAATCGAAATCGTATGTAATAATAAATGCCTTTGCCCCTTTTGATCAATTGCAAAAAGTATTAGTTTCTTAAAAATAAATCTCACTGACCCCACACTTTGTGTCTATATACTGTACTTACCAAAGTACTTGGTCTCTTTGACACTCTCTCCTCCAATCACTACCTTTCCCTCAGACTTTTTTAGCAGCTCAACCAGTCGGTTCCAGTGCCTGTCTGTCACAATACGTCCCATGTCTGGGCTTTGCTGGGGCTCAGATCCGTAAAAGCTCTCCAGAGCCTCTTTTATAAAAGGTAACAGCATTTCTCTCGTCTCAGCGGTGCATAAAACATAGTCTGGAGCCACACAGCTCTGTCCAGCATTGAAAAACTTGGCCCACACCAGCCTCTTAGCAGCAGCTTTCATGTCTAGCCGGCCATATATTAAACAAGGGCACTTGCCACCCAGCTCCAGAGTAACTGGGGTGAGGTGAACCACTGCGGCCTGCAGGATGCAACGAGCCACTGACTGCGAGCCTGGAGGAGAAAAGACATGAGATGTTGAAGCAAATATGGAAAGGTGACAGCTTTTCTTGAATCTGTCTTTGATAACAATGAAAACTCAAACCTGTGTAGAAGATATGATCAAATCTATTCTCCAGCAATGTCTTGGTCTCTTCTGCTCCACCACAAATGACTGCATAACACTCCTACAAGACAAAACAAACACGGCACACATTACAGACCTTATCATGAACACAGTAGCACCATGAGACCAAGAAGTGTGAAGTTAGATCATATGGGTGTTTCCCAAAGATTACCTGGGACAGGTACTTAGGAATGAGTTCAGCAATAAGTTTTTCGGTTGCTTGACTTATTTCTGATGGCTTCAGAATCGCACAGTTACCTAATAAAAAAGATATTGCTATTAAACATATTGCAGATGTGATATAAGGCGTTGTTTGTGATTTTTTCAATGGAAGTCACCATGAAATCAAAATGGGCATTTCTTATTTTTTTATGAAATATTGCCGTGTTTATTACAAATGATTAATCTATGCACATCATTATTTTTTTTTTATTCATGAGCCCTTGTAATCTTTAATCAAATAACTTTCGTTTGGCTAAAATTCGTTTGGGTACTATACGGTTATCCGGACCACACATGACCACACGTAAATAAAATACACACACACACACACACACACACACACACACACACACACACACACACACACACACACACACACACACACACACACACACACACACTCACTCACACACACACACTCACACACACTCACACACACACTTAACCCTAACCCTCATGTGTGGTCCGGATAACCGTATAGTACCTTTGTTTGTTTTATATATGCTACAGATGTAGAAGACTAAATCGATGCAGGACTGAATCGATAACGACAGTAAAGGTGATTATAATGTATGTTCTCGCTTTGGTTCATAATTCAAAATTGGCAGATATAATTGGGTCTGAAGACACTGCAGTAGTTATTACAGTGAAAACTTGAGTAAAATTTAGAAGAAATAATAATTGTTCTTTTTATTTGGGGTTGGGTTTACCCAAACATCTCATACGGTGTTATCAAAAAGTAAATTCGGTAGTTTTCCATACATTAAATTGCAGGGCGATGACTGGCAGTCGAGATCAGTTGCAATTTTGCTTGGTTCATTGTACAATTTATAGTATAATACGATTTGAACCCAACTCCAATGCATACTATAAAATTACACCACTAGACTATCGTGACCATGGCCATATAACAGAAAAAGATATAGATGGTACCTGCAGCGATGGCACCAATCAAAGGTGACACAATTAGCTGAAGAGGATAGTTCCATGCTCCAATAATCAAAACGACACCTAATGGCTCCCTGCGGACAAAACAGTAATCCAGCTTTGTTGCCTGAAACACAAATGAAATAGGGAGAGGCAACAAATTAAAGTATTTTCAGGGAGATCATCCTCACATCTGTATTGACTAAACTTTTGGAAGGTTTCCATTAAACAATATTTGTTGGAGCTTTTTAATATTTGTGACCCTGGAACTCAAAACCAGTCACATGGGTCAATTTTTTTAAATTGAGATTTATACATCGTCTGAAAGCTGAATAAATAAACTTTCCATTGATGTATGGTTTGTTAGGATAGGGCAATATTTGGCCGAGATACAACTATTGAAAATCTAGAATCTGAGGGTGCAAAAAAATCGAAACATTGAGAAAATCGCCTTTAAATTTTTATATTTATGTTCGCGATTGTGCAGCATTCACTCACAAAAATAAATGTTTTATATATTTACGGGAGGAAATTTACTAAATATATTCATGGAACATGATCTTTACTTAATAACCTAATGATTTTTGGCATAAAAGAAAAATCGATAATTTTGACCCATACAATTTATTATTGGCTATTGCCACAAATATACCTGTGCGACATGTGACTGGTTTTGTGATACAGGGTCACATTTAGTAAGTGTTATAGCTCAAATATCAGTGTACGCGAAATTGTATTATTATCTTACCAAGTTTGTGTCCACATAAGAGTCCTGCATCCAGGTTTGCAGGTTGCTGATGGCGCAGCAAATGTCATTCACCACTATGTCAATCTCTGACAGCACTGCCTCAAACTTGGGCTGCAGGACAGACAAGATTAAAGCATCATTTGTGTGTCGAATTTAAAGTAATTGCATGTGAACCAGTGAATGTTTATACCTTAGCAAGGTCTTTATGCATTGCCTCCAATATCTGTGTTTCATTGTCTTCAAAAAGTGACATCATGGCCTTCAGTTGAGTCAAACGGAACTGGATGGGACGGGTCACACCAGAGCGGAAAGCACCCCGCAGCTTCTCCAGCACCTGTTTCTGGCTCTCCATAGTGAGAACACCTGTGCTGGAAATGGGGTTACAGAGGATGTCAAAAATGTGTGTGTACACAATATTTAGAATGTGAAACTTTCTAGATAAAGCGCAAGAAACGTCTTGGATCTGTACGTGTGCTCAGTGGGTTTCTCCATGGGATGATATGTAAGGGGCTTTAAAAACCAAACCCTCCATTTAGCCACATTTGTATTTTTTTTTTCTGCTTAAAACTGAAATCATACAAATGTGTTATTTCCCTACTACCTGACACAAATGTAAACCTGCAATAGCAGCTGTTTACAAATCATTACCCAGCAATCACAAACGATTGTGATTAGTCATGCTGACCAGCACTGAGAAAAGTAACAGGAACAAAGTAATAAACCCGTTGACGTCAAGTGGTTGTTGTCTGTCTGGACAATGATTGAATAACAGCACTGCGACACTTCGATGTGAAATACGTAGTGGACATTTAAAATAGGCGAATTATTATTTAGACATTACGCACCTCACAAATGTCAAACAACTTCCGGGCCGCGAAGCCTCGCCCATTTCGTTTCATTTAGATTACCCGCTTTTCTGTTTCTACAGTTATCTCCAGATTCGTTCGCTGTTAGCTACCTCACATATTTAATAGAAGGGGTTGTTTTGTAATCAAAATCCTACAACTCAACACAAGGGGAGAGATGCAGACAGGTCTCTAATATATGTCGCTTATAATAATAATTTGTCTCTCAGCTCTGCACAGTATGTTTGCACATCGCTATTGTTACTTTTTTCGCATTACCAAATCACAAAAATGCAATAGGCTATACAACGGAAAATAGAGAAGAGCCTTAAATAACACAACATGCTACAAAACATGTATGATAAATCGCAAGCACTTAACAAGATCGTCCAAGTGTGACAAACTATAGGCTACATACGATGAATAATCTTACCTTTAATGAAATAAACGTACCTTTCTCAGAAAATAATTCTTCTTACTGGTAGCCTACAACCCAGTGTTTTTCACTAACACGTGAAGACTATTTCCGGGTGTTCGAGTTTCATTCAAAAATTCAAGTTTGTCGAGTTTGGCATCTTAGTCATATACTGAAGCCCGAAAAACCTGCTGTTTATCCTTAACTTTGTAATCATACTAACACTTCAAACACACACACACACACATTGTTGTCGCGTATGTGTAAAGATCAACAACATGCAGCAGTTAGAGAAGTGCTCAACACGTTGGGCAAACTTTTGGACGCCTTTGTAGGCTAATATAAAAAGGGAGTTCATGTGGAACTAAACCTAAAATAACAGTTTATTAAAACAGAAACCAGATTTTTTTTCTCTATTTTCTTCTTCTTCTTCAAATAGGCCTGTTCAGACGGGAAATATAATCTTGCACTGACAGTTAATGTAGCTTTTTTGATCACACTAATAGCCGTTAATGCATATTACATTTGCACATAATAATCACCATTATCAGGCTTCGAAGCCCATATTAGACTTATTTTGTTAAAGCTGGCTTGTGCATATAGGCTAAGTAGCCTAATATTAAAATAAAATGTAACAATAAGGTAGCCAATGCCATTTGTGAGAATGTGATCAGAATTCTTGGAAGGAAGTGAGTAATGTGACCACTAGTCTCTATAAATTATCCATGGGTAATCTTTCAAATCATATAAATATCAAAAAGGATATTCAGATAGCCTATTAATTTAAGTTTTTTTTTTTAAATGTGTACAAGCTAAATGGCTGTTATAAGCATACACTTTAAAGGTAAAGAAGATTTTAAAGTGTAAGCCCCTTTTTATGATTTTTAATGATAATTTAATAAAACTGTTTGACCAGTGCATATTTAGATAATTCAGTCCCTGCTATACTGGAAATTAATAGTGATTTTACATTTGTTGCATCTTGCATATCTTTCTGTGTGTATTTAAAAAAAAAAAAAACTATTTTATTTAATGTTTTTTTTTATTTACGCATTTTTTATTTATTTTTTATTATTTATTAATTTTTAATGCACACTCTTTTAAAATTTATGAAAATATGTACTATTACCCCCCACCCCCCACATAAACACCATGTTAAAAAAAGAGCTAATGCACAGGTGCATGGCACAGCTGTTGATGTTTTGACTAACAAAATGAGTCGGTGTAACGCTTGAAAGCTTCACTAGTTTTAAGGGTGTTTCAGTGAGCTGTAATAAGCTTTGACCATATATTCTCTTGGGTAGACATGGTTTCAGGACTTGCCCCAGAGAATTTGACTCCTTCGAGTGGGCTAAAACTAGTTTCTTTCTTTTTGCATTATCATATGGTTGTGTTTGTGTCATTTTCATAAAATGACAGGTTAAATTTCACATTAAAAACTTTTTAATATTATTATATTCAATAAAATCTAAATTCCATCTACCGCATTTTGGACATTTAAAGACCAGAAAGATTTAATCTTTTGAAATTATATTTGTAATGTAAATCTACATAGTTTAGCTTAAAAAACCTGAAATCGTCATTTATTGTGTCAGTGAATAGTTTGACAAAAAGGGAACACTTTTTGTTACTTTTAAATGATGGTCATAGGGTGGATGAAGCTGTTTTCTCGCTAAAGGACAAATATATTTTTCGGTTTCTTTCTTTCTTATTTTATCTCCAATAAATTGTCATCACACAATGATAACTTGTCAGTCCCTAAATGGCCGTTGTTGTCTTAATCTGGTTTGAAAAAGTGGCTTCCACTTTTTGAGATTTAAGCAGACAAATAAAAATGAACAGCTTTTTAAATTGAAGAATTGAACAGCTACTATAAAATGATGCCATGTGAAATCATTATTCATAAAAGTATTTAGAGTGTAAAAATGATATTAGAAATAAATGTCAGCATTTTGATATTAACTGCATACTCTCAATAATTGTACAATTCATACAATTCAACAAAATGTAGTCTAAATATTTTGAAACAGCAATTTGTCTTTTTTTATCTGCGTGACGTCACCACCCTACAATTGACTTGGATATATATGATCAGTCCTCCATTGCATCTCATATGAGGTCTCTTCTTTGACTCAATCATGTCCAACAACCTGCTTTACCTTCTGCTTTTACTGGCCTTTGCAAGTGTGTGCTGTAATGTGAACCCTTATACCATCTCATATTGTACAGTAGAAATTGTTGTGTTCTTATTTCTGTTTTATTTTTCAATAGGAGTGAAAGGTCAGAATATGGAGTCCATTTCTTCTGAATCAGTGGCAAAGCCTGGAGAAACTCTGAGTCTTTCCTGTAGAGGATCAGGATTTACTTTCGGAAGCTACCACATGCACTGGGTCAGACAGCAACCTGGGAAAGCTCTGATGTGGATGGGCCGTGTCTATGCTAGTGGACAAGGACATGACTATGCCAAAAGTTTTGAGGGACGAATAGAAATGACTAGAGACAATTCAAAAAGCATGATGTATCTAAAACTATCTGGACTGACAGAAGAGGACACGGCTGTGTATTTCTGTGCAAGACAAGCACAGTGTCATGAACCTGTGTGCAAATAATACTAAAACTGTCAAAACACACATACGGTGTAAAACTGCAGTTATCATTTGTGTCAGTAGGTTGCAGTAGAATCCAAATAAAGTCAACAAGAAAAGTGACTCACAATCACAGAATATTTGCTTTTAAACACCTTCTCAAACATTCTAATTCATATTATATTAGGTTTGGTCTTTTAAGTGAATGAAAACAAAATATATAGATATGAAAAATTTCATACCAATCAAATAATGAAATTTAGAAATGTAATCAATGTTAAGTTGCCCTTCATACATTGGATTCTGGTTATCATCTTTGTAACCGTGGCTAATGGTCATCTCAGTGAACTTCCATCATATCCTCATTATGCAAATTCCCTAAATCCATTATGATACAAGTATTTATATGCTGCTGACTGAGTTGAGTGATGCTAGAAGTCTCATCAAATAGAGATGAAGATGAAGAATATACTCTTAATACTTATTTTGTTCAACCTATACTGTGAGTTATTTTAGGAGATATATACAGTATATCTTATGTATGTATATGTATATACATATATTGTTTAATAAAATAAAAAAACTACCCTACTTTCCCTTACAGGCGTGCAATGTCAAAAAATGGAGTCCATTGAAAGCACAGTTCAGAAAAAGCCTGGAGAAACTCTGACTCTGTCCTGTAGAGGATCTGGGTTCAACTTTGACTGCTGTAGCATGCACTGGATCAGACAACAAGCTGGAAAACCTCTTGTGTGGATGGGCCTGGGCTACAGTTCGGGAAGTGGACACAAGGCAGAATCCTTTAAGGAAAGACTTGAAATCAGCAGAGATGATTCGAAAAGCATGATGTATCTGAAACTGTCCGGACTGACAGAAGAGGACTCAGCTGTGTATTTCTGTGCTAAACAACCACTGTGACACAAACGTATGTGAAAATGATACAAAAACTGGTTTAGAAAGATATGACACACTTACAGTCTAAAACTGCAGTTCTCAATTTTGTCAGTAGGTTACAGTGTAATACAAGAAAAAAAGTCGTCCACTACACAGTGACTCACAGTCACAGAATGCATTTTTTTTTTTTTTTACTTCTCAAAACTTTATCAGGCACTCTATTAACAATCAAGATACATTGCTTATGGTTCCTCTTCACTGGATAAACACTTCACAAACACTTTGATTTTATTAGTTTTTCTCCTTTAAGTGCAATTAAGCTATATATACACTGTTAGAAAAATCTGTAGAAATTACAGTATTACTGGCAGCTACTTGCCAGTAACTTACTGTAGATTTAAATTGATGTTATTTACTGGCAATAATTTGTTTAAAATTAAATGAACATTAAACATTAACAAGTCTTTATCTTTACAGAATAAAACTAAAATAACATCCTCATGCAAAGCATTCTGGGAACCAAAATCTGAAGGAAAAAAACAGAAAAAGGATGATGAAGATTTCTGGTTCCCAGAATGCTTTGCATTAGATTGTAATTTTATAATTTTATTCTTTAAAGACAAAGACTTGTTAATGTATAATGTTCATTTAACTTTGAACAAACTGTTGCCAGTAAATAACATAAATTTAAATCTACAGTAAGGTACTGGCAAACAGCTGCAAAATTACAGCAAATTTTTTACAGTGTATATATGACATATGAATTTAAGCACTTAGCTACTACAGATATATGAATTCATATATTCAGTTCGTATATCATATAAACAGTCAAACCAAAACTTATTCAGACACCAGATATAATATTTTTTTTTTTACTAGTGGGTGCAGGACGTTCTAAATTATATCTTAATGCACTCATTTAATAAATCTCCTGTCAAAAATTGTTTGGAATTTTAAGAGGACAATTTCTAAAAAAAAAAAAAAAAAAAAAAAAAAGGTTTTTATGACACCATGCACCATCTAAATTATTAAATCTTGACAATGGTTTGAAACATGATTATTAGCCTACTGTATGTCATTAGACGGCAAGCATAGACTTTCCATTTTCATTCCGTGTAATAAAATCAATGTTTTCAGGCCACAATGATTTAAAATGATTCTAGCCTACTAATTTTTATTAATAAATTATTGTTTTGACATAATTTAACTAAAGAAAAAAAGCAACAACTAACACATGTGTTTATGTAAATTTTTTGCTTCAGATATAACCAGTGGACACGAGTCAGTTCATCTGATCTCTAGAGAAAGGGAAGAACTGTTCCTTTTCATTCAATCTGTCACGTCACCATGTTCTCTGCAGTTTTAGTCTTGCTTCTGGCAAGTGTATAAACTGTAAGTTTTTTTGAACATACAATTTTCTTGCAGATTTAGATGAAGCTTGTTAATAATCATTTTGTATGATTATTATTTTTCCCAACAGGTATTGATTCTTATGAACTCACTCAGCCTGAGTCTCTGACTGTCCGTCCTGATGCCTCTCTATCTATCACCTGTAAAGTCTCCTATTCAGTTACTAGCTATCATACAGGCTGGATTCGTCAGCCTGCAGGAAAAGCTCTGGAATGGATCGGAGTGATCTTGACTGATGGAAGGTTATTCTACAAGGATTCACTGAAAAGCAAGTTCAGCATCACCAGAGACACCACCAGTAACACAATAACACTGCTGGGAAATAATATGCAAGCTCAAGAAACAGCTGTGTATTATTGTGCCAGACGTACACAGTGAGTGACACCAACAGCCTCTCTGTACAAAAACATCTTCATATTCACATTAGGGTATTTATAATTTTGTCCTCAAAGGTTCACAACCGATATTCATAAAATGTTCATCATTCACAGCTGATATTCATTTGATGACATTAAAATGTATGTACACCAAATCATTTGTAAAAACAAGAATTACCTAATAAATCATTTGTAAACTGTCATTAACAGACACTAATACAGCATTATTTGTATCAACAAAAAGTCAATATTTCAGGCCATTACTCCATCAGCTCTTGCATCACTTTGCTTTCATCGCCTGTCAGTAAAGTTCTGTTTTGATAGAGCTTGTTTTGACCCAGTGTTACTGTTGTCTCAGAGGAAGATTGGAGTTTTCAGCCACTGTTTGAGCAGCACTTAAGAGTCTCATCCACAGATCTGTGTCCGCCAATGAACTGAAGTGCTTATTCTGTTTCTGTGTGCATGGAGTAGAAGCATAATAATGATTAAGTATGAAAGATAAAATAAAAAATGGATATTCAGGTCAAAACAACTCAAAATGATTTTACTGATATTCTACAAATGTTTGTTTTTGAAAATTATAACGTTGATGTCATTAAACTAAAGCAAAAGCTAATATATGTAAAGCAACAACAACTAATACAAATGTATATGTAAATATTTTGTTTCTTATTCAACTAGTGGACATGAGACAGATCATCTGATCTCTAGAGGAAGGGGAGAACTGTTCCTTTTCATTCAGTCTGTCCTGAAAACGTCACCATGTTCTCTGCAGTTTTAGTCTTGCTTCTGGCAAGTGTAAACTGTAAGTTTTGTGAACATACAATTTTCTTGCAGATTTAGATGGAGCTTGTTGATAATCATTTTGTATGATTATTATTTTCTCCAACAGGTATTGATTCATATGAACTCACTCAGCCTGAGTCTCTGACTGTCCGTCCTGATGCCTCTCTAACTATCAGCTGTAAAGTCTCCTATTCAGTTACTAGCTATCATACAGCCTGGATTCGTCAGCCTGCAGGAAAAGCTCTGGAATGGATCGGAGTGATCTTGACTGATGGAAGGTTATTCTACAAGGATTCACTGAAAAGCAAGTTCAGCATCACCAGAGACACCACCAGTAACACAATAACACTGCTGGGAAATAATATGCAAGCTCAAGACACAGCTGTGTATTATTGTGCCAGAGAATCACAGTGACAGATGCCAACAGCCACTCTGTACAAAAACTTAAATTAGGGTATTCATCATGTTTTTCATTAACAACAGATAACAGATTTACAGAACAAGAGATTTACAGATAAAGTATTCTTTGTTTCAATAAGAAGTCATTAAAATCAATAATCTCTTCTGTCTGTCACATTGGCTTTGCCTTCTTTGCTTAAGCCAGACTAGAAGGAAAATTGATGATTTTTATGGCTCTGCCTTTTGGTCAATAAAGTTCTGTATTGATGGCTTGTTTTCACAGTGTGTCAGAGTTTTTAGACACTGTTTCATCACCACAGATTTATGTCAGTCAATGAACGTCTCGGTTACGTTTGTAACCCTCGTTCCCTGAGTAGGGAATGGAGATGTTACGTCGGATGACGACGAATGGGGTTTCGCTTAGAAAGCCTATCATCTTCGAGTATATAAAACGAGCCAATGGCAATGAACGTAACGTCTCCCTTCCCTACTCAGGGAACGAGGGTTACATACGTAACCGAGACGTTCCCTTTCGTAGTCACTCCGAGTTACGTCGGATGACGACGAATGGGGTTCCCAGTGTAATCACGCCACCTCTCGACTGTCTTCCAGTGCCCTGCGTAAGTCTGAGCTCCCTGTCGTAAGACTGGCATGGACGAAGGACTCCTACTTAACACAGGAATACCAAGGTACACTGGGAAGCATATCTCAGTGGAAATATGCAATTATGCCCAACCCGAAGGGGGGGACTTGGAATACACATATGACCCCGAGGAGCTGCATATGGAGAATCACTGGGGTGTCCAGCCGCAGGTGGAATATTTCAACCCCAGGGGTGGCAAGGTGGCTTGCCAAGGGAAAGACACATGCTCAAAGAGGCTTACAGTGGAATACACATGTGGGGGTCGCCCAGTGGGGGAACCATGCACATGGAGGCACCTAGCCAAATGCGTGAAAGCTGCCAGTGGCATAACTCTGGTGTTGACGTCAACAGTGCTGGAGGAGACTCAGGGCTTATGAGGAGAATATCGCACGTATCCCGTCCGTGGAGAGGAATGGCGAGCAAGCGAAGACACCTGAGCAGAATCTAGCACCGGCTAGTTGAAGCGAGTACATGAAAAGAAACTGGCTCAACTCGGAGATTGTAGAATCTCGCGAATGTGTTAGGTGTCACCCAGCCTGCAGCTCTGCAGATGTCTGTTAGCGAGGCGCCATGCGCTAGAGCCCAAGAGGATGCCACACTCCGAGTGGAGTGGGCCGTCACACCAAGGGGGCATGGTCGACCTTGCTGCTGGTAAGCCAAAGCAATGGCGCCCACTATCCAGTGAGACAACCTTTGCTTGGAGAGAGCCTTTCCCTTCAGCTTCCATAACCATGACAGACAAAGAGCTGGTCTGAGGTCCTGAAACACTGCGTTCTGTCTACGTAAGCACGGAGGGCGCGTACTGGACAGAGCAGTGCCAAGGCTGGGTCTGCCTCCTCCAAGGGCAGCGCTTGCAGGTTCACCACCTGGTCTCGAAAGGGTGTGGTGGGAACCTTGGGCACATATCCAGGCCGGGGTCTCAGGATCACGTGAGAGTTAGCCGGCCCCAATTCCAGGCACGCTTCGTCAACCGAGAATGCCTGCAGGTCCCCTACCCTCTTGATGGAGGCCAATGCAACCAGGAGCGCTGTCTTCATAGACAGGAACTTAAGCTCCACTGATTGCAGAGGCTCAAAGGGAGCACTCTGCAGGGCAGTTAGAACCACTGAGAGGTCCCAAGAGGGAACAAGAGGAGGGCGAGGAGGATTTAGTCTCCTCGCTCCTCTCAGGAACCTGATGACCAAGTCTGCTTTCCAACGGACTTACCTTCGACTGCGTCGTGATGTGCGGCAATAGCGACAACGTACACTTTCAGGGTGGAGGGAGACAGCCTTCGCTCCAACCCTTCTTGCAGGAAGGAAAGCACAACACTGATCGGGCATTTCGTGGGTTCTTGTTGTTTAAAAGAACACCAGTTGACGAAGAGGTCTGTGGACAAGGCATAGGCATGGCATGTCTCGTGGGCAATGCTCTAGCGGAAGTGATGGTAGCCACCACCGCTGGTGGTAGGGTACTCAAACCTACCTCGTCCCGTCCAGGAACCACACGTGGAGGTTCCAAGATCGGGACGAGGGTGCCATAGGGTGCCCCGTCCCTGAGAAAGCAGGTCCTTCCTCAGAGGAATTGGCCAGGGAGGTGCTGTCGCGAGGAGAACTAGTTCTGGGAACCAGGTGTGGTTGTGCCAATAGGGGGCAACCAATATGACCTGCTCCTCGTCCTCCCTGATCTTGCGCAAGGTCTGCGCAAGAAGGCTCACTGGGGAAAACGCATACTTGCGGCCCCGCGGCCAGCTGTGCGCCAGTGCATCCGTGCCGAGCGTGCCCTCGGTCAGGGAATAAACAGGTCGCAGTGGGACGAGTTGAGAGAGGCAAACAGATCTATCTGAGCGTCCCCGAACTGATCCCAAATCAGCTGGACCGACTGGGGATGGAGTCTCCATTCTCCAGCGAGAGGCCGAAGCCGAGACAGCTCGTCGGCCGCCTGGTTCAGGTTTCCGGGATATAAATGGCTCGAAGCGACCTCAGATGCTTCTGACTCTAGGGCTGTCACTTTTGTGAAAAAATCCTGTTCGATTTTTTAAACATAAGTGTTCATTGAATCGATTGTAAAATCGATTTTCCATGTCTAAAGACGTTTCCATTTTAAACGCCAAATATGGGCAAATCAACGGACAACTAACAGGCATTAGGACGAACTTAAAGAGGGCTCGCCGCGCTTGAGACACGCACAAGTCAGCAATATTCCTGATGATTTATTGGCGTGAAGTTTCGTGCACAATGACAAACAGGAGTGCAACATTCTCGAAAAACAATAAGCAGAGTGGACTGCCATGACATCAATGAAAAACATTACTGCAGTCTTCAACGTGGCTGTGTTTACGATTAGAAATGTCAAACAAATTTCACCTACGTAAGCGATTGTAGACCGTAGTCCGAATCTGTATCTGCATGCATGAGACTGTCTGAATACTGGCAGAATTCAGTTTTGTTGTAAAAAGAGACACATTACGAAGAAGAAGAATTTGCTGTTTTGTGTGTTTGTCAGAGCCTGCAGTTGCTGTGAGAGGCGCGTTCGCTGCGTGCGTATCGTAACGAGCTGGACGCGCTCCGAGAAAAAAGACCGTTATAATCGATTCTCTATTTTCGTTTTCGAAACTTGCGTTGGTTGGTCTGATCGATTGTGCGATCGATTTTCGAACGAAAAGTGACAGCCCTATCTGACTCCATATGAGGAGGTGGCGGGCGAGTTGCGACATACGGCGGGAGCGTAGACCACCTTGTTGGTTGATGTACGCTACTGTCGCGGTATTGTCTGATCGGACTAGTACGTGTTGGCCCCTGAGCAACACATGGAAGCGGTGCAGGGCGAGACGTACAGCCAGCAACTCGAGGCAATTGACATGCCAAAGGCGCTGGGGTCCTGTCCAGGAGCCCGCGGCAGCATGACCATTGCACATGGCACCCCAACCCGTGGCAGAGGCATCCGTTGATACAACAACATGCCTGGAAGCTCGTTCTAAGGGAACTCCGGCCCGTAGAAAATTGAGGTTCGACCACGGGGTGAAGCTCTGACGGCAGGTCGGAGTCACTGGGACTCGGAGCGTGCCGTGTTGCCATGCCCACCTCAGGACTCGATTGCGAAGCCAAAGCTGAAGCGGTCTCATATGAAGCAATCCGAGCGGCGTTACTGCGGCTGCGGATGCCATATGCCCCAGGAGCCTCTGAAATAGTTTCAGTGGAACCGCACTCTTGCCCTCGAATTGGCGAAGGCAAGTCAGCAGTGACTGTGCGTGCCCGCTCGTAAGCTGCGCGCACATGGCAACCGAGTCAATTTCCATACCTAGAAAAGAGATCCTTTGCACGGGGCAGAGTTTACTCTTTTCCCAGTTGACCCGAAGGCCCAGACGAGCTAGGTGCCGGTGCACTAGGTCCCTGTGTTCGCAAACCTGGTCTCGAGAGTGAGCTAGGACTAGCCAGTCGTCGAGATAGTTCAGGATGCGAACCCCGTGTTCCCGTAGAGGAACAAGGGCTGCCTCGACGACCTTCGTGAAGACGCGAGGAGACAGGGCTAGCCCGAAAGGGAGAACCGCGTACTGGTATGCCTGCCCCTCGAAAGCAACCCGTAGGAACGGTCTGTGTCGAGGAAGAATGGTGACATAGATGTAGACGTCCTTCAGGTCGATCGCTGTCCTCGGTACAATGAAGTAGGGGCTGTAGAAGCCGGACTTCATTTCGGCTGGAGGGACAATCTCGATCGCACCCTTCGCCAGTAGGGTGGCGACCTCCACTCCACTCATGACAGGGGCATAGCCACCGACCATAGTGAAGCGGACTCCCCTGAAGCGGGGAGGAGACTGAGCGAACTGAATCGCGTAGCCGAGCCTGATGGTTCTCGCGACCCAACCGGACAGTCTGGGAAAGCTCCCAAAAGCTGTACCAGCGGGGTCAAGCGGACCAGACGTACACTGGTGGAGCAGCGAAGCGGAATGACCGGCCCGGACGTGGGTGGCATAGCAGCCCGGTGTGGGGGCATGGTCATTAGCCGCGCCCTGCCAGAGGAGGCCAGGGGGGGACCAGCGTCCCACGGGGGCGTGCTCTGGCAGGGGTCTGGCGACAGAGGGGGACGAGAGTGTCGAGGCTCGTGAGCGGCGCACACTGTCATCCAAAGCCTCTTGGAGCTCGGAGGAAGGGGCATCAGTTCTTGAAACAAAAGATTCTCCCCCGGCCCTCCACCGGGGGACGGAGTGGCCCTGCTACCAACTCCTGAGAAGAACTGAGCCCTAACTCCAAGCTGCCCGTCTCGAAAGTGCTGCTTAGCCTGGTGTTTGGCCAGCTAAGGGGCGGAGATGGGCCGTGCCGCCCTCCTGCATCCCCCTCCAGCCCGGGGCCGGTGAAGGCCCGAGGGGAGGAGCCGCAGGGAGGCGGCCTCGGCGGGGAGTAGACTAAGGAGACCGCTCGGGAGGATGACCATTGGTGCAGAAGGCCTCAGTCCACTTCAGGGGAGGGTCGAAGACTGTTGGGCGCAGTCCTCAACCACACCGCCGAGCAAACCACTCGTCTCAAGAATGCTGCTTAGCCTGGTGTTTGGCCGGCTAAGGGGCGGAGACGGCGGTGCCGCCCTCCTGCAACCCTCTCCTGCCCGGGGCCAGTGAAGGCTCAAGGGGAGGGGCTGCAGGGAGGCGGCCTCGGCGGGAAGCAGACTAAGGAGACCGCACAGACGGATGACCGTCAGTGCGGAAGGCCTCAGTCTGCTTCTGGGGGGTCAAAGACTGTAGGGTACAGTCCTCAACCACACCGCCGAGGAGCCCAGCCTGGGACATGGGGGAGCTGAGAAAATGAATTCCCAGACCCCCTCACATCAACCTGGCTGAGCCCATTCCTGGACCACAGCTGTGGACATCACCTGGCCCCGGGATCACGCAGGTACCGATGTCGCCCGTAGAACGAGGTCAGTAGTGTGCGTGGCGGATCGACCAGCCCAGACATGGGAGGCATAGCGTCCCTGCGTGGGGGCGTGGTCGAGTTTCCGCGTTCTGTCAGTGTTGGCCAGGGAAGGACCAGCGTTCCACGGCGGCCTGGTCTGACAGAACTCCCGAGTCAGCACTGCCTCGAAGGCGAAGGCGACACACAGCACTGCATGCCTGTGCCACGATAGTGACAGATAACATGATCGCCACGCGATCGAGTGCAGCGAAGGCGGAGGACGCCTGCGGGGCGCGACAAGTCACTGGACTCTCGCGAGCCGGAGGCGTCCTGATGCATGTCCGGGAGAAAGGCACTGGGAGCGAGTGCTGAGAGCAACACGCGCCCAGGAACCAATCGTAAGCCTACAGCGCTCGGGGGGAGGGCGACGCCACTCCAACCGATGCTTTCAGCTGCCCGGGAAAGCATGGCCATCAGCTCTGGATCTGACCCGACTAACGCTGACACTCCAGAGGGAGGCAACACAGTCGAATCCTCATTTCCAGAGGAATCAAGCCCGCTTTGTGATGCTGTGAGTGACATGACACCACCTGCTGGAGCCCCGAATGAAAACACTGGGTCCCCGAGAGGAACCAGGCATACACGGAAGCCCCACGGTTTGCGATGTGGAGGGAGGCGTGGCCCGAGGAATGCTCGTCGGTATTATGCCACACTGTAACCCTCAGATTTATACAGATCTCAAACATTAAAATATAAATCTGGACCAAACATATGTCAGCCTTTCATACCACCAGTTCTTTGATTTGAATATATGCAAATCACCTTCCCACTTTAAATGTGTCAATGTCTTGTTCAATGATCTAACCAGACATCTGAACTCTAGGAACAAAGTCTGTCTTTCTGGTTTAAACTTAACATACACCATGTTCTCCATGTCTCCAATCACTTCCTCATTCACATATACAGATGAGGAATTGCATAGAAATATTAAATAAAAAGCTCATTCCATCCCGCCCCAAACGAAGGCACAACAGAATTAACCATCAGGTCTCCGAGCAAAATGGACAAAATGGAAATCAAATTCGACGAACAGCATATATTTTGTATAATTTGAATGAGCAAACATATAGTTCATTATTATCGTTATTTCTCTTCCAAAAACATGAAATTATTTCCACAGAATAAACAAACTGCTTTTTAACAGAGTGTGCAGGTGCTCCTAACCATACATGTTACAGCAATACTTTTTCATTATTAAAGCAAACATTTATTTAAAATAAAGTTCATCACAGTATAATGCCAAATAATTTCAACATTTTTGTTGTTTGAGCATATAGAGGCCATTAGCTCTGATGAAAGTTGGATCTATGTTCAGTGTAAATGGCAATTCACAAATACGTAAAAAACTTTTTGAATGAATAAAATATAGAACATTTGAACATACTGATATGTGCAGAACTGTATGCAAATATTCTTTCTCCTCCTCTTTGTTTTAGTATTAAGGGGAAAAGAAACAGCTTACACTCTCACTTCTCAAACCATGGTCTCCTCATCTCTCTGGTTGTTTCTGCTGCTAGCAGCCGTCTCTCGTAAGTCTTCATAGTTTCTATAGAAATATTTCATAATAAAAATGTCTTATATGATTTTACAAAATGTTTATGTCTCTAAGATGTCAGGCCATATTTGTTTTCCCAGGTGTCCACTGTGTTGAACTGACCCAGACTGAATCTATAGTCTTAAGGCCTGGTCAGGTTTTGTCACTGTCCTGTAAGATCTCTGGATATTCAGTGACTGACAGCAGCTACTGCACTGGCTTCATACGACAGCCTGCAGGAAAAGCTCTGGAATGGGTCGGAGAGATATGTGGTGGCGGTGCCACATATTACAGTGATAAACTGAAAAGTAGATTTAAAGTTACCAGAGACTCTTCCAGCAGCACAGTGACTCTACAAGGACAGAATATGCGGACTGAGGACACATCTGTGTATTTCTGTGCCAGAGAGTCACAGTGACACAAACCACAAGCAGCTTTGTTCAAAAACATCTTGAATGAAAAGAGCAAGAGAAAGTTCCCCTACAGTAGGAATACAAAAATAACTTTTCAAAAGAGTTTTTGAATTTTTTTCTGAATGTAATTATTATTATTATTTTTTATATATTGTACAAGTTTGAAACATCACTGTTTACACAAACAGCCAACAAATGTTTGAGAAATGAGCTGCAGACCGGTCTTTGTTGGTGTAACCTAAGACAGTCATGTTGGTTCAATTAGATTAAATAATATTTTTGACTTAAATGCAACTAGTTCATTAGAAACCACATGAAATATATCTTTCATGTCGTGACTTCTAATGAACTGGTTATGACCCCTTTTTGTTGCTGTGTGCAGTCAGAGTAAAGTTATTAATCTCTAATGAGAATACTGCTGATATTACAATAGAGGGCACTGTCTGCCTTTGTGATGCCCAGTCCAGCAGATCAGATATTGTAGTATTAATGTAAATGGCCTTTTTATTTTTCTCTTGCTACATTTTCAAGCAATGAAACATACTGCTAATTTTAAAACTTTTTTTAAAGCATTGAAAAATCCCAACAAAACAGTCAAAAGAAACACACACACACACACACACACACACACGCACGCACGCACGCACGCACGCACGCACACACACACGTAATTCATACATAATTGAAATACATACACATTCATATAAATACTTCCCAACATAAATATAAAATATGGAAAAATGACCAAAAAACTAAAACAAAAAAACAAACAAAGGAGAATTACTCAAGTTCAGGAGCTTAAATTAATGAGTAAACAGAAATAAAAAACTGGTAAAGAAAAGTGATCATCTCAACCAGGCTTTCAGTTTTATTGCAATTCACTGATATGGGGAGAAAAGCAAATGTTTCTGATGTAGGCTCAACAGAAACGTATATACAGTATATATGTACACATAAATACATATGCATACATACAATACACATACATATGTGTAGATATATTATATATTTACACTAAATTCAAGGGCTAACAATTCTTTCTTTCTTTCTCAAAACACTGAGTTTTGTTGTCTAAGTGATCAATTCATGTATAAATGTTTCACACATGATCACTGGCTGTTGGTCATCAGTAAATGAATGTGGCATTTGAATGGCAGTGTTTCCCAAATGAAACAAAAGAGCTGTTAGTTTTTAATGATGTGTCTAATGTAGAGAACTGTGAGATATTTTTCATTTGCAAACTGAGTGTAAAGCGTATAATGTGCTTGCAGTTTTGCAGACTTGGTCTGAAGAGAAGGAACATGAGTGAAGGGTTTCAGTGAGTGGGCCTCAAGATCCACAAGCAATGAGAAAATACTCTAATTCTTTTTTGTCACTTTGATGTTCAACTCCACAAAAATACAACATTAAATGAGGAAAAATAAATAAAAATAATATAAAATAATAATAATTAAAACATTAATGTTGGTAATGTTTATGTAAAAGGCCTGATATATCCAAATAATGCAAGCATGAACAAAAACATTAGCTAAATTCTTTCAAATCAGATTTTGCTCTCATTAAATGTAAGTTTTGCATGATTCAGAGTGATACTGTAATAATTCAGTCAAAGAATACTTTCTTGATTTTATATTTTGATAGTTTGAATCACTTCAGTCATTATAATCTGTTTGTATTTTCTGCAAATGGACTTTAAATAAATGACTGACATCATCAAATTAAAAACTAAAAGGCTTGGACAGTGTGATGCCTTTTCATGTAATCCCAATATTCATGTTTGAGCATGTGAAGTTGCTTCGTTACTCTGTATGTTTATGTAAATCATCAGCTGCATATATTTAAACACCAGGCATGAGTCAGTTTATACATTCATCTGATCACTAGAGGGAGGGAAGAACCGCTTCAGTCCATTCAAACTGTGCCGTGAAACCATGATCTCTTTATCTTTAGTGTTTCTGGCTGTAGTATCCTGTAAGTTTAGTCGACTTTTCTGTGTGATACATCATTTTGTTGCAAAAAAAAAAGCTTGTTGTTAATGGTCTTTAAACTTCATACTATTTTACTAACAGGTATTATTTCATTTGATACAGGTATTGATTCATATGAACTCACTCAGCCTGAGTCTCTGACTGTCCGTCCTGATGCCTCTCTATCTATCAGCTGTAAAGTCTCCTATTCAGTTACTAGCTATGGTACAGGCTGGATTCGTCAGCCTGCAGGAAAAGCTCTGGAATGGATCGGAGTGATCTGGAGTGGTGGAAGCTTATACTACAAGGATTCACTGAAAAGCAAGTTCAGCATCACCAGAGACACCTCCAGTAACACAATAACACTACAGGGAAATAATATGCAAGCTCAAGACACAGCTGTGTATTATTGTGCCAGAGAATCACAGTGGCAGACGCCAACAGCCTCCCTGTACAAAAACTTAAATTAGGGTATTCATCATGTTTTTCATTAACAACAGATAACAGATTTACAGAACATGAGATTTACAGATAAAGTATTATATGTTTCAATAGGAAGTCATTAAAATCAATAATCTCTTCTATCTGTCACATTGGCTTTGCTTTCTTTGCCTAAGCCAGACTAGAAGGAAAATTTTTATGATTTTTATGGCTCTGCCTTTTGGTCAATAAAGTTCTGTATTGATGGCTTGTTTTCACAGTGTGTCAGAGTTTTTAGACACTGTTTCATCACCACAGATTTATGTCAGTCAATGAACTAAAATCTTTCTGTGTGATATGAGTCGCTTACAACAGTATTGATCAAAATTGATCTTCAATATTCTTTTTATTGATTTTAAAATTGCAATGCTGTTTTATTTAAAAAATGTAGACATAATATTCTTGTAATTTCATATTTTATAATATTCATATCTGAATTTTATATTATAATTAATAGCAATTACATTAAAATCCATTAAAGAATTTAAAATGAAAAGTAATGACTTTGTTCTCTAATAATAGAAAAATAACGGTATGTTTATACAGATCTCAAACATTAAAATCTAAATCTGGACCAAACATATGTCAGCCTTTCTTACCACCAGTTCTTTGATTTGAATATATGCAAATCACCTTCCCACTTTAAATGTGTCAATGTCTTGTTCAATGATCTAACCAGACATCTGAACTCTAGGAACAAAGTCTGTCTCTCTGGTTTAAACTTAACATACACCATGTTTAAAAAGTTTCTTCTATTTGTAATTCTGGCAGTTTTACCATGTAAGTCGCTGCATAGAATAATCATTATGAGTGCAATTTAACATTATAACATCTTCATAAATTTAATATTGTTTCTTTTTCCACAGGTATTGAATGTCAGACATTCACTCAGTCGGAGACAGTGGTTAAAAAACCGGGAGACTCTCATAAACTTACATGTACAATAACTGGATTTACATTCAGCAATCTCTATCTAAACTGGATCAGACAGAGCCCTGGGAAAGGTCTGGAGTGGATTGCATACATCAGCACATCCAGTTCTTATATCTACTATTCCCAGTCGGTCCAGGGAAGGTTCACAGTGTCCAGAGATGACTCCAGCAGTAAACTGTATCTACAGATGAACAGCCTCAAGACTGAAGACACTGCTGTGTATTACTGTGCTGGAGAGTCACTGTGAATGAGTTCAGGGTCAAAGCAATACAAAAAACACTTCCTCATTCACATATACAGATTAGGAATAGGCCTATTGACTGTATCAGTTGCATTGCATAGAAATATTAAATTAAAAACTCATTCAGTCCTGCCCCTATTTTGTGTTTGTAGAATTCGTCTGGTCTAAAATGCTCATGGATGCTTTTTACTGAATCAGAATCACAGTACTGTACAGTTCCCTTAGTCATCAAAAAACAAACATGCTCATATAATGACAAACTTAACAACACAAACAATGTTATCAGCACAGCTGTGAGTAGTCATCACAGATGTGATTATAGGCCTATTCAGAACAAAGGCACAATTGTGATATTGCTTTTAATACAATAGTTTGATAAACACTAAGTTAATACTGAGTAACAATGCCAGTTACTTTTCCTATTTTCAGTCTATCAACGAAGATATTTCCAAACGAAGCCACAACAGACATAACCATCACGTCTCCGAGCAACACACACTTATTACTTCCTGAATGAATCAGTGTTTTTGAACGAATAGGTTAAATAATGACTTATGAATGATTCACTCAGAAACTTGGCCATCTACTGGCGTAACGCTTTATCCTGCAGAAAGAATCGCGGCTCTCCCACACCAAGGCAAACTAGTCCGTCTGGATCGAGGAAATAGATGACAAAATGGAAATCAAATTCGACGAACAGCATATATTTTGTATAATTTGAATGAGCAAACATATAGTTAATTATTATCTTTATTTCTCTTCCAAAAACATTAAATTATTTCCACAGAATAAAAAACTGCTTTTTAACAGAGTGTGCACGTGCTCCTAACCATACATGTTACAGCAAGACTTTTTCATCATTAAAGCAAACATTTATTTAAAATAAAGTTCATCACAGTATAATGCCAAATAATTTCAACATTTTTGTTGTTTGAGCATATAGAGGCAATTAGCTCTGATGAAAGTTGGATCTATATGTTCAGTGTAAATGACAATTCACAAATACGTAAAAAACTTTTTGAATGAATAAAATATAGAACATTTGAACATACTGATATGTGCAGAACTGTATGCAAATATTCTTTCTCCTCCTCTTTGTTTTAGTATTAAGGGGAAAAGAAACAGCTTACTCTCTCACTTCTCAAACCATGGTCTCCTCATCTCTCTGGTTGTTTCTGCTGCTAGCAGCCGTCTCTCGTAAGTCTTCATAGTTTCTATAGAAATATTTCATAATAAAAATGTCTTATATGATTTTACAAAATGTTTATGTCTCTAAGATGTCAGGCCATATTTGTTTTCCCAGGTGTCCACTGTGTTGAACTGACCCAGACTGAATCTATGGTCTTAAGGCCTGGTCAGGTTTTGTCACTGTCCTGTAAGATCTCTGGATATTCAGTGACTGACAGCAGCTACTGCACTGGCTTCATACGACAGCCTGCAGGAAAAGCTCTGGAATGGGTTGGAATGATATGTGGTGGCGGTGCCACATATTACAGTGATAAACTGAAAAGTAGATTTAAAGTTACCAGAGACTCTTCCAGCAGCACAGTGACTCTACAAGGACAGAATATGCAGACTGAGGACACATCTGTGTATTTCTGTGCCAGAGAGTCACAGTGACACAAACCACAAGCAGCTTTGTTCAAAAACATCTTGAATGAAAAGAGCAAGAGAAAGTTCCCCTACAGTAGGAATACAAAAATAACTTTTCTAAAAGAGTTTTTGAATTTTTTCTGAATGTAATTATTATTATTTTGTTAAATATATTGTACAAATTTGAAACGTCAATGTTTACACAAACGGCCAACAAACGTTTGAGAAATGAGCTGCAGACCGGTCTTTGTTGGTGTAACCTAAGACAGTCATGTTGGTTCAATTAGATTAAATAATATTTTTGACTTAAATGCAACTAGTTCATTAGAAGCCACATGAAATATATCTTTCATGTCGGGACTTCTAATGAACTGGTTATGACCCCTTTTTGTTGCTGTGTGCAGTCACAGAAAAGTTATTAATCTCTAATGAGAATACTGCTGATATTACAATAGAGGGCACTGTCTGCCTTTGTGATGCCCAGTCCAGCAGATCAGATATTGTAGTATTAATGTAAATGGCCTTTTTATTTTTCTCTTGCTACATTTTCAAGCAATGAAACATACTGCTAATTTTAAAACTTTTTTTTAAAACATTGAAAAATCCCAACACACACACACACACACACACACACACACACACACACACACACACACACACACACACACACACACACACACACACACACACACACACACACACGCGTAATTCAAATACATACATAATTCATATAAATACTTCCAAACATAAATATAAAATATGGAAAATGAACAAAAAAAATAAAAGAAAAAAACAAACAAAGGAGAATTACTCAAGTTCAGGAGCTTAAATGAATGAGTAAACAGAAATAAAAATCAGGTAAAGAAAAGTGATCATCTCAACCAGGCTTTCAGTGACTCAGCAACAGTGTGAAACTACAGAGATTCTTTAAGCAGATTCGAGCAGAAGACAGTTCTAGAAAAATCACATCCAAAAATGTAATAATCCAACATTTAACAGAAAGTGAATGATGAGGTTTCCATCTTAATGCAATCATCTTTTTAGCAGCTGTGAGGCCAGCTAGAACTGTGTGTTTATGCTGATAATTAATATTCAACATTGTTAGCTTATTCAATAACAAGACAGACACCGTTACAGGTATTGTTGCTGAAACCAGATCAGACAATCTGATGATATAATAAAAATGTATTGCAATTCACTGATATGGGGAGAAAAGCAAATGTTTCTGATGTAGGCTCAACAGAAACGTATATACAGTATGTACACATAAATTATGCATACATAATACACACATACATATGTGTAGATATATTATATATTTAAACCATAAACAGAAATTCAAGGGCTAACAGTTCTTTCTTTCTCTCTCAAAACACTGAGTTTTGATGTCTAAGTGATCAATTCATGTATAAGTGTTTCACACATGATCACTGGGTGTTGGTCATCAGTAAATGAATGTGGCATTTGAATGGCAGTGTTTCCCAAATGAAACAAAAGAGCTGTTAGTTTTTAATGATGTGTCTAATGTAGAGAACTGTGAGATATTTTTCATTTGCAAACTGAGTGTAAAGCGTATAATGTGCTTGCAGTTTTGCAGACTTGGTCTGAAGAGAAGGAACATGAGTGAAGGGTTTCAGTGAGTGGGCCTCAAGATCCACAAGCAATGAGAAAATACTCTAATTCTTTTTTGTCACTTTGATGTTCAACTCCACAAAAATACAACATTAAATGAGGAAAAATAAATAAAAAGTATATAAAATAATAATACTTAAAACATTAATGTTGGTAATGTTTATGTAAAAGGCCTGATATATCCAAATAATGCAAGCATGAACAAAAACATTAGCTAAATTCTTTCAAATCAGATTTTGCTCTCATTAAATGTAAGTTTTGCATGATTCAGAGTGATACTGTAATAATTCAATCAAAGAATACTTCCTTAATTTTATATTTTGATAGTTTGAATCACTTCAGTCATTATAATCTGTTTGTATTTTCTGCAAATGGACTTTAAATAAATGACTGACATCATCAAATTAAAAACTAAAAGGCTTGGACAGTGTGATGCCTTTTCATGTAATCCCAATATTCATGTTTGAGCATGTGAAGTTGCTTCGTTACTCTGTATGTTTATGTAAATCATCAGCTGCATATATTTAAACACCAGGCATGAGTCAGTTTATACATTCATCTGATCACTAGAGGGAGGGAAGAACCGCTTCAGTCCATTCAAACTGTGCCGTGAAACCATGATCTCTTTATCTTTAGTGTTTCTGGCTGTAGTATCCTGTAAGTTTAGTCGACTTTTCTGTGTGATACATCATTTTGTTGCAAAAAAGCTTGTTGTTAAAGGTCTTTAAACTTCATACTATTTTACTAACAGGTATTACTTCATTTGATACAGGTATTGATTCATATGAACTCACTCAGCCTGAGTCTCTGACTGTCCGTCCTGATGCCTCTCTCTATCAGCTGTAAAGTCTCCTATTCAGTTACTAGCTATCATACAGGCTGGATTCGTCAGCCTGCAGGAAAAGCTCTGGAATGGATCGGAGTGATCTGGAGTAGTGGAGGCTTAGACTACAAGGATTCACTGAAAAGCAAGTTCAGCATCACCAGAGACACCTCCAGTAACACAATAACACTGCTGGGAAAGAATATGCAAGCTCAAGACACAGCTGTGTATTATTGTGCCAGAGAATCACAGTGGCAGACGCCAACAGCCTCCCTGTACAAAAACTTAAATTAGGGTATTCATCATGTTTTTCATTAACAACAGATAACAGATTTACAGAACATGAGATTTACAGATAAAGTATTATATGTTTCAATAGGAAGTCATTAAAATCAATAATCTCTTCTATCTGTCACATTGGCTTTGCTTTCTTTGCCTAAGCCAGACTAGAAGGAACATTTAGATGATTTTTATGGCTCTGCCTTTTGGTCAATAAAGTTCTGTATTGATGGCTTGTTTTCACAGTGTGTCAGAGTTTTAGACACAGTTTCATCACCACCAGTGGCGGACTGGCACCAAAAAGAGGCCCTGGCAATTTTAGCAGAGAGGCCACATTTGTCTTCTCAAGTCATCTGCAACCAACAAAGAAACATAACATTACACAAACAACACACTCCAATAATAGCTTAACCAAGACATGAAAAATAAATGTTTTACCTTCATGTGGTTACAGTAGCAGGTTGCGCAATAATTTGCTTTTCTCTGCCACTCTGTCAATCACATCATCTGTATCCAGTCTCATGAGGATCTCCTTCTCTGTTGCCATCAACATGAAGGCTTCCAAATTTTCCTCTCGCATTCTGCTCCTTAGACGACTCTTGATGAACTTCAGTGTCGAGAAGCTTCTTTCACATGCCACTTATGTGCAGGACAGGGTCAGCAAAAATTTGTAGGCCAACTGTATTTTGTGGTATGCATGTGAAAAAAACTTCAGCTGCTGGAGGAGAAAGTAGCAACACACAGCACAGTTCCTGCTGGCTGTGCATCTTTTGCTTACTAGATCAATTTCCTCCATGTCCTCCTGATTGTCTTCTTCCTCAGAGGTAAGAGACTGTGACTCTCTGGTTGTGTACTCACTGAGAGGGGACTTTTTAATAGTGTTCCAGTGGAGGGCCAGACTGCACAACTCAGACAGTAAATGTTCAACTGTTGCATCTTCATCAAATGGAATGAGGCATTTACTTATGTCCTCAAGTGCATTATGAGGGAGTCCATTTGAATTTATTTCTGGAAAATGAAGCGGATCAAGTAGTGATAAGTCAGCATAAAGTTTCCCGTGCTGCAGGAAGCGGCGGTGCATACATTCAGAGACTGTATCAAGAATGATGTTGTGAACATTGATCCTGTAAGCTGTCAGTGAGTCTTCAGTTGTGTTTTCTTCATCGGTAGACTCTCCTGGCATTGTTTTTCTTTTTTTCATCCGTTTTGATGGCAGTGAAGCCTGCACTTCCATCTCAGAATCCACATTTTGGAATCCACCATTAGCCCATTTCACAAAATTGTCTGCTGCGTCTTTCACTGTGTCAAAGTCTCTGACAAAGTCTTTAAGTTTGTGGTGTGTTTCTGTCACCATGCGATGGGCAGTCAAGAGATCCATGGCATTGGTTTGGAGATACTTTGACAAAGGCGATGTGAGTGTGAAAACACGCAGGAACAACTGTGCAGTGAGAACTGTCTCATATTTGAGGAGTGACTCAATGAAGGCATGTGCTTTTACACGTACAGCTGGCTTAAAGTGTGAATTGTCCTGAATTTTGGACAATGTTTCAACTAAGTCCACATACAAAGCATTCTTTGGCTGGGCAAAGGATCCAAAGATCTTCTTTAATGCAGCATCCTTTGAAGACCATTTTGTTTCCCCAATCAGGGAAATTCTTCTGTGTTGGGGGTCCTGACTTACACCTTCCCAAACATTCATTCTCTGATATGAGTCACGAAGAAACACTGCAATCTCATTAATCAACCCAAATAATGATGCTGCTGTTATCACAACCCCTGTGGTTTCAGACATAACCAGGTTTAGAACATGGGCATAACACCATATGTGCATTTGGGTTGGGACTTCTTTTGACAACCAGGCAGAGAACCCCCTGTATTGCCCCTGCATATTTGCAGCCCCATCTGTTGAGTTTCCAATGCAGTTTTTCACATCAATTTTGCAAGTGGCCAACGTCTCCTTGATGCTGCTGTCTGTTACATAGCGAACTACAACACTGCACTGATCTTTTGAGGTTATATCTTGAGTTGTGTCTATCTGTACAGTGTACATTTCAGCCTGGATTACTTCAGTCGCAATTCTTTCCTTGATGAGTTGCCGGATAGCCTCCACAACTGAACATACAGTAGTTTTGGACATTAATGTCACTAGTGAGCCTCTTCCTTTGCTTGATTGGCTTTTTTGGATGCAGTCTTGAACATGCTGCTGCAAACAGCTGTCATATTTGCTAAGAAGCAGAACAATTTCAAGAAAGTTCCCATGATCCACAGACATGTCTGCTAATGAGTGAGCTGCCTCATTTTTACTTCCACGGTAACTGAGTGCGCGTTTTCCTATCAGTTTTACCACATCAATGACACGCTCTAGGACTTGTCGCCTCTTGCGCACCTGTTCTCGGTGAGCTGACATCATATTTAAATCCAGCAGGTTAGGAATGTCTGCCTTATTTAACCATGAAAGGTAAGCATTCACACATTCTAGATGAATATGTGTGTTTTCATGACTGTTGAGCCTCTGATGTATGTGTCTCCAATCCTTACATCCTTGAATAAAGGCATTTGTGTCTGTCTTTTTAGAAAATGCCATACAAACTGCACAAAATAATGAGGGGTTTTCAGCATCATAACTCACCCATTTTCTTTGGGATCCATCTTTATGGCTGTAGCATTTCTTGACAGATTCCTGTGCATCAGAAGGCTGTTTTGGATTAAACTTGAAAAAAAATTCTCATTCCTCGATCCATTTTCTTTCACTCCGTGTTGTTGATATGCTCTCATTACCCATCATTCACTTGTCATTATCTATCATCTCATCAGGTCAATGATCGCGAGAAATTCCACATTCTCATCCTAGGGCGTCATATACTGACGCTTTTGAAAATTCTTCAATATCCGACGCACAGGGCACCCTTAGGCATCTCCGCTTTATTTATTTATTTAGCCTTTTTATATGGTTGTGCGCCACAAGTTGTGATGAGTGGCGAGCGAGCCGCTGGTGGTGCTGCCGCTTGCAGCCATTGCGCCAATAGGCGGCCGCTTCCTCGCTTTATTTAGCCTATTTATTTGTTTGTGATGCGGCCACGCAGTGGCATTTGCCCACATTGCCCAATGGCCAGTCCGTCACTGATCACCACAGATTTATGTCAGTCAATGAACTAAAATCTTTCCGTGTGATATGAGTCGCTTACAACAGTATTGATCAAAATTGATCTTCAATTTTCTTTTTATTGATTTTAAAATTACAATGCTGTTTTATTTAAAAAATGTAGACTTACTATTCTTGTAATTTCATATTTTATAATATTCATATCTGAATTTTATATTATAATTAATAGCAATTACATTAAAATCCATTAAAGAATTTAAAATGAAAAGTAATGACTTTGTTCTCTAATAACAGAAAAATAACGGTATGTTTATACAGATCTCAAACATTAAAATCTAAATCTGGACCAAACATATGTCAGCCTTTCATACCACCAGTTCTTTGATTTGAATATATGCAAATCACCTTCCCACTTTAAATGTGTCAATGTCTTGTTCAATGATCTAACCAGACATCTGAACTCTAGGAACAAAGTCTGTCTCTCTGGTTTAAACTTAACATACACCATGTTCTCCATGTCTCCAATCACTTCCTCATTCACATATACAGATGAGGAATTGCATAGAAATATTAAATAAAAAGCTCATTCAGTCCCGCCCCAAACGAAGTCACAACAGAATTAACCATCAGGTCTCCGAGCAAAATGGACAAAATGGAAATCAAATTCGACAAACAGCATATTTTGTATAATTTGAATGAGCAAACATATAGTTCATTATTAGGGCCCGAGCACCGATGGTGAGAGGACCCTATTGTTTTTGCTCCGTTTCTTCTTCTTCTTCTTCTTCTTCTTCTTCTTCTTCTTCTTCTTCTTCTTCTTCTTCTTCTTCTTCTTCAAAGTGAATCGCTTTTTAGAGGGCCTAAACATGCTCGAAAACTCATGAAACTTTGCACACGCTTCAGAAGTGGTGAAAATTTACGTGTGATATGGTTTTTTAAAATTGGGGGGGGGGGGGGGGGGGCAAATTCGGTACATTATTGCCCCCACATTTTGCCCCGGCTCCTGGTTTCACGTACAGGTATGAAATTTGGTACATACATGTAATGACCCAATACCTACAAAAAAGTCTCTTGGAGCATAGCCCTAAACACAACAGGAAGTGAGCTATTTTGAACTTCCTCTCAGATTTTGGGCAGTTTTTGCCATTTCCTGATGTTGTACTTTAACGAACTCCTCCTACAGTTTTGATCTGATCCTCTTCAAATTTGGTGAGTGTAATCTTAAGACCTTTGCGACGTTAAATTGCGAAGATCTTGAGTTTTCGTTGAAGGGTGTGCCCTCGGCGGCCTGACAAACGTACACCCAATTTCGGCCTTTTGGTGATATATGCATGATCAGATAAGTTCTCCGTCATTATTGCTTGCAGTTCCGATGTTGCTAGGCAACCACAGACAGCCTGCAGTAACTCAGGCATACATTTTTCAATCTGCCCCAAACTTCACATGTTTGATAAGAGTCCTGTCCTGAACACATGACCATGCCACTGATCTATGGACCATGCTCATATTTGATTATAGCAATAGCGCCACCTGCTGGTAGCAGGAAGTGTGGCAAATACAAAACGTGCTCGAAAAATCATGAAACTTTGCACACGCTTCAGAAGTGGTGAAAATTTACATGTGATATGGTTTTCAAAATTGGGTGGGGCAAAATGGCTTACTTATTGCCCCTACATTTTGCCCCGGCTCGACGTTTCACGTACAGGTATGAAATTCGGTACATACATGTAATGACCCAATACCTATAAAAAAGTCTCTTAGAGCATAGCCCTAAACACAACAGGAAGTCAGCTATTTTGAACTTCCTCTCAGATTTTAAGCAGTTTTCGCCATTTCCTGATGTTGTACTTTAACGCAGCGGTCCCCAACCTTTTTTGCGCCACGGACCGGTTTAATATCAGACAATATTTTCACGGACCGGCCTTTAAGGTGCGGCGAATAAATACAACAAAATATAAAAAAAATATAAAAAATAATTAAATATAATAATAAACGTGAATCCAATGTGTAGGCTTACTTGCAATTTTATTAACAGGGTACTCGTAATATCGCGCCTAAAGACAACTGAGAAAGCCTGAACACAAACAAAAAGCCCCCCAAAAGAAAAAATCTCCATGTTTACGGTGCTGATGCGATGTAAGGGTGGCGCTGCCAATAAAGCACCTAAAAGCTGTCACAAAGAACCGATTTTAAGAACCAAAATTAATGATTATGATTATGTAAAATATAGCAGGAGACATTTTAATTGTTTAATAATAAACAAGTGTTTTCTGTGCAAAGATGAAGTTGACAATGCTGACTCGATCTTCGCAGTATGCCTAGTGAACGCGCCAGAGAGAAATGCACATTTCATACCAATTACATAAGCAGAGAACAGTCAGTTTTCTTTTGTTTTGAATTGTTCTGTTTAAAATTAGACATTTCAAGCTTTCTATATCTCAGGTCTGTGGGGCAAGTAGGCTACCTTATACGCTGAATTTCGGTTAATTTATGAGATCAGCTCCAGTTCACGCGCCCGCGCCTCCGTGTCCTGATTAAATATTTTCTATTATATTTACTTCTTATTAAATCCAGGCAATTGGGTGATGAAACATTGATTAAAATTAAGATACAATTAATACAAAACGAAATACAATTTAAAGACTTTCTTTTTGTGCCGCTTTCAGAGCGCTCACGTCCGTAAGGGTGAACTGTCCCATCCGAACAATTATTATTATTATTATTATTATTTTTATTTTTTTGTGAAATAGGCTACATTTCTAAATGAATGCGACTTATAGTCCAGTGCGACTTAGGCTATATTCCCCTGGTTTCACAGACAGAGCTTAAGACTAGTCCTAGACTAAAATGTAAGTCTGAGCTGTTTCCACTGAAATAAACTTGCACTGACTGATCTTAAAAATATATCAGTGCCTTTTTAGTTTTAAGATGCACATCGGTAATGTTTTTTTCTAAGCATGTTTATAAAAATTACTTAAATGTCCTAATTGATCTATGGTCTAATCCTGGCTTAGTCTAAGCCCTGTCTGTGAAACCGGGCCATTATGTTTTTTCTTCTTCATGACGCATTTTTTTACTGATGCGACATATAGGCCTACTCCGGAGCGATTTATAGTCCGGAAAATACGTTGTTATATATTCTTTCTTTGAGGCCCGGAACCAAATGTCCCACGGACCGGTACCGGTCCGCGGCCCGGGGGTTGGGGACCTCTGCTTTAACGAACTCCTCATACAGTTTTGATCTGATCCTCTTCAAATTTGGTGAGTGTAATCTTAAGGTCTTTCCTAAAGGCGCCGGGTGGCGGCGGCAGGGGTGCAAGGGCCCTTTTCATCGCTGCTTGCAGCTTTAATTATCGTTATTTCTCTTCGAAAACATGAAATTATTTCCACAGAATAAACAAACTGCTTTTTAACAAAGTGTGAAGGTGCTTCCTAACCATACATGTTACAGCAAAACTTTTTCATCATTAAAGCAAACATTTATTTAAAATAAAGTCCATCACAGTATAATGCCAAATAATTTCAACATTTTTGTTGTTTGCGCATATAGAGGCCATTAGCTCTGATGAAAGTTGGATCTATGTTCAGTGTAAATGACAATTCACAAACTCGTAAAAACTTTTTGAATGAATAAAATATAGAACATTTGAACATACTGATATGTGCAGAACTGTATGCAAATATTCTTTCTCCTCCTCTTTGTTTTAGTATTAAGGGGAAAAGAAACAGCTTACTCTCTCACTTCTCAAACCATGGTCTCCTCATCTCTCTGGTTGTTTCTGCTGCTAGCAGCCGTCTCTCGTAAGTCTTCATAGTTTCTATAGAAATATTTCATAATAAAAATGTCTTATATGATTTTACAAAATCTTTATGTCTCTAAGATGTCAGGCCATATTTGTTTTCCCAGGTGTCCACTGTGTTGAACTGAGCCAGACTGAATCTATGGTCTTAAGGCCTGGTCAGGTTTTGACACTGTCCTGTAAGATCTCTGGATATTCAGTGACTGACAGCAGCTACTGCACTCATTGGATACGACAGCCTGCAGGAAAAGCTCTGGAATGGGTCGGAGCGATATGTGGTAGCGGTAGCACATATTACAGTGATAAACTGAAAAGTAGATTTAAAGTTACCAGAGACTCTTCCAGCAGCACAGTGACTCTACAAGGACAGAATATGCAGACTGAGGACACATCTGTGTATTTCTGTGCCAGAGAGTCACAGTGACACAAACCACAAGCAGCTTTGTTCAAAAACATCTTGAATGAAAAGAGCAAGAGAAAGTTCCCCTACAGTAGGAATACAAAAATAACTTTTCTAAAAGAGTTTTAGATTTTTTTCTGAATGTAATTATTATTATTTTGTTAAATATATTGTACAAATTTGAAACGTCAATGTTTACACAAACGCCCAATAAACGTTTGAGAAATGAGCTGCAGACCGGTCTTTGTTGGTGTAACCTAAGACAGTTATGTTGGTTCAATTAGATTAAATAATATTTTTTGACTTAAATGCAACTAGTTCATTAGAAGCCACATGAAATATATCTTTCATGTCGTGACTTCTAATGAACTGGTTATGACCCCTTTTTGTTGCTGTGTGCAGTCAGAGTAAAGTTATTAATCTCTAATGAGAATACTGCTGATATTACAATAGAGGGCACTGTCTGCCTTTGTGATGCCCAGTCCAGCAGATCAGATATTGTAGTATTAATGTAAATGGCCTTTTTATTTTTCTCTTGCTACATTTTCAAGCAATGAAACATACTGCTAATTTTAAAACTTTTTTTAAAACATTGGAAAATCCCAACAAAACAGTCAAAATACACACACACACACACACACACACACACACACACACACACACACACACACACACACACACACACACACACACACACACACACACACACAAACAGGCGCACACATCTTTGTGGGGACTCTCCATAGACGTAATGGTTTTTATACTGTACAAACTGTATATTCTGTCCCCTTACACTAACCCTACCCCTAAACCTACCCATCACAGGAAACTTTCTGCATTTTTACATTTTCAAAATAATATAATTTAGTATGTTTATTAACCCATTTCCCTCGTGGGGACCGCATGGTCCCCACAATGGAGGTGATCTCATGTTTTACTATCCTTGTGGGGACATTTGGTTCCCACAATGTAATATAAACAAAAACACACACACACACACACACACACACACACACACACACACACACACACACACACACACACACACACACACACACACACACACACACACACACACACACACGTAACTACAGAGATTCTTTAAGCAGATTCGAGCAGAAGACAGTTCTAGAAAAATCACATCCAAAAATGTAATAATCCAACATTTAACAGAAAGTGAATGATGAGGTTTCCATCTTAATGCAATCATCTTTTTAGCAGCTGTGAGGCCAGCTAGTACTGTGTGTTTATGCTGATAATTAATATTCAACATTGTTAGCTTATTCAATAACAAGACAGACACCGTTACAGGTATTGTTGCTGAAACCAGATCAGACAATCTGATGATATAATAAAAATGTATTGCAATTCACTGATATGGGGAGAAAAGCAAATGTTTCTGATGTAGGCTCAACAGAAACGTATATACAGTATGTACACATAAATATATACATACATACAATACACATACATATGTGTAAATATATTATATATTTACACTATAAACAGAAATTCAAGGGGTAATAATTCTTTCTTTCTCAAAACACTGAGTTTTGATGTCTAAGTGATCAATTCATGTATAAGTGTTTCACACATGATCACTGGCTGTTGGTCATCAGTAAATGAATGTGGCATTTGAATGGCAGTGTTTCCCAAATGAAACAAAAGAGCTGTTAGTTTTTAATGATGTGTCTAATGTAGAGAACTGTGAGATATTTTTCATTTGCAAACTGAGTGTAAAGCGTATAATGTACTTGCAGTTTTGCAGACTTGGTCTGAAGAGAAGGAACATGAGTGAAGGGTTTCAGTGAGTGGGCCTCAAGATCCACAAGCAATGAGAAAATACTCTAATTCTTTTTTGTCACTTTGATGTTCAACTCCACAAAAATACAACATTAAATGAGGAAAAATAAATAAAAAGTATACAATATAATAATATTTAAAACATTAATGTTGGTAATGTTTATGTATTTTCTGCAAATGGACTTTAAATAAATGACTGACAGCATCAAATTAAAAACTAAAAGGCTTGGACAGTGTGATGCCTTTTCATGTAATCCCAAAATTCATGTTTGAGCATGAGAAGTTGCTTCGTTACTCTGTATGTTTATGTAAATCATCAGTTGCATATATTTAAACACCAGGCATGAGTCAGTTTATACATTCATCTGATCACTAGAGGGAGGGAAGAACCGCTTCAGTCCATTCAAACTGTGCCGTGAAACCATGATCTCTTTATCTTTAGTGTTTCTGGCTGTAGTATCCTGTAAGTTTAGTCGACTTTTCTGTGTGATACATCATTTTGTTGCAAAAAAACCTTGTTGTTAAAGGTCTTTAAACTTCATGCTATTTTACTAACAGGTATTATTTCATTTGATACAGGTATTGATTCATATGAACTCACTCAGCCTGAGTCTCTGACTGTCCGTCCTGATGCCTCTCTCTATCAGCTGTAAAGTCTCCTATTCAGTTACTAGCTATCATACAGGCTGGATTCGTCAGCCTGCAGGAAAAGCTCTGGAATGGATCGGAGTGATCTGGAGTAGTGGAGGCTTAGACTACAAGGATTCACTGAAAAGCAAGTTCAGCATCACCAGAGACACCTCCAGTAACACAATAACACTGCTGGGAAAGAATATGCAAGCTCAAGACACAGCTGTGTATTATTGTGCCAGAGAATCACAGTGACAGACGCCAACAGCCTCCCTGTACAAAAACTTAAATTAGGGTATTCATCATGTTTTTCATTAACAACAGATAACAGATTTACAGAACAACAGATTTACAGATAAAGTATTCTCTGTTTCAATAGGAAGTCATTAAAATCAATAATCTCTTCTATCTGTCACATTGGCTTTGCTTTCTTTGCTTAAGCCAGACTCAAAGGAACATTTAGATGATTTTTATGGCTCTGCCTTTTGGTCAATAAAGTTCTGTATTGATGGCTTGTTTTCACAGTGTGTCAGAGTTTTCCAATCACTTCCTCATTCACATATACAGATGAGGAATTGCATAGAAATATTAAATAAAAAGCTCATTCAGTCCCGCCCCAAACGAAGGCACAACAGAATTAACCATCAGGTCTCCGAGCAAAATGGACAAAATGGAAATCAAATTCGACGAACAGCAAATATTGTATAATTTGAATGAGCAAACATATAGTTAATTATTATCTTTATTTCTCTTCCAAAACATGAAATTATTTCCACAGAATAAACAAACTGCTTTTTAACAGAGTGTGCAGGTGCTCCTAACCATACATGTTACAGCAAGACTTTTTCATCATTAAAGCAAACATTTATTTAAAATAAAGTTCATCACAGTATAATGCCAAATAATTTCAACATTTTTGTTGTTTGAGCATATAGAGGCCATTAGCTCTGATGAAAGTTGGATCTATGTTCAGTGTAAATGACAATTCACAAATACGTAAAAAACTTTTTGAATGAATAAAATATAGAACATTTGAACATACTGATATGTGCAGAACTGTATGCAAATATTCTTTCTCCTCCTCTTTGTTTTAGTATTAAGGGGAAAAGAAACAGCTTACTCTCTCACTTCTCAAACCATGGTCTCCTCATCTCTCTGGTTGTTTCTGCTGCTAGCAGCCGTCTCTCGTAAGTCTTCATAGTTTCTATAGAAATATTTCATAATAAAAATGTCTTATATGATTTTACAAAATGTTTATGTCTCTAAGATGTCAGGCCATATTTGTTTTCCCAGGTGTCCACTGTGTTGAACTGACCCAGACTGAATCTATGGTCTTAAGGCCTGGTCAGGTTTTGTCACTGTCCTGTAAGATCTCTGGATATTCAGTGACTGACAGCAGCTACTGCACTCATTGGATACGACAGCCTGCAGGAAAAGCTCTGGAATGGGTTGGAATGATATGTGGTGGCGGTGCCACATATTACAGTGATAAACTGAAAAGTAGATTTAAAGTTACCAGAGACTCTTCCAGCAGCACAGTGACTCTACAAGGACAGAATATGCAGACTGAGGACACATCTGTGTATTTCTGTGCCAGAGAGTCACAGTGACACAAACCACAAGCAGCTTTGTTCAAAAACATCTTGAATGAAAAGAGCAAGAGAAACAGTAGGAATACAAAAATAACTTTTCAAAAGAGTTTTTGAATTTTTTCTGAATGTAATTATTATTATTTTTTTTATATACAGTGCAATGCATAAGTTTAGATACCCATGCTAAAGTTGACTAAAAAGAGGAATAAAAAATCATCTTTTGGAAATTGAACTTAATGCCTTAATTTAAAAAATTAGGAAAAATCCAACCTTTAAGGACACCAATTTTCTTTGTGAATGAATAATGTTCTTCCTTAAAATACAGGGTGCATAAGTTTGGACACCCCTATGTTAAATTCCCATAGAGGCAGGCAGATGTACACACTTATGCACCCTGTATTTTAAGGAAGAACATTTATTTATTTACGATACATTATTCATTCAGACCGGTCTTTGTTGGTGTAACCTAAGACAGTCATGTTGGTTCAATTAGATTAAATAATATTTTTGACTTAAATGCAACTAGTTCATTAGAAGCCACATGAAATATATCTTTCATGTCATGACTTCTAATGAACTGGTTATGACCCCTTTTTGTTGCTGTGTGCAGTCAGAGTAAAGTTATTAATCTCTAATGAGAATACTGCTGATATTACAATAGAGGGCACTGTCTGCCTTTGTGATGCCCAGTCCAGCAGATCAGATATTGTAGTATTAATGTAAATGGCCTTTTTATTTTTCTCTTGCTACATTTTCAAGCAATGAAACATACTGCTAATTTTAAAACTTTTTTTAAAGCATTGAAAAATCCCAACAAAACAGTCAAAAGAAACACACACACACACACACACACACACACACACACACACACACACACACACACACGCACGCACGCACGCACGCACGCACGCACGCACGCACACACGTAATTCATACATAATTGAAATACATACACATTCATATAAATACTTCCCAACATAAATATAAAATATGGAAAAATGACCAAAAAACTAAAACAAAAAAAGAAAAAAAAGGAGAATTACTCAAGTTCAGGAGCTTAAATTAATGAGTAAACAGAAATAAAAATCAGGTAAAGAAAAGTGATCATCTCAACCAGGCTTTCAGTTTTATTGTAATTCACTGATATGGGGAGAAAAGCAAATGAAGAGTTCAGATGCAAAAACCTCTAAATGCAATCTGAAATTTCCTCCTTGAATGATCATTTTTATGAAGCTTGTATATTTAAGTTCAGTAATTTCACTTAAATAGCAATGAAAATTACCTATTAATTGCCATTTAAGTAAAATTATTGAAATTAAATATACGAGCTTGATAAAAATGATCATTCTAGATGAAAATTTAAGATGGCATTTAGAGGTTTTTGCATCTGAACTCTTCAAATGTTTCTGATGTAGGCTCAACAGAAACGTATATACTGTATGTATATACTGTATGTGCACATAAATATATACATATGCATTCATACAATACACACATACTATAAACAGAAATTCAAGGGCTAACAATTATTTCTTTCTTTCTTTCTCAAAACACTGAGTTTTGTTGTCTAAGTGATCAATTCATGTATAAGTGTTTCACACATGATCACTGGCTGTTGGTCATCAGTAAATGAATGTGGCATTTGAATGGCAGTGTTTCCCAAATGAAACAAAAGAGCTGTTTGTTTTTAATGATGTGTCTAATGTAGAGAACTGTGAGATATTTTTCATTTGCAAACTGAGTGTAAAGCGTATAATGTGCTTGCAGTTTTGCAGACTTGGTCTGAAGAGAAGGAACATGAGTGAAGGGTTTCAGTGAGTGGGCCTCAAGATCCACAAGCAATGAGAAAATACTCTAATTCTTTTTTGTCACTTTGATGTTCAACTCCACAAAAATACAACATTAAATGAGGAAAAATAAATAAAAAGTATATAAAATAATAATATTTAAAACATTAATGTTGGTAATGTTTATGTAAAAGGCCTGATATATCCAAATAATGCAAGCATGAACAAAAACATTAGCTAAATTCTTTCAAATCAGATTTTGCTCTCATTAAACGTAAGGTTTGCATGATTCAGAGTGATACTGTAATAATTCAGTCAAAGAATACTTCCTTCATTTTATATTTTGATAGTTTGAATCACTTCAGTCATTATAATCTGTTTGTATTTTCTGCAAATGGACTTTAAATAAATGACTGACATCATCAAATTAAAAACTAAAAGGCTTGGACAGTGTGATGCCTTTTCATGTAATCCCAATATTCATGTTTGAGCATGTGAAGTTGCTTCGTTACTCTGTATGTTTATGTAAATCATCAGCTGCATATATTTAAACACCAGGCATGAGTCAGTTTATACATTCATCTGATCACTAGAGGGAGGGAAGAACCGCTTCAGTCCATTCAAACTGTGCCGTGAAACCATGATCTCTTTATCTTTAGTGTTTCTGGCTGTAGTATCCTGTAAGTTTAGTCGACTTTTCTGTGTGATACATCATTTTGTTGCAAAAAAACCTTGTTGTTAAAGGTCTTTAAACTTCATGCTATTTTACTAACAGGTATTATTTCATTTGATACAGGTATTGATTCATATGAACTCACTCAGCCTGAGTCTCTGACTGTCCGTCCTGATGCCTCTCTATCTATCAGCTGTAAAGTCTCCTATTCAGTTACTAGCTATCATACAGGCTGGATTCGTCAGCCTGCAGGAAAAGCTCTGGAATGGATCGGAGTGATCTGGAGTGGTGGAGGCTTAGCCTACAAGGATTCACTGAAAAGCAAGTTCAGCATCACCAGAGACACCTCCAGTAACACAATAACACTGCTGGGAAAGAATATGCAAGCTCAAGACACAGCTGTGTATTATTGTGCCAGAGAATCACAGTGACAGACGCCAACAGCCTCCCTGTACAAAAACTTAAATTAGGGTATTCATCATGTTTTTCATTAACAACAGATAACAGATTTACAGAACAACAGATTTACAGATAAAGTATTCTCTGTTTCAATAGGAAGTCATTAAAATCAATAATCTCTTCTATCTGTCACATTGGCTTTGCTTTCTTTGCTTAAGCCAGACTCAAAGGAACATTTAGATGATTTTTATGGCTCTGCCTTTTGGTCAATAAAGTTCTGTATTGATGGCTTGTTTTCACAGTGTGTCAGAGTTTTCCAATCACTTTCTCATTCACATATACAGATGAGGAATTGCATAGAAATATTAAATAAAAAGCTCATTCAGTCCCGCCCCAAACGAAGGCACAACAGAATTAACCATCAGGTCTCCGAGCAAAATGGACAAAATGGAAATCAAATTCGACGAACAGCATATTTTGTATAATTTGAATGAGCAAACATAGTTAATTATTATATTTATTTCTCTTCCAAAAACATGAAATTATTTCCACAGAATAAAAAACTGCTTTTTAACAGAGTGTGCACGTGCTCCTAACCATACATGTTACAGCAAGACTTTTTCATCATTAAAGCAAACATTTATTTAAAATAAAGTTCATCACAGTATAATGCCAAATAATTTCAACATTTTTGTAGTTTGAGCATATAGAGGCCATTAGCTCTGATGAAAGTTGGATCTATGTTCAGTGTAAATGACAATTCACAAATACGTAAAAAACTTTTTGAATGAATAAAATATAGAACATTTGAACATACTGATATGTGCAGAACTGTATGCAAATATTCTTTCTCCTCCTCTTTGTTTTAGTATTAAGGGGAAAAGAAACAGCTTACTCTCTCACTTCTCAAACCATGGTCTCCTCATCTCTCTGGTTGTTTCTGCTGCTAGCAGCCGTCTCTCGTAAGTCTTCATAGTTTCTATAGAAATATTTCATAAAAAAAATGTCTTATACAAAATGTTTCCATGTCTCTAAGATGTCAGGCCATATTTGTTTTCCCAGGTGTCCACTGTGTTGAACTGACCCAGACTGAATCTATGGTCTTAAGGCCTGGTCAGGTTTTGTCACTGTCCTGTAAGATCTCTGGATATTCAGTGACTGACAGCAGCTACTGCACTGGCTTCATACGACAGCCTGCAGGAAAAGCTCTGGAATGGGTCGGAGAGATATGTGGTAGCGGTAACACATATTACAGTGATAAACTGAAAAGTAGATTTAAAGTTACCAGAGACTCTTCCAGCAGCACAGTGACTCTACAAGGACAGAATATGCAGACTGAGGACACATCTGTGTATTTCTGTGCCAGAGAGTCACAGTGACACAAACCACAAGCAGCTTTGTTCAAAAACATCTTGAATGAAAAGAGCAAGAGAAAGTTCCCCTACAGTAGGAATACAAAAATAACTTTTCAAAAGAGTTTTTGAATTTTTTCTGAATGTAATTATTATTATTTTGTTAAATATATTGTACAAATTTGAAACGTCAATGTTTACACAAACGCCCAACAAACGTTTGAGAAATGAGCTGCAGACCGGTCTTTGTTGGTGTAACCTAAGACAGTCATGTTGGTTCAATTAGATTAAATAATATTTTTGACTTAAATGCAACTAGTTCATTAGAAGCCACATGAAATATATCTTTCATGTCGTGACTTCTAATGAACTGGTTATGACCCCTTTTTGTTGCTGTGTGCAGTCAGAGTAAAGTTATTAATCTCTAATGAGAATACTGCTGATATTACAATAGAGGGCACTGTCTGCCTTTGTGATGCCCAGTCCAGCAGATCAGATATTGTAGTATTAATGTAAATGGCCTTTTTATTTTTCTCTTGCTACATTTTCAAGCAATGAAACATACTGCTAATTTTAAAACTTTTTTTTAAAAACATTGAAAAATCCCAACACACACACACACACACACACACACACACACACACACACACACACACACACACACACACACACACACACACACACACACACACACACACACACACGCAATTCATACATAATTCATATACATATACATTCATATAAATACTTCCCAACATAAATATAAAATATGGAAAAATGAACAAAAAACTAAAAAAACAAAAACAAAAACAAAGGAGAATTACTCAAGTTCAGGAGCTTAAATTAATGACTAAACAGAAATAAAAATCAGGTAAAGAAAAGTGATCATCTCAACCAGGCTTTCAGTTTTATTGTAATTCACTGATATGGGGAGAAAAGCAAATGTTTCTGATGTAGGCTCAACAGAAACGTATATACTGTATGTGCACATAAATATATACATATGCATTCATACAATACACACATACTATAAACAGAAATTCAAGGGCTAACAATTATTTCTTTCTTTCTCAAAACACTGGGTTTTGATGTCTAAGTGATCAATTCATGTATAAGTGTTTCACACATGATCACTGGCTGTTGGTCATCAGTAAATGAATGTGGCATTTGAATGGCAGTGTTTCCCAAATGAAACAAAAGAGCTGTTTGTTTTTAATGATGTGTCTAATGTAGAGAACTGTGAGATATTTTTCATTTGCAAACTGAGTGTAAAGCGTATAATGTGCTTGCAGTTTTGCAGACTTGGTCTGAAGAGAAGGAACATGAGTGAAGGGTTTCAGTGAGTGGGCCTCAAGATCCACAAGCAATGAGAAAATACTCTAATTCTTTTTTGTCACTTTGGTGTTCAACTCCACAAAAATACAACATTAAATGAGGAAAAATAAATAAAAAGTATATAAAATAATAATACTTAAAACATTAATGTTGGTAATGTTTATGTAAAAGGCCTGATATATCCAAATAATGCAAGCATGAACAAAAACATTAGCTAAATTCTTTCAAATCAGATTTTGCTCTCATTAAACGTAAGGTTTGCATGATTCAGAGTGATACTGTAATAATTCAGTCAAAGAATACTTCCTTCATTTTATATTTTGATAGTTTGAATCACTTCAGTCATTATAATCTGTTTGTATTTTCTGCAAATGGACTTTAAATAAATGACTGACATCATCAAATTAAAAACTAAAAGGCTTGGACAGTGTGATGCCTTTTCATGTAATCCCAATATTCATGTTTGAGCATGTGAAGTTGCTTCGTTACTCTGTATGTTTATGTAAATCATCAGCTGCATATATTTAAACACCAGGCATGAGTCAGTTTATACATTCATCTGATCACTAGAGGGAGGGAAGAACCGCTTCAGTCCATTCAAACTGTGCCGTGAAACCATGATCTCTTTATCTTTAGTGTTTCTGGCTGTAGTATCCTGTAAGTTTAGTCGACTTTTCTGTGTGATACATCATTTTGTTGCAAAAAAAAAAAGCTGGTTGTTAATGGTCTTTAAACTTCATACTATTTTACTAACAGGTATTATTTCATTTGATACAGGTATTGATTCATATGAACTCACTCAGCCTGAGTCTCTGACTGTCCGTCCTGATGCCTCTCTATCTATCAGCTGTAAAGTCTCCTATTCAGTTACTAGCTATCATACAGGCTGGATTCGTCAGCCTGCAGGAAAAGCTCTGGAATGGATCGGAGTGATCTGGAGTAGTGGAGGCTTAGCCTACAAGGATTCACTGAAAAGCAAGTTCAGCATCACCAGAGACACCTCCAGTAACACAATAACACTGCTGGGAAAGAATATGCAAGCTCAAGACACAGCTGTGTATTATTGTGCCAGAGAATCACAGTGACAGACGCCAACAGCCTCCCTGTACAAAAACATCATCATATCACAAATAAAGGCATTTAATATATTAAAATTCATTACAACAATTCTATCCTTAAAAAACATATTACACTAGTTCATAAAAGTGTGAGATGTTGTGGTTCTCATTACATTTTGTATTACAACCATGATGACTAGATTAAACGCTTACAAAAACTAAATAGACAGATTTTTTGAATACTTTTATTTACTCTGCAATGCAAAATAGGTAATAATAAAGCATGTGAATTCTAAAATGTTTAGAATTTAAAATATGGATCCAACATTGTTTAACACACATTGACATGCACCTGTTCCCACAGCCAACCTGTTCAAAGTAACTGTTAGGTCTGCTTACCGCAGGCTCGCACTTTCTCATCTCTGTCTTTATCCTCCTCACTATCCTCATCACTATCCTCATCATCAGCCACTGGAGCTGATGAAGGTCCTGCTGCTGCAGAAAACATTATGACACATTTTACAGCGTCTGCTTGAAGGGCCTGTGTCTATTTTTCACGCTATTTCTCTGCACATTCCTTGCGTTTCTTCTCCATCTCTCAGACTATTTTGACAGATACACACTGCACGCTCGCTCAAAGCCCAAAGGGGGAGGTGTTTAAAGATGTGATTGGACCAGCCCAGTGTCAATTAAGAAAAGATCCAATGGGCCAAGGTGTTTCATGGGCCGGTCTTAACGGACCATAAAACTCATACATCGGCGGCCCATTCGTTTTGCTTAATTGGCGGCGCTGGGTTAAGTGCGTGCCGGTGTAATGCATTAGTTAAAAAAAGTCTGCGTCAGTTTTTTTTATTTTTTTCTGATAAGTCCGTTCTATGAATACATTTAAGATTAGTAACGAGCCGTTCACAAAATACAACGAATCTTGCATAATTACCATTGCCCGCCTATATGTCATATTTCTTATATTTCGTTTACTTTGTGATATGGACCTAAGGGTCTGAAATAAAGAATGAATGAATATTCACGATAGTACAATATATTATGGCACATTACAGTCTTACAATAGCTCACATTATTCCTGTAAGGAGGCCAGCTAGCTACATCTCTCACTCAGATATTGATATTGACCTACATAGAGTTAGTATATTGTGTGTATACTGTTTCGTTTTTAATGCATCTTTATTTTTCACACTGTTCTAAGTATGAGTGCCATCATAAATTAATTAATTCTCATTTTAAGTACTATTTTAAATCTACATTTTAAGTACTAATTTAAATCTAATTTAAAAAGTACTATTTAAATCTATTTTAAGTAAGTTACTAATGTAAAAATGTTTATGGTTCTATTATTTCCATAGAACATCGATGAGAGTCAGTGTTGCAGTGGACAACTGTGAGGATGATCACAGCCACATGCCCCAGACCTGTGATGCAGAAACACAATGGGAGGATCCATCTGTCTCTGACCACAACTACGCTCCAAAATCTCAACTCTGCTGAGAAACGACCACCTTTGTCAGCTCTACACAGGGTCGACATTGATGCATTCCACTCAGTTGCTGAGCACCTTACCAGTTCATACACCAACAGCTTTCAGCTACACACTTAGTATCAGCTCCTGATGACTCTGATGAAGCTGCGTCTTAAAGGGTTAGTTCACCCAAAAATGAAAACTCTGTCAGTAATTACTCTCCCTCATGTTGTTCCAACCCCGTAAGACCTTCGTTCATCTTCGGAACACAAATTAAGATATTTTTGATTAAACTGAGAGCTGTCTCACTCCTCCATTTTTTTTATTATTATTATTTTTTTTGTTTTTCTTAATTTGTGTTCCGAAGATGAACGAAGGTCTTACGGGGTTGGAACAACATGAGGGTGAGTGATTACTGACAGAATTTTCATTTTTGGGTGAACTAACCCTTTAATTTATTGCAGGGTGATCTTGCTGAAAGGTTTGGTGTTTCTCAGTTCATTGTAAGCAAGGTGATTTCGCGTTGGCTTGACATCATGGAGGAGAAGTGTTTCAGAGAGCAGTTTCCAAACACAACATGTAGAGCACAATATATCAAAATATCGCAAATGTATATATCGCAATATGCATTTTTTTTTTTGCTTTAATAAGCTTTAATCAGTTTATATAATTCATACAGTGGAAAACTAAGCAGTGTTTTACTTTTACATTTGATTATTCAGTTTCTGTTGTTAAATAGACCTAATGTAGGATAACCTGAACCCCGTGGTTTACACTGATGTTAAAATAACACTTCTATATACAGTAAAACACTGATGTTCACTTTCACAAGTTGAAGGGATGTTTTCTTGTTACAAAAAGAATGTGAAACACATGTAGGTTATATAATTTTAAATCTAATTTAAGTTAATTTTATATACTTTAAGCATTATTGTATCGAAAATCGCATTGTTTAACGAGTTATCGCATTTTTCTTCAATATCGTGCACTTAATAACTTCGTCCAGGCGATGAAGTAATGGCAGATAGAGGCTTCACCATTACCGATCTCCTCTATGAAAGGAAGGTGAAACTTGTCCTCCTTGTGAATCTTGTAAAACAGATGTTACCTGTTATGAATAGTTATTTTTATAAACCTTGCAGTGTGAGCAGATGTTACCTGTTATGAATAGTTATTTTTATAAACCTTTACAATGTGCCCAGATGTTACCTGTTATGAATAGTTATTTTTATAAACCTTTACAATGTTCCCAGATGTTACCTGTTATGAATAGTTATTTTTATAAACCTTTACAATGTGCCCAGATGTTACCTGTTATGAATAGTTATTTTTATAAACCTTGCAGTGTGAGCAGATGTTACCTGTTATGAATAGTTATTTTTATAAACCTTTACAATGTGCCCAGATGTTACCTGTTATGAATAGTTATTTTTATAAACCTTTACAATGTGCCCAGATGTTACCTGTTATGAATAGTTATTTGTATAAACCTTTACAATGTGCCCAGATGTTACCTGTTATGAAGTTTTTTTAATAAACCTTTACAATGTGCCCAGATGTTACCTGTTATGAATAGTTATTTGTATAAACCTTTACAATGTGCCCAGATGTTACCTGTTATGAATAGTTATTTGTATAAACCTTTACAATGTGCCCAGATGTTACCTGTTATGAAGTTTTTTTAATAAACCTTTACAATGTGCCCAGATGTTACCTGTTATGAATAGTTATTTGTATAAACCTTTACAATGTGCCCAGATGTTACCTGTTATGAATAGTTATTTGTATAAACCTTTACAATGTGCCCAGATGTTACCTGTTATGAAGTTTTTTTAATAAACCTTTACAATGTGACCAATGTTACCTGTTATGAATAGTTATTTGTATAAACCTTTACAATGTGCCCAGATGTTACCTGTTATGAATAGTTATTTGTATAAACCTTTACAATGTGCCCAGATGTTACCTGTTATGAAGTTTTTTTAATAAACCTTTACAATGTGACCAATGTTACCTGTTATGAATAGTTATTTGTATAAACCTTTACAGTGTGAGCAATTTTACCTGTTATGAATAGTTATTTGTATAAACCTTTACAATGTGCCCAGATGTTACCTGTTATGAAGTTATTTTTATAAACCTTTACAGTGTGAGCAGATTTTACCTGTCAGTCATTTATTATAAAACAATATAATGTGAGCTCTGTAGATTCTCCTTAAAACTTAAATGAATTAAGTCTTCTAGTTAGAAGGAATAAGTCACGTCAAGTTTGCAAATGAATACCATCTTGGTTTATTACTTCCTGAAAACATCAAACACTTCTTACAACTGATTTAAAGTAACAACATGTAACTTTTCAACCTTCATAATATATTTCCAAGACCCTTGTGATAGTACATCGACTTACAATAGGTTGAATGAGACGTCTGCCAGAGCCTGACGGGGTCTGTATCGCTTTTACTGGCACTATGTAACTTCGGGGTGCGGGTAGTAACCAGCGCTCAAAAAGAACTACAAAATTCGACTGCTTTACGGCATACGTCACTTCGCCCACCACTTCCTCAAATGTGGCCAACCAGTGCGTTTGTTTTCGTACGTCTGTTTTCGTCATGGCTGAAGCAGCAGCGAAACGTAAGAAGTCCAAGGTTTTGTCGGAGTAGAGTCGGAAGAGGAAAAGGGAGAGTGATAAACTGAAAGGCAGGACGAGGATCAATATTGGTCGAGCGTTTGCTCGCTGGCGTTAGCTTATGGAGGAGGAGAGTTACCAGACCGATGCTGACTTGGCCGTCATGCTGTTGAACTAGTAAGTAACTGTAAATTGCTTGCATACTATCTTTAGTTTTTCTAATCTGTTGTCTGCCTGGCTACGTTACGGAAACTATCTGGTCCTCCATTTATCTTCATGAATCAGCTAGTAGATGAGCGAATTATCAATCTGGTAGCTAGTAAACTCTAACATGGTAGTTTTAGATGGTTAGGATGCTATCACTATCATTCTCGTTCAGATTTGAGCATTGCAATCGACATGCAAATCGCAAATGTTTGAGTTAAAATGTTTAGTCTACTAAACATGTATAAATTATGAAAGGGGGAAGATTAATAATATTATCATTGCCCATATGAAAAAAACCTGCATGCTTCATATACAGTAACCGTAAATCATTTTACGACAGCGGTAATGGACAATTCCGCTTCCAACCTGTAGGGCGACCGCAGAGGAAAAGTTCCATGTTGTTGCTTTAATACAACTTATTTAATCGTTCATATTTAACCAATTACCTAATCTCCTATCTTTAACCCTAAATATTCTCATTCCTTATTATTTACAAATAATTTTTTATTGCTGCTCCATCAACTCCTTCTGACAGGACGTAAGTTAGTTAAATATTCCCATAGGTTAACCTCTGGCCACGTTAACAATGACGATGGATGAGACAATGACTACGTTTACATGCAGCCAATATCCGGGTTAGGGTCACTATTTGGGTTTCTGAAACATTCGGAATAACCCGTTTACATGCGTGAGCAGAGAGAGTTACTCCTGTATACATGGAATTTGTAATCAGTTGGGAATATCCCGATGTAAACGGCGACGCACGGTTAGCGTCAGGACGTACGGACAACCTTAAGACGCAATATGCGTCATTTCCGATTCTTCTTCCTGTATCCAAAGACAACAACAACAGCAGCAGCACCCGGATAATGAATAGTTCGGGGCAGATAGCGATCGTCTTTGTTTGCGCTTTCCTTCTCGCTCCAAAAGTGTGTTGCTGTGCTGTGTCTCGCCATGTTAACCTCTACTTCTTGTTTACTTCCGGTATACTGCACGTGGGTTTTTTGTATGCGCCGTCTCTACTCAAAAGACCAAGATTCCTTGCGAATAGAACATGCGCAGAACACAAATCAATGTTCCTTTTGATGGGGATATGCCGATGCGCGTTTACATGACCAAATATTCGGGTTAGAAAAGGGGTACCCCAGGGGTAATATCCGGGTTTTTAAAAACCGGGATATGAGCATATCCGGGTTTTTGCCGGTGTTTACATGGCCGTGCGCGACCGGGTTATTGCTAATATCCCGGTTTTGAACGGGTTATTGGCTGCATGTAAACGTAGTCACTGTGAGATGAACTGATAGTCATACGAAGTTTTCTCCGTGCTCCCAATTTAAAACATTTACGGTATTAACGTTATTTGTCATTTTGATAAAGTTTTGGCTAACTATAAACAATCTTCTAACTACTGAAATAGCTACCGGATGTGCTGTGTCAGTTTAGCGGAAGTCGGATGACAAAATGCGGAAGCGCGAAGTATTAAAAGTGGGCGGGGCGGAATAAGGTGAATAGTCTAGTAAAGTAGTGTAGTTACCGATATTTTTAGTGTAATGCGTTACTTTACTTCGTTACCCAAAAAAGTAATATCGTTACTGTAATCCATTACTTTGTAACTCGTTACCCCCAACACTGGTTAATACTGAGTAACAATGCCAGTTACTTTGCCTATTTTCAGTCTATCAACGAAGATATTTCCAAACGAAGCAAAAAAAGAATTAACCGCCATCACGTCTCCGAGCAACACACACTTATTACTTCCTGAATGAATCAGTGTTTTTGAACGAATAGGTTAAATAATGACTTATGAATGATTCACTCAGAAACTTCGCCATCTACTGGCGTAACGCTTTATCCTGCAGAAAGAATCGCGGCTCTCCCACACCAAGGTAAACTAGTCCGTCTGGATCGAGGAAATAGATGACAAAATGGAAAGCAAATTCGACGAACAGCATATATTTTGTATAATTTGAATGAGCAAACATATAGTTAATTATTATCTTTATTTCTCTTCCAAAAACATTAAATTATTTCCACAGAATAAAAAACTGCTTTTTAACAGAGTGTGCACGTGCTCCTAACCATACATGTTACAGCTAGACTTTTTCATTATTAAAGCAAACATTTTTTTAAGATAAAGTTCATCACAGTATAATGCCAAATAATTTCAACATTTTTGTTGTTTGAGCATATAGAGGCCATTAGCTCTGATGAAAGTTGGATCTATGTTCAGTGTAATTGACAATTCACAAACTCGTAAAAACTTTTTGAATGAATAAAATATAGAACATTTGAACATACTGATATGTGCAGAACTGTATGCAAATATTCTTTCTCCTCCTCTTTGTTTTAGTATTAAAGGGAAAAGAAACAGCTTACTCTCTCACTTCTCAAACCATGGTCTCCTCATCTCTCTGGTTGTTTCTGCTGCTAGCAGCCGTCTCTCGTAAGTCTTCATAGTTTCTATAGAAATATTTCATAATAAAAATGTCTTATACAAAATGTTTCCATGTCTCTAAGATGTCAGGCCATATTTGTTTTCCCAGGTGTCCACTGTGTTGAACTGACCCAGACTGAATCTATGGTCTTAAGGCCTGGTCAGGTTTTGTCACTGTCCTGTAAGATCTCTGGATATTCAGTGACTGACAGCAGATACTGCACTGGCTTCATACGACAGCCTGCAGGAAAAGCTCTGGAATGGATCGGAGTGATCTGGAGTAGTGGAGGCTTAGACTACAAGGATTCACTGAAAAGCAAGTTCAGCATCACCAGAGACACCTCCAGTAACACAATAACACTGCTGGGAAAGAATATGCAAGCTCAAGACACAGCTGTGTATTATTGTGCCAGAGAATCACAGTGACAGACGCCAACAGCCTCCCTGTACAAAAACATCATCATCATACAGATTAAAAATGTTATGACGGTTTTCCGCAACAGTCTGATTTTCTCAGGAGCACATTAGGTTTGCAAAAGTCATAATGACATTATAGACATTAATTCAGCTGGTAAAAAATAAAATAAAAAATCCTATAAAAAATAAAATAAAATCAAGCCTAATGATACATTTGTGTAAATGAATTATTTATCAGCAGGAATTTGCACAAAAGAAATAAAAAACTCAGCAATCATCATCTTTTGCAGCACTTCATTTTGATATTTGCTTCAAGTTCTTTACAATTACAATTGAACTTTTAAATAAACTTTGATTTAAGGTAGTAGCCAGAAGCAAAACAATTAATTAATTAATTAATAAATGATAAAATAAAATGCATGAAAGTGTCATGATGACAACTGGTATGATAAATGTATACAAATTTGATTGCATATTACAGTATTTGAAAAGGTCAAAGTAATTCACAAAACAACAAATATAGTGAACATTAAAAAACTTTTTTTTTTTTTTCTTGATTCTTGATACAAATATCTTACAAATATCCTACAACTGTATACGGGATTCTGTTGGTAGTGACTCGTCAACAGTGCCATTAGATCTTAATATAGTATTAGATGTTAAAGCTCCACCCAAATGTAAATGACATAATGTACAGTATTTCTACCAGCAGTATTCAGTGACATTGTAGCAGTTGGTCTTCCTACATCGTCTGAAATGGCAGACATTTCATTCTTATTTTTTCTCCTGATGTGCTTTACTAGTATGTATCTCTATTTCTTGCTATTATTATTTAATTCTGGCTCCAGAATGTATTAATGGGTGTACTGTATATGATACTGTGGACAGGTCATCATAACTTTCAATTTTTTAGGTGTTAATGGTCAGAACCTGGAGTCCATCCCATCAAGTTCTGTTACCAAAAAGCCTGGAGAAATTTTGAACCTGTCCTGTAGAGGATCTGGATTTGATTTTGGACAATATGGCATGCACTGGATCAGGCAGCCAGCAGGGAAAGCACTGAACTGGATGGGAGCTATCTGGTATGATGCCAGTAAAACAGTGTATGCAAAAAGTGTTGAGGGACGAATAGAGATCACCAGAGATAATTCAAACAGCATCGTGTACCTGAAACTCTCTGGTCTGACAACAGAGGACTCAGCTGTTTATTACTGTGCAAGACATACACAATGGTGCAAAAAAAGCACTGGGCTGTACAAAAACATGTCAGGGAGGAAAATGGAGGGGTAGGGGTGGGAGAACCCCAACAGATGACGCTAGAGCACAGTACAACTTTGATCCAAAGAAACAAACACACCTCCCGCTGAAGGATAAAATGCATAAGCTTTATAAGAATATAAACTATTTAAATGCCCTTATTCCTGACCCTACTATATATGCCCTGAATGATCTTGACTGAATATATTTATCAATACTTAATTTATCATGAATTTAAAGTGTGTTCTATACTGTTCATATCACAGACAATACTAAAATATAACTTCATATACCACAGTACACCCATCATTATGTAAAAAAAAAAGAAAAAAAAAAAAAGCCCATAATACAAAATTATACATATAGTCTTCATAGTTTCTATAGAAATACTTCATAATAAAAATGTATTATATATTTATACAAAATGTTTCCATGTCTCTAAGATGTCAGGCCATATTTGTTTTCCCAGGTGTCCACTGTGTAGAACTGACCCAGACTGAATCTATGGTCAGACTGAAGTGTTGGTTGTGAAGATGTCAAGTGTGTTTAGACCTTTTGATTATTTGAAGGGACAACATTGTGTTGTAAAATTGTAAGTAAGGTTTTTACAGAGCTTTATTTGCACTTTTTGATTTTCAATACTTTGTACATTTAAATAAACTTCTAAATGTCTGTCCCTGTGCAACAGACAACAAAAAGCAGCTACAAACGTTTTATAAAATACATATACTCATCCTTGCACCAATTAATTGTGCAGCACTTTACATTTTACAATAAATTATATGTAATATCTAATGAAATTAACTTAGCTATACTGTGTAAGTTTTCCTAAAGTTTTATGATTTCATAAATGCACATGAATGATGGGATATGCTTAGCCTCAAATCTCTGAAGCGGTTGTCACCATAGATATCATATAATAACGGCTAGATGTCTCGTCCGCGCTGCTGGCCAATGGAGGTCGACGTCCGCACACGGCGGCCATCTTGCCACAGGGAGCTCGCTCACTCGTAACATTGTGTTTTATTGGTGCATGTACTTTTTAAATAACCATAACTTGCACAATGTTCTACCGATTTTCAAGCGGTTTGGTTTGTTATAAACGTCAGAGATGTAGTTATGACACTGCATACATATGAATAATTATAACAATGGACTTCCATATGAAAGAATTATAGCCACGTTAATAACGTTTGTAAGAAACCAAACCGTTTGTAAATCCGTCAAGTTTTCAGCGAGATAAGAGGATTTGTGTGTGTGCTGATCACTCAACTTAATTCAGATACTACAGAGCTCGCCAGAAAGCTTCCCTGTGACAAGATGGCCGCCGGTGATGCCTTCTTCTTCTTCTTCTTCTTTGGTGTTTATTGGCGGTTGGCAACCTAGCTTATTGGTGCATTACCGCCACCAACTGGAATGGAATATGGATCAAGTTATTTGCTTTTATACAAAACAAATAAACATAACAACCAAGTAAAACAAATAAACAAACTGGAAATAAAACATAACAAATAAACAAAAAACAAAACAAAACCGCTATATTCTATTATATAATTTACTTTCTTTCACAAATTTAATGATTTCATCATACAACTTACTATCTGTTTCCCTTAATAGACCTGAGAAAGTAAAGTCATGATGTTTTACTTTCTTCAATGCTTGAATAAGGTGACATCTCTCATTATTATATTTCCTACAATGGATTAATACATGCTCAACTGTTTCTTGTTGGCTACAGTGTATGCATTCCCCAGTTGGGTGTTTTCCAATTTTATATAGTGTACTGTTAAGTCCAGTATGACCTATTCTCATCCGAGTTATGATACTTCCTTCTCTTCGATTCCTACTCTCCCTCCTCCCAGCACCAACTTGTTTTTGTATGTTGTATAAATGTCTACCGGTTTCATTATCATCCCAATATATCTGCCATACTGATTGTACATATGTTCTTATGAGTACTTTTGCTTCTGCTTTGCTTAATGGGACCTGAAAATCTACTTGCTTTATTCTTAAAGTTTGTTTAGCCAGTATATCCACCTTCTCATTTCCTTCCACACCAACATGAGCAGGAACCCAAATGAAATGTGTAGAAATACCCATAACTTCCATATTATACATTTTACTGAATATTTCATTGATAATATCCATCCTAACTAATGACCTGCCAGACTGTATACTTTCTAGTGATGAGTAGCTATCTGATGCAATGACCGTGTTTTTAATTTTCTTCTCCTCTATCCACTGCAGGGCCAGTAATATTGCCAACAGTTCTGTTGCATATACTGACAAATGATTGGTTACTCTTTTCTTAATAAAACAATCTCTCACTGGAATATATACTGCTGCACCTGCAAATCCTGTTTCAGGATCTTTGGACGCCGGTGATGCCATTCGAGACTCCGCCTTAAGACATCTAGCCTTATATGGATATCTATGGTTGTCACCACCACGCCATCACCTTATCATGGATTGTCTGCACCTGTGCTCGTTTGTCCCTAATTAGTTTACCTTCTACACCTGTCTAGTTAGTTTCCTTCTGTGTATTTATACTCCCTGTTCTGTTCAGTCCTTGGTCGGTTCTCGTTTATGGTGATATGCTTCAGGTGTTTGTGTCTGTTCTGTCTGCATTTGTTAAATAAACCTTATTATTACCTTCATCATCGTCTGTTACCTTCAACAACCACATTATGAAATAAATGTTTTTCTCCAAAACACCCTAAAAGTTTTGACGAGTAAAATATCTCTGAAGTATATTCCCATTAATATTTACCTTTTTTTTAGCACACCAGGGTGACTAGGAACATGACATTGTCTAGCTTTGACTTCTTGTTTCACAGGAGTTTAAATATGAGGAAACACAAAGGCCAAATTCCCTAAATCATCCATCACAATGAGTAAAACCAAAGAATATAGTTCTGATGTGCATCAAAAGATTGTTGAGCATCACAAAATAGAAAGTGGCTGTAAGAAAATAGCTAAAGAATTGAAAATCCCCATTTTGACCATCAGGGCAAAATTTAAGATGTTCCAATCAACTAAAGATGTTACGAATCTGCTAGGAAGAGAATGTGTGTCTATATTGTCTTAATGCACGGTGAGGAGGAAAGTTTGAGTGGCCAAAGACTCTCCAAGGATCAAAGATGGAGAATTGCAGAGATTAGTTGAGGCTTGGGGTCAGAAGCCTACCAAAATAAAAAATAAATCAAACAACCCCTACATCCGCACATGTTGTTTGGGAGGGTTTCAAGAAAAATCCTCCTCGCTCCTCCAAAAACAAACTCCAGCATATTCAGTTTTCAAACGGCACAGGGTTCTGTGGTCAGATGACACAAAAAAAAAAGCTTTTTGGCAGCAAACACGCTAGATGGGTTTGGTGCACACAAGGATAAAAAGTACCCCATGTGTACAATTTAATATACCGTTTGATCTTTAATGTTGTGGGCATATTTTTCTGCTGGAGGTCCTGGACATCTTATTCAGATACATGGCATCGTGGATTCTATCAAATATCAACAGATAAAAAAACAAAACCTGACTGCCTGTGCTAGAAATCTTATAATGGGCCGTGGTTGGATCTACCAACAGGACAATGATCCAAAACAAACATCAAAATCAACACAAAAATGTGTTACGGAGAACAAAATGTAGCTTCTGCCATCACCGTCCCAGTTCCCTGACCTGATGAGTGGAGTGAACTGAAGAGAAGAAGCACCAACATGAATCTGGGAATCTGAAGGATCTGGAGAGATTCTGTATGAAGGAATGGTCTCTGATCTCGTCAGTTATTCTCCAAACTCATCAGGTATTATAGGAGTAAACTCAGAGCTGTTATCTTGGCAAAAGAAGATTGCAAAAAGTATTTAATAAAAGGGTGCCAATAATTGTGGCCAACGTGTTTCGGAGAAAAACATTTATTTCATTAAGTGTGTCCCCCCCCCCCCCACTTTCAATTATTTTACTTCAATGAAAGGTTAGATTTTTGCACATTCTTTGAATGAAAGATCAAAAGGATAAACAATGCAGATTTATTTTTTACAGCAATTTGTTATCATATTTAACAGGGGTGCCATTAATTTTGGCCACAACTGTACATGCATGTGCTCACATCATCTTTATTTATATAGTGCTTTATACAATAAAGATCGTTTCAAAGCAGCTTTACAGGGATAAACAGAAAAATAATGAGTCAGTGATGAAAACAGATTTAAATTCTGCTGTAAAAGAAAATAGTGTCATTGTTCAGCTGAGGTCAGTTCAGTGTTGATTCAGTTCGGTTCAATAACTGTGTAAAGATCATCAAATGCGACCCTGGATCACAAAACCAGTCACAAGTCGCACGCGTATATTTGTGGCAATAGCCAACAATACATTGTGGGTCAAAATTATCGATTTTTCTTTTATGCCAAAAATCATTAGGATATTAAGTAAAGATCATGTTCCATGAAGATATTTTGTAAATTTCCTACCATAAATATATAAAACATTTATTTTTGTGAGTGAATGCAGCACAATCCCGAACATAAATGGACAACTTTAAAGGCGATTTTCTCAATGTTTCCATTTTTTTGCACCCTCAGATTCCAAATTTTTAAATAGTTGTATCTCGGCCAAATATTGTCCTATCCTAACGAACCATACATCAATGGAAAGCGTATTTATTCAGCTTTCAGATGTGTAAATCATAATTTCAAAAAATGTATCCATGTGACTGGTTTTGTGGTCCAGGGTCACAAATATGAAATTAGTTCAATTCAGGTATCAGCTCCGGAGAAAACATTGATGTCATCATCCAGGGGTGCGTTTCCTGAAAGCATCGTTGGCCAACTATGGTCGCAAGTTCCGTCGTTACCAATAGAGTTCAATGGACATTGCGATGAACTTGCGACCATAGTTGGCCAACGATGCTTTCGGGAAACGCACCCCAGCTCAGTTCAGTTCTCATCCAATTGTGTCAGTACAGTCAGATCAATAATATTGTTGAATATTACGTGTCCCCAACTAAGCAAGCCAGAAGTGACAAGGAACCCAAACTCCATCAGTGACAGAAATGGAGAAATAAAAAACCTTGGGAGAAACTAGGCTCAGTTGGGGGAGATGTTCTCCTCTGGTCAAACAAACAAACATAGTGTGATTATGATTCCAGGCTTTATCACAAGTCAGATTGTGGACTGGCATCATTTAGAAAATTTCATCCAGTTCCTTCATCTTGAAGATTGGGATATATTACGCAGGCATATGGTGGTGAGGAGTCAAAGGGTCTGTGCAGAGGACTTATCTGGTTCTGGTCTTTGCTGAGGATCTGTGCGGATGGCTGTCGTATCGATGAGGTCTTCACAGGGGATCTGTCTCTAGGGCTTTTCTAGTTGTCATGGTCTTCGCTGACATTCAGTAGGCCTCTGACTCACGAATCCATCAATTGTATCTACCTGGCCTTTTGTAAAAGATGCCGCAGGCAATACCCTACTGTAGTTGTGGTCGTCATCAGGTGCAGGTCCGCAAGTGTGTATTGAGACAGGCCCTCTGAGTAGTTACTTGTTTTTGAATAATAATTACTTTACAACCATTAAAAAGGTAGCCTACATTCTGTGTAGAATGATTGTATGCAGAATGAATGCAATCCAGACGTACACATTTGTCATGTTGTCACTGTCATGTGACCCACCAGAGTTGGTCAATTCACTGCCATTCATAAATCCTCTTCTGTGGCTTCATGGGATAGTAAAGTGTCCACTGGATGCACACTTTGGAATCTTGTCAGAAGTAGTATGTCATCCAGGTATTTTTCGTCTACTTTTTTATGAATACTGAATTCGGACATACTACACTTTTCACATACTGTTTTTTAACTAAGTATTTAAGTATGTGTTTTTAACTACTATAGGGAAGCATGCGAGGTTAAGCTTTATTCCGATGGTTCACTTTAGACACTCTACGATCTAGTAACTTTGCAACTACATGTCAACTAACTCTCATTAGAGTATTAGTAGACTGTAGAAGACTGTTAGTAGACTAATAGTTTAGGGTTAGGTGTTAGGTTAGTAGAATAAGTTTCCATGTTTTAGCAAAGTTACTTATAGTCAGCAGAATATATAAAGTGGAAAAACTAAATAAAGTGTTACCATATGCGTTTTCAGATATAGCAAGAACGTTTCACTAAATATTAAAGAAAATCCTCATTGGCTGCTGCCCTTGATGCCCACAATGTTGTTTGGTGATGTGAAGAGCGAAAATTAGCTCATAAGCATCAGCTTCCTTTTATTACATGCATGTTCCTGTTTTCTTCTGTTTCCTTAATGTGTGTTAATAGTTCTCTTATGAGAGATTCTCTCGTACTGCGTAGAATACGCTAGGGGAAAATCCTTTTCCACGAGAATACTGAAGCCAAAAAATTATCCTTAATTTTTTATTAATGTAAAACGCGTTGCGGCAGAATACAGACATAGGCGAGGCAGCTCGAGCGCCTATTGGCTGGTCTGCTGGCAACTGCTTAAGCCTATCGAGCGAGACCTAGAGTGACGTCAGACCCAATGAGGGCGCTTCGTGCCCTCTTGCGTCACGTCCCGCCAAAACGGGCGTGGCTTAGGTCTATAAATACCGCTCGCAGGCCTTATATCTCTGATTTTTCATCCTTCAGCGAAGCAACTCACATCGCTGGATCCGAGAAGAAGCCGCGCTGTTGAAGAAGCACTTCAGCGGGACGAGTCGAGAAGCTGCTGGCCGCGCCACCTTCATCGCCTTCCTGCTGCGCTATCCGGCGTTATATCCTTTTCTCTTCTACTGTGCCTTGTGTGTGCTCGCCGCCGCGACACACACTCTCATTGGACTAAAAGAGCCGGGCGTCTTTTTCAAGACGCCCCTTTCCCGAGGATCACGCAGTTCTCGCGCTCGCTGACGGCGACTGCCCTCACTGCGAGCTAGGTACTGCCTATGGTGACTCTGAGGACTCACCTGGCATCCTTCTCCGAGACTGCTTCTCCGCCCTTCCAAGCCGCAAAGCTCGCCGGTTCGCCCGCTTGCCTTGCCTGCTTGGGGGATGATGCCTGCTCGCCCTCTGTTCGAGCTGCGCAACCGCGCCGTTCACAGGGGATGTCTGGAGCGGACCGTCATGGGGCTGGCTTTCTCTCTCCCTCTGTTCGAGCCGCGCAAACTGCGCTGCTCACAAGGGAGGCTGGAAGCGGATGGTCGGGGTTAGTTTTTCTCTACGTTACAAGAAAGCTACCTTACCCTGCGCCCCATTCACGCGTCACTCACCGGCGAAAGGAGAAAAGTGTTTACAGTCCCGTCGAGACCGGACTGACCTCATTTCTCACACATGTCTCAGTTCCCTGATCAGGCGACTGGAAATGTCTATACTGCAGCAAACGTGCCTGCTTTTTAATACACGCACGCCTGCAAGCAAACGCCGAAGAAAACATGTTGACGCTCTTTTATATGCTCGTGCATCTCAAAACCTTTGTGTTTCCCCCCTGTGGCTCAGTGGTGGAATCCAAGGTTTTTCACACGGGAGACCGGTGTTCGAATCCCGGTCTAACGGCAGATAAATTATGCCGCCAATGCTTCGTTCTGTCAGTTCCCTGGAAGGCGACTGCAGACGTGCATTTTGCAGCCGACGAGCGCGTTGTACAACCCGCTCGCCTGCACCCAGACACCGTTTCTATGGTTCCCGTGCGTCACTGGCGAAAGGAGAAAAGAGTGCTCTAGTCCCGCTGCGGCCGGGCCGATCTCAATTTCTCACACATTTCTCATTCCCCTCTGAAATTCAGGCGACTGGAAATGTCTATACTGCAGCAAACGTGCCTGTTTTTTAATACACGCACACCTGCAAGCAAACGCCGAAGAAAACATGTTGACGCTCTTTATATGCTCGTGCATCTAAAAGCCTTTGTGTTTCCCCCCTGTGGCTCAGTGGCGGAATCCTAGGTTTCTTCACACGGGAGACCGGTGTTCAAATCCCGGTCTAACGGCAGATAAATTATGCCGCCAATGCTTCGTTCTGTCAGTTCCCTGGAAGGCGACTACAGATGTGCATTTTGCAGCCGACGAGCGCGTTGTACAACCCGCTCGCCTGCACCCAGACACCGTTCCTATGGTTCCCGTGCGTCACTGGCGAAAGGAGAAAAGAGTGTTCTAGTCCCGCTGTGGCCGGGCCGATCTCAATTTCTCACACATTTCTCATTCCCCTCTGAAATTCAGGCGACTGGAAATGTCTTTATTGCAGTGAGCGAGCCTGTTGTTACACGCACGCCTGCAAACAAACGCCAGCATGTTGACGCTCTCTGATAATACTCGCGCTGACTGAAATCCTGTGTGTCTTCCCCTGTGGGCCAGTGGCAGATTCACAGACTTCCGCACGAGAGACCCGTGTTCGATCCCGGGTCTACCAGCAAATAAAATTATGCCGTCAATGCTCGCTCTGTCAGTTCCCTGAATAGGCGACTGCAGATGTGTATTTTGCAGCCAACGAGTGCATTGTACAACCCCCTCGCCTGCACCCAAACCTTGACGCTCGTCCAGTTCCACGAAATGTGACTGGTCCAGCGTATTTAGCAGCCAACAAGCCGGTTCCATTGCCCGCTTGCCTGCACAAAAAAAGCCATTTTTACGGCTACCCAGATAAATCCCTTAAAGAGTGTATTTTCTGGTGTCCCGGCCACGGCCGATGGTGTTTTCATGTGTAGAAAAAATGCCCACTACTCAGTGCCCATTCCTACACACAAGCACAGCCCTTCACACAGGGCTCGCGCACATAAAATCGATTGCGCTTTAAACGTAGCAAACGTGCCCACTACCCAGTGCCCACAAACGCTACTTCCCACATGTCTCACGGTCTCTGTAAATACAGGACCAGTATGCATACGCTCTGCTCACGCGAGCAATGCTGTAAAATTGGTGTATGTGCCCGCTGCTCTGCGCCCACGCCCACACACAGACATGAAACTAGCCCAGCCCTCCCCCTCTCAGTTAGACACTGCAGAGGAGTCGAGCGCGGGCATTCTGCCCGCTGTTATCAGCGCGCCCCCTGCCTCAGATGTCATGAGCGCGACGCTTATGTCCCAGCACACAAAAGCCGCTGTATCGCGAGCCGATCAGAGCGTGCTTCGCATCCAGCCCCTAGCTACTCGCGCACTTGCGTGGGAAAAGCTTCCCGGGGTTTCGAGATGGGTGCTGAACATCATAAAAGAAGGCTATTCGCTGCAGTTTCGCCGGCGCCCTCGCCGCTTCATGGCGCGCGTCGAGACCACGGTAGAATCGAAAGTAGCTCATCTACTTCGAGCCGAGATTCTGAAACTGTTGAGCAAAGGGGCTATAGAACCCCTATCTCAAGCTCAAAGCGAAGGGGGGCTTTACAGCAGAGACTTCCTGGTGCCCAAGAAGGACGCGTATTTTCAAATACAGATAGCGTCACGTCACAGGCAATTTTGAGATTCGCCTTTGAGGGCCAGGCATATCAGTACACAGTCCTGCCTTTTCGGCTTGTCCCTGGCACCCCGTACATTTACGAAGTGCATGGATGCAGCGCTCGCACCCCTCAGACTACGGGGTATACGAGAGCTGAACTATCTGGACGTCTGGCTGATTCTAGCCCAATCTCACTCTGAGCTTGTAGAGCACAGGACCATTTTACTCAATCACCTCGAGAATCTCGGTCTCACAGTGAACTGGGAAAAGAGCTCGCTATTCCCCAGTCAGATTATATCTTTTCTGGGAATAGAGCTGAACTCGCTGCTAATGACAGCACGCCTGTCATCTCAGCGCACACTGGACATTCGGCGCACAGCCGGCTCGTTCCGCTGCGGCGCGTTAGTCCCTCTCAAAACATTTTAAAGGATGCTAGGTCTGATGGCCTCAGCATCTTCAGTTCTCCAGTTGGGCCTTCTGCGCATGCGCCCACTGCAGTTCTGGCTCAGAAAGAGAGTACCACGCACAGCGTGGGCCTCCGGTCGGCTTCGCTTCAAGGTCAATCAAGCGTGCATTGCAGCTTTGAAACCTTGGGAGGCAAAAGACTGGTACCAATCAGGTGTAAGCCTGGGGACTTCCTCGAGAGTGATGGTGGTTTCCACGGGCGCATCCACCTCGGGATGGGGAGCACTCCTCGAGGGCAGACCGCTTTTTGGCCAATGGTCAAAGCAGGAGAAGCTCTTACATATCAACTGCCTCGAAATGTTGGCAGTGAGCAAAGCGCTCACGCGCTTTTGTCCCCTCATAAAGGGACACCACGTGCTAATACGTTCAGACAACGTCTCAGTGGTGTCCTACATAAATCGCCAGGGCAGCCTCAGGTCCCTGATTCTGTACAGGCTAACCAAGCGCCTCCTGATATGGGCCCGCAGCAACCTGCCCTCGCTGAGAGCGGCGCACGTGCCAGGGCTCCTAAATATAGGACCAGACAGACTGTCCAGGAACCAGGTTCCGACAGGGGAATGGTCTTTGCACCCGCAGACAGTCCAGCTGCTGTGGAAGAAATTCGGCAGAGCGGAAGTAGACCTGTTCGCGTCTCAAGAAAACGCTCACTGTCCAGAATTTTTCTCGAAGAGCAAGGACGCGCTGACCCACGAGTGGTCTCGCCGTCCTCTCTACGTTTTTCCCTCCGTCTCCCTCCTGACTCAGGTGGTAGAACGGGTCAGGGAAGAAGGATGCTCAGTGCTGCTTGTAGCCCCACTTTGGATGAGCCAACCTTGGTTCCCAATTGTGATGCAGTTAGCGAGCACCGCCCCGTGGCCAGTGCCTCTGAGGAGGGATCTCCTCTCTCAAGCCAACGGCTCGATCTGGCATCCTCACCCAAGAGCTGTGGTCCCTCCATGTGTGGGCCATCAACGGGTACCCGCTGACCTCCCACAGGGAGTGTTAAACACTATCACACAGGCCAGAGCTCCGTCTACGCGACGTCTCTATGCCTCAAAATGGTCAGTGTTCTCTAGCTGGTGCACAGCTCGTTGTGTGTCACCCCTGCATTGCGGTGTGACGGAGGTTCTCTCCTTCCTACAGGAGCTGTTGGATAAGGGCAGGTCCCCTTCCACGCTCAAAGTCTATGTAGCGGCCATAGCAGTGTTCTCTTCGACCACGCTTGGCCAGTCTATTGGAAGGAACGATTTAGTCATTCGCTTCCTTAGAGGAGCTAAGAGACTGAATCCTCCCAGACCTCCCACAGTCCCTATATGGGACCTTTCTACGGTACTGGAAGCCATGAAAGGTCAACCATTCGAGCCCTTGCAGAAGATTGATCTTAAACACCTGTCTTTCAAGACGGCGTTTCTTCTGGCTCTCGCTTCAGTGAAGCGCATAGGGGACTAACACGCGCTCTCAGTAAGCGCGACGTGCATGGAATTTGGGCCGAATGACTCTAGAGTTATACTCAAACCTAAGCACGGTTATGTTCCTAAATCCCTCAATACACCGTTCAGAGCACAGGTCATCTCCCTGTCTGCTCTGCCGGTCACTGAAGGAAATATGGACGAAAGCTCCCTTTGCCCAGTCAGGGCGTTAAGAGCTTATGTGTCTCGCTCGTCTGTTTTCTGACAGACGGAGCAGCTCTTTGTTTCGTTCAGCGGGCGTTCTAAGGGACTAGCCGCTTCGAAACAGACCCTATCCAGATGGGTAGTGGACGCAATAGCGCTAGCTTGCACAACCAAGGGCATGCAGTGCCCGCTGGGTGTCAAAGCGCACTCCACGAGAAGCATGGCTTCATCGTGGGCCTGGTAGAGTGGGATTGCCTTGCAAGATATTTGTATGGCGGCAGGCTGGGCCTCTCCGTCTACATTTATAAGGTTTTACAACCTAGAGGTTCCCGCACTACAGGCCAGACTACTGTCGGTCTAGTATGGCCAAATCTCATAAACTGACGCTGTCAGTTATGCAGCTATTTGAGTATTGCAGTCCTTGCTCTATGCTGCCATAAAGGAAGATAGTGGCTAAACCCCTCCTCTTCCAGGATTCCCTGTGAGTCCCCTGGGTGATTGTGTACTGTATGAACTCCGGGCTGTCACCCTTGAGTCTATAGTATCAGATCCCAGCACGCACGGCGTTTTACAGTAGGTTCCCCTAGCGTATTCTATGCAGTACGAGAGAATCTCTCGTAAGAGAACGTACTCGGTTACTAACGTAACCTCGGTTCTCTCTAGAGAGAGGAACGAGTACTGCGTATCCTGCCGTGCCTGCACGCGCTCTGGTTGCTTCGACTATGAAAAACCAGAGATATAAGGCCTGCGAGCGGTATTTATAGACCTAAGCCACGCCCGTTTCGGCGGGACGTGACGCAAGAGGGCACGAAGCGCCCTCATTGGGTCTGACGTCACTCTAGGTCTCGCTCGATAGGCTTAAGCAGTTGCCAGCAGACCAGCCAATAGGCGCGCGAGCTGCCTCGCCTATGTCTGTATGCTGCCGCAACGCGTTTTACATTAATACAAAATTAAGGATAATTTTTTGGCTTCAGTATTCTCGTGGAAAAGGATTTTCCCCTAGCGTATTCTACGCAGTACTCGTTCCTCTCTCTAGAGAGAACCGAGGTTACGTTAGTAACCGAGTACGTTTTCATCAGCTAACTCTTTTTGGTATGAAACATTTGTGACTTGCTGCATGCTAAGTTTTGCTCTACCCCTGCAGAACTGTATGCAAATATTATTTATCCTCCTCTTTGTTTTAGTATTAAGGGGAAAAGAAACAGCTTACTCTCTCACTTCTCAAACCATGGTCTCCTCATCTCTCTGGTTGTTTCTGCTGCTAGCAGCCGTCTCTCGTAAGTCTTCAAGTTTCTATAGAACTATTTCATAATAAAAATGTTTTACAGTATATGACTATACAAAATGTTTCCATGTCTCTAAGATGTCAGGCCATATTTGTTTTCCCAGGTGTCCACTGTGTTGAACTGACCCAGACTGAATCTATGGTCTTAAGGCCTGGTCAGGTTTTGTCACTGTCCTGTAAGATCTCTGGATATTCAGTGACTGACAGCAGCTACTGCACTCATTGGAGACGAAAGCCTGCAGGAAAAGCTCTGGAATGGGTCGGAGAGATATGTGGTGATGGTAGCACATAATACAGTGATAAACTGAAAAGTAGATTTAAAGTTACCAGAGACTCTTCCAGCAGCACAGTGACTCTACAAGGACAGAATATGCAGACTGAGGACACATCTGTGTATTTCTGCGACAGAGAGTCACAGTGACACAAACCACAAGCAGCTTTGTTCAAAAACATCTTGAATAAAAAGAGCAAGAGAAAGTTCCCCTACAGTAGGAATACAAAAATAACTTTTCCAAAAGAGTTTTAGAATTAGAGAAATGAAAGCTTTAGCATAAGTTCTGCCGGGAAGACTCAATTACTACGTCACCTATTGCCTTCACTTCTATCCAATCATATTCTTATGCTCACTGTATAAATCTCGGTACTTACACATGTTGAATTCGCAGATACTGAAGCGACGATTACACCCATCCTCCCCACCACCACCAGGATGGTCCTGTCCATACCTCCCGGGGGGGTCGACTGCGCCCCTGCCTTCGTCATCAGGCAGGAATTGCAGATCCGATACCCTCGGATTATGCATTACGGACACGGGGCCTATACGCCAAATGAGATCGTGTATTATCAGCTTGCTGAGCTGTCAACCCTGGTGAAAAAAAAATATGTTAAGTATACTTGAAGCCAGACTAATTATTAGTATACTTCAAGTGTGTTAATGATTAGTTAACTTAAAGTGTGCTATTTTGAAACAACTAATTTTGTACTAAGTATATTTTAGTAGTAATTAAGTTGTAGTAAAGCATAACTTTAAATGTATTTAGTGTACTTTTGTGTACTAAATTGGAACAACTTTAAGTATATTTAGTATATTTTAAGTATATGCCTGTGTAGGGACTAGTTACATACTTGATTAGTGTATTAAAGTGTACTTTATTTGTGTTACAAGTACATTACAAATTAATTACAAGTGTCTTCGAAATATACAAGAAATATACTGTAAATTTATTAAAAATCTATACTAAGTATACTTGCAGCCACACTAATTATAAGTATACTTCAAGTGTGTTAAGGATTAGTTAACTTTAAGTGTGCTATTTTGAAACAACTAATTTTGTACTAAGTATATTTTAGTTGTATTTAAATTGTAGTAAAGCATAACTTTAAGTCTATTTAGTGTACTTTTGTGTGCTAAATTGGAACAGCTTCAAGTATACTTAGTATACTTTAAGTATATGCCTGTGTAGGGACTATTTACATACTTGATAAGTGATAATAAAGTGTACTTTATCTGTGTTACAAGTACATTACAAAATCATTACGAGCAATATACAAGTCTATTATTTTTGAGTAAAAATGATTATTCTCCGTAATACCTTTGGCTTAATCCAAATACTACAAATAGCACACTTTGTCTTCAATAACAAATGCACATTAATAAACAAATATTACTTAGCTATACTTTGTACAATATACTTTAAAGCTATAGTAGGTAATGTTGGAGAGCTAGCAAGAAAGCGGCACCTCTTCTAAGCTCCACCCCCTCCCGTCAGTACTCCGTCCAAAGCTACGCCCCCACAAACATGAACGCGCATCCACAGTTGGAGTCAGCTGCAGGTCACAGAAAAGCAGAGTATTTTTGTCATGTTGGAATAAATATTTTGAAACGATAAATGCCTTTCCTTTACCATTTCAGCATAAACAAGCTATTACTTTTCTTACCTCCTTACATGCTAAATGAATAATGACAATGAATGTGGTATAACACTTTTTGTTTTATTTTTTTAAAAAACGAACAAGAGAGACCTAAGAGAAATACTTTTTTACACAAGTATCTGTACTTTCGCTGCTTTTGATTGTCATAAACAATCTGTATTTACATATAATAAATAATAAATAAATATATATAAGAAAAGGAGTGTCCAGGGATGGCTGACAGGTCAGGCTTTGCATGAGGCGTCGTCTGCTGTGGTGATCTACTCCTTTGGCAGTGATTTACCTTTAGGAAGAATATCACAATTACACATCTGACAATAATTACTGCATCTCAAAGACACACAAAGAATGACAACAAAACTTTGTTTCCATTTCACACAGTAACAAAAATTTCTTCTCGTAGCTAACAAAACACATATGCCACATCACCACAGTTGTCCCGTTTATAAGCAATATTAACGTCATTTTATCACAATTATAATGCAGACACTTGCGACTATGACTGTGCAATATGTTCAAAATGGCATGTCCTATAAGTCAGATAAGCAGACCTGTAACGCAACTGGCTTACACCGACAGAGAAGCTAATGTTAGCATTGCTAGTTAGCACTAGCTACGTGGCCTAACGTAACATATATCATGGAAATAACAAATCCCCCCGAAGCAAAACAAATAATTACCTGTTCAGCAGAAAGAACGCAACCTCGGCATCGCTTTTCATCACTTTTGCTCCCTCAGTTGTCTCCACCATTCAAATGCTGCAATGTTGACGCAAGTTTGTTCTCTGGCTTTATCCAGTGCCTGTTTCGTTGCAGCCTTTTCTGCCTCCGATTTTCTTTTTTTTAGGCTTTTTATCAGGTCGAGCAGTTACCAGCAAAGCTGGCACTGGTAGATTTTGCTGCATTTTCTCTTCCATTGTGCCGCAAACTCCTGCTTACTCGGTGTAAGATGCTGAGACCTATGTTTCCGAGAACGGTGACATGTGATGAGTGCACGCAGGGCAGCGCACGCAGTGGGGCTCGGGCACGAGACATGAAGGCATCTGATTGGTTCTTTACACTCGGACCGAGTGGCAGTGATTGGTCAGAGTTTTTACTGTCCTGCACCTGCTACAGAGGTCTGATTTTTTTTCATTCCTTTTTCTGAACACATAATGTTGACTACTCTCAGGATGGAAGGACCATTTCACCCAGTATAAAAAAAAGTGTTTCTGAACAGGATACCCTAGTGAGTGAACTTCCATTTTTGGCCATGCAATATAGCCAGTGTTTACTTGGCTGCATATTAAACGGCCACTTGTGACATCACAACCCAGTAGCTGCCACTTTCTGTACAGTAGAAAACACATTTTCTTGTGTGTTCCAATGGTGTGATTGTTGATGTAAAATTTGTAATGGATTTGTGTTTATTGTACATTGTGCCTATCTTTAACATTGTATAAACTTAAATTAAAAATCCTTAAATCACAATTACAAAAGTAGCCATTTGTACACTGCATACTCAAATCTATTTTAAGTAGATCAACAAAAGTATGTTTTCTTTAAATACACAAAAACTTAAAAGAACTTGTAGTGTACTTTTTAGAAATATGTTAAAAGTGTGCTTGTTTTTAGCATATTTCTTAAAAGTGTAATTAAGCATATATTTATTACCAATTTACTTATAGTGCACTTGTTAGAAATATATTGAAAGTATGCTTGATTTTAGCATATTTCTTAAAAATGTAATTAAGCATATATTTATTACCAATGTACTTATAGTGCACTTGTTAGAAATATATTGAAAGTATGCTTGATTTTAGCATATTTCTTAAAAATGTAATTAAGCATATATTTATTACCAATGTACTTATAGTGAACTTGTTAGAAATATATTAAAAGTATGCTTGTTTTTAGCATATTTCTTAAAAGTGTAATTAAGCATATATTTATTACCAATGTACTTATAGTGCACTTGTTAGAAATATGTTAAAAGTATGCTTGTTTTTAGCATATTTCTTAAAAGTGTAATTAAGCATATATTTATTACCAATGTACTTATAGTGCACTTGTTAGAAATATGTTAAAAGTATGCTTGCTTTTAAATATATTTTTTGAAAATATACTAAAGTACTATTATTTTAAAGTGTGTTAAAAGTTGTATTATAAAAATAGATAAAAAGCATGATGCTAATATACTTTTAAGATATTTAAAGATAGTATATTTTTTTTAAATATATTTGCAATGTACTATTGAAAAAGGGAATATATTTCAAATATAATAAAGTATACTTTTTTTTCACCAGGGAATAAATGTACGATTTGTTGAAATAATTCTCCCGAGTCTTTCTGGTAGAACTGTGAGATATTTTTCAATTGCAAACTGAGTGTAAAGCGTATAATGTGCTTGCAGTTTTGCAGACTTGGTCTGAAGAGAAGGAACATGAGTGAAGGGTTTCAGTGAGTGGGCCTCAAGATCCACAAGCAATGTGAAAAAAACTAATTCTTTTTTGTCACTTTGGTGTTCAACTCCACAAAAATACAACATTAAATGAGGAAAAATAAATAAAAAGTATATAAAATAATAATAATTAAAACATTAATGTTGGTAATGTTTATGTAAAAGGCCTGATATATCCAAATAATGCATGCATTAAAATTTGCTCTCATTAAATGTAAGTTTTGCATGATTCAGAGTGATAATAATTCAGTCAAAGAATACTTCCTTCATTTTATATTTTGATAGTTTGAATTACTTCAGTCATTATAATCTGTTTGTATTTTCTGCAAATGGACTTTAAATAAATGACTGACATCATCAAATTAAAAAACTAAAAGGCTGTGATGCCTTTTCATGTAATCCCAATATTCATGTTTGAGCATGTGAAGATGCTTCGTTACTCTGTATGTTTATGTAAATCATCAGTTGCATATATTTAAACACCAGGCATGAGTCAGTTTATACATTCATCTGATCACTAGAGGGAGGGAAGAACCGCTTCAGTCCATTCAAACTGTGCCGTGAAACCATGATCTCTTTATCTTTAGTGTTTCTGGCTGTAGTATCCTGTAAGTTTAGTCGACTTTTCTGTGTGATACATCATTTTGTTGCAAAAAAAAAGCTTGATGTTAATGGTCTTTAAACTTCATACTATTACTAACAGGTATTATTTCATTTGATACAGGTATTGATTCATATGAACTCACTCAGCCTGAGTCTCTGACTGTCCGTCCTGATGCCTCTCTCTATCAGCTGTAAAGTCTCCTATTCAGTTACTAGCTCTCATACAGCCTGGATTCGTCAGCCTGCAGGAAAAGCTCTGGAATGGATCGGAGTGATCTGGAGTGATGGAGATTTAGCCTACAAGGATTCACTGAAAAGCAAGTTCAGCATCACCAGAGACACCTCCAGTAACACAATAACACTGCTGGGAAATAATATGCAAGCTCAAGACACAGCTGTGTATTATTGTGCCAGAGAATCACAGTGACAGACGCCAACAGCCTCCCTGTACAAAAACATCATCATATCACAAATAAAGGCATTTAATATATTAAAATTCATTACAACAATTCTATCCTTAAAGAACATATTACTCTAGTTCATAAAAGTGTGAGATATTGTGGTTCTCCTTACAATTAGTATTACAACCATGATGACTATATTAAACGCTTACAAAAACGAAATAGATAGATTTTTTGAATACTTTTATTTACTCTGCAATGCAAAATAGGTAATAATAAAGCATGTGAATTCTAAAATGTTTAGAATTTAAAATATGGATCCAACATTGTTTAACACACATTGACATGCACCTGTTCCCACATCAGATTACTCTTTTTTTTTCGATTCTCTTTTCTGTTGATTCAGTTCAATTCAAGCAGCATGAATATATCATGTTATCTTTGACACTGCAAACAGCAGGAGCACATGTGTGGATGTGACACAATCAACAAACAAAAAATTAAATGAAGAAAATATACATTTCTTAATTTGTGTCCCATTTACAGAGAATTCTGTATTAAACATAACGGTGAACGGAAAGGTGTATGTTCACATTCACATCATACTGTTCTTAAATAATTTGGCCCTTCAGTCATGATTGTACCTTGTGACCCTCCCAATGCAAATCTAAACAATCCTGTATGTTTGCTTAGTATTTATGTGCTTCTGATTGGATCTGGAGAGTTACATCACCACTTTCAAGATGAACAATTTACTCTGCTTACTGCTGCTCTCATTCAGCGTATACCGTGAGTTTTCTCATGAGACACATTTCTATTATCAGCTCAAATACATATATTTCAAATTAAATCAGTCTTTTCAATCTTCCTTTTAGGTATATGTAACACAGGTCATTAACTCGGGTCACTAATATTAATAATTAGTATTCTTTTATTTATATCACTATAAACAAATAGTAAGAAAAGAACAACACAAAGTAAAATTTATTTATTTCATTATAAATAATCCAAAACAAAGAAGTTGAACTAAATCCTTATTGGTGAGGTGAAAGGTTAGCTCCGCCCCTGTTGGAAAGTTTCCAAAAAAAGATTGCGTACAAGCAGAGATGAGAGAGAGTAAAGCCGGTCGCACACCGGACGCGCAGCTCAGCGCCGCGCAGCTCAGCGCCACGTCTTTTAAATTCGAACACATTATTCTCTATGAGAGTACACACACCGGCGGCGTCTGTCCGCGGCGCCCAGCAACGGCTCAGGACCGTGTTCAAAACCCTGCCGCGCCACACAGCGCCATTTACATAGTTTTATATTAAATTTATATTTATGTGTCTCAAATCGTAGTTAATGTATATACGGACTTAACCCCGTGCTGCAATATACATTTAGTTTTATATTTATTTACAGAAATCAGAAAATTGCTGATGCTAACCGATTTTCAGGTGACAGTTGTCCTAGACGTGGCGCTGCGCGGCGCTGAGCTGCGCGTCCGGTGTGTGGCCGGCTTGGTCAGGGTATATTCTGGCAAACCGTTTGCCAATCACGTCTAGCAATCGGCAAAGCAAACTGTGGCACACGCCATTTACCAACAAGCGATGGGTAATTCGCAAAGCACAATGTTATTTTCTGTTTCCCCAGCACGATACCATTGAACGGCATAAAGTAAGAGGTTTGAGAAGTAAGAGGCGGGGCACCAGTTAAAAAATTTCAAAGTTAAAGTTCACGCAAACTGGTAGCCTATTAATAGACCAGGTTTAGTCAAATATTGATTGTTTATAGCTGAATTAGTTATAGGCTATATAGCCTACAATTATACACAACCGATTTTATTGGTTTATAGCCTACAGCAATCCTACGCATGTAGGCTACACGTCTGGTACGAGTTTATGAATGATCTATGACGCTGTTTGGCCGTAGGCTAGCCTACTACAGAAATATTAAGTGATAACGATTTCAGTAACAATCAATTGGATAATGTTTTGATGAACTTACGAATCAAGTTAGATGAAGTTACTGTAAAAATGTATTCGTATATAGCCTAGAGCTCAATTCACATCGTTTTCGTTTAAAAGTTTTACAAAAAAGTCATATTGTAAGCTTTATGGCTAGACGATATCACGAAATTTGTTGCTGATAAATGATACACTGTTTGAGAGTTAGCCTAGTTATATTAAATTAATTTACCCGATATATCAGTGCCACTTTTAGTGAGCAATGAGCATGACTGCATGAAATTACTGGCATGTCAAAGTCTGATATAGACAATATATTTTCCGCATGCTATGCATGGCTTCGTAATTTTACTTCATGCTTCTTCGTTTTTCCATTAGGATCTGTGAATAAACACAACATCGGGATTTTACACATGGTGTAGGCCTAATTCACTGTAGGCTATTTCAGTAAAACATCAGAAAACATCTTTATTTTAAAGCAAAACCACCGTGACAAATAAGACCATAATAGGCTACCAAATAGAACACAAGCCCTGCATGGCCATTGGGTTTTGTGCGTAAAATGGGAATAAAAACCGCGCAGTGCTAAAATGTGAAAATAAATAAAGAAATATATATTTTTTACTAAAACAGATATTATGTCGATCTTTAGGTTATGCAGATAGCTATATGTGACTGTTAATATTTGAAACCATTTTTATATACATTACACGCAGATTAAAACATGAACACACAATGCGGGGGTAGATAAATAAATAATTGGATTTTTAATGTCACAGTCGTAGGGCCTATGTGTCAGGTTTTAAAATCATCGGTGCCGTCACCAAGAGTTTGTTTGCAGCCGGTGTGAAAGCACAATGGGCACGCACGCGCAGCAAACGCTCTTTCCGACGCGCCACTCAGGCGTGCTGTATGAAACCGGCCTTAAAATAATTGTAATGTGGCGATCGGGTGCGGATATCTATAAATCAGAGAAAATTATGTTGCGGGTGGGTGGCGGTGCATTATTAATTAGAAGCAGCCGATTCGGGTGACGTTTAATATGATCCGCGCATCTAATGTAGGCCTATAGCCTCAGTATTAAACGATCAAGCTTTAGATGATTTTTTTTCCACAGAAAATGAATGACACAAAACCATTTAAAACTTACCATACATAGCCTACATGAAATAATAGCCTAGAATGCGTTATGCAATGATTTAATAAATTATGTTGGTTGGAAGTCTTATTTCTCTGATGATTGGCTACACTGAATTTCTGAAAATTTCTATAGTTCATAAAACGTTTTAAGTGTGGCTAGGCTACCCTGTACCATCTGGAAGCTTTACAGCATGGCCACCAGTTTGAGAACCACTATTAGGCTAAAATCTGTGTTAACGGACTTTACAATTATATTACAAAATGGAGGTATGAACTTAGATATTAAATTCGATATTTTATTAAGATATTACATAAGAATGGGGTTGCTCATGCCAATATCTTATATCGTTGGATTCTTTATTGGATTATAGGGGAGAGCGGGGCACAAAGTAACGCTTTTTGACTTTCTCAGTTTGTGTAAATCTACTTATGGTTCAGAGTATTTTTTTTCCCACATTAATTTACCACATGTCTTCTACAATTATGTGTTTTTGTTTTATTAATACAGTATATACTTTTTTCTTGATATACCCCGAAAGAATGGAAGTGAAATGTGACATGCCCCATAGGTAGGGTACATTGTAACATGTGTGGGGCACATTGTAACATGTGACCATATGACAGCTTAAAATGTTATCTGATCTAATAAAAAATATATACAAAACAAACTAAAATATTTTCTAAATAAAATAAATTAAAAAACGTTTTCATAATGACAATTTTTAATAATTAAATATAAACTCATTTTTGACTTTTGACTACGAACACATGAAAACACAGCTATACAACATAGTTCAAAACAAATAAATAATTAGTAATTTCTGAACATTGACTCTCAGTCAGTTATCACCTTTTTCTCACGTTTTCTCAATAAAATTAATAAAAGTATAGAATATAATACCATATTTCTAATAGGGGCACATTGTAACGCAGAGTGACAACATGCCCCCGCCTGCACAACTGGGATTTAAACCCGGCTAGTGTCTTCTGCTAGTTAGCGAAGCATTAAACAACTATCTCAACTGTTAAATAACATCTTAGAGATTAAAATAATATCAGATTTGTCTAATTTTAAATAAACACAAAAAATAGAGATGAAAAATTAATTTAAGTAAGAAATTTACTTTTGCTATGGTTTAATAAATGTCAATGGATATCTTCCAAAAAAAAAAAAATATATATATATATATATACACAAAGTTTCGTCATCCAAGCATGTGCGGAAGTATTTAAAACAAGCGTGTAACAACTAGCCCCGCGTTAGGTTGTGCCCCGCACTCCCATAGGCTATATTCTATCTATGTTCCAAATATAATTGCGTTCTACTAATTCAGCTATAAACAATCAATATTTGACTATTAAAATATAGACCTTGTCTATTAATACCTGTTTGCGTGAACTTTAACTTTGAAATTTTTTAACTGGTGCCCCGCCTCTTACTTCTCAAACCTCTTACTTTATGCCGTTCAATGGTATCGTGCTGGGAGAACAGAAAATAACATTGTGCTTTGCGAATTACCCATCGCTTGTTGGTAAATGGCGTGTGCCACAGTTTGCTTTGCCGATTGCTAGACGTGATTGGCAAACGGTTTGCCAGAATATACCCTGACCCGGCTTAAGAGAGATTGCGAACGACACGAGAGACACGAGAGATACCGAACGACACGACAGTGATAGCAGAGTAAATGATTTGAGAATAGCTGTTTAATAATCCAGCAATAGATCGTTAAAAGTGAGAAGTGGATTTATGTTTGAGTTTTGAGAAGTTCGTTGTGAACCTGATTGCGACAAGAAGATAAAACTAACGTGATAGGATCAATCTGGCGATCTTTTTCCTTGAAACTTTTTCTTCCTTTTGTTCTCTGATTTATATTTCTTCTTGGTGAGTACCGATTTCTTTATAAGAAATGTATTTTGGGAATGTGGAAACTGTTTTTGTAATCTTAATGTGTAAAATACATTGAAAAAATTATGAGTGATGTAAAAAAATTAGTTTGAAAATGCTTTAAGTGTTTCTGATATAATATATTAGTGCATATAGTTATGTTTAAATGTTTGAAAGACATACTTTTTGTTGAGATTATATTTTTCTCTATTGTAAAGTGTGTGCCATGCGGTGCTAGCTTTGCTAGCTCTGCATATAGACTCTAGTGTGTTAATTAAGCACATGGTGACTAGCATGTATTTGTTTCCTGTATCCAAATAATTGAATCAGACATTTTAGTAATTTGAAACTGTTTATTTGTATGTGTTTAACTGATGATTGTTTTGGCTTTGTTTTTGCAAGGCCGTTTTTTTTGTGTTTCTTGTTTTATTTCTCTCTTTTGTGAGTTCTGAATTGCTGCTGTGATCTTGAATTCTGTCCTGGCTGTGGATCCTTATCCCTGGTTTGGACTGGCGAGCCATCCCATATTCTCGTACCTGGAAACAGAGCAAAAGAGTTGTGAGAGTTGCAAGAAAGAGTTTTCTGATTGGTAGGACAGACTGCACACATTACGTTTTGTTTCTTTTTCCAAATTTTTCCTGGATTTCCCTGAGGACAAAGTTTTTTTCTTCTTCTTCTTCTATCTTCATGGACTGAACTCATTAATTCATTTTTTATGAACATTCCTATTTTTTGGGGGGGAATTTGAAATTGAGACATTGAACTTGAAATTGAGACACTGAGGTCAAATTTCAGAAACTGACATTGGGAATTGTTGACTGTTTCTGTGTTTATCATTTATTTCAAATACTGTGTTACTGTTATTCATTTGTTTTTATTTTGTTTTATTTCATTCTGCCAATTTCGAAAAATACAACATATGCAAGACAACAAACAAAGAGAAAAGAAATACACTTACCTTTTAATTAGCTACATTCCAGTATTCCGAGTGGTTCATTTATTTTATTAATTTTTACTATCATCTTTGCTAATAATTGCTTCTGTGAGTCGATCCGAAAATCTTCTGTTTCTGGTCCATGGTTTTGATTTTGTAGGATCTAGTATCTAGCCGGGTGTTACATATAAAATGTCAAACAATGGAGTCCATTGAAAGCACGGTACAGAAAAAGCCTGGAGAAACTCTGACTCTGTCCTGTAGAGGATCTGGGTTCAGCTTTGACTGCTGTAGCATGCACTGGATCAGACAACAAGCTGGAAAACCTCTTGTGTGGATTGGACGTGTTAATAGTGATAGCAGTGGACATGACTACACAGAATCCTTCAATAGACGAACTGAAATCACTAGAGATAATCAAAGAATATGGTATATCTGAAACTATCAGGCCTGTCAACAGAAGACTCAGCCACATATTACTGTGCAAGACAAACACAGTGACACAAAGTTATTGCACGGCTGAACAAAAAACACTTTGAGTGTTTCATCTCTTGTTGAGTTCAACAGGTGGCAGCAGAGAATAAACAATCCTGAAAATACAGACTAATGAGAAGATATACCATCACTGGTACTGTCACAGCATTATTATAGCCTATATTATAGTTACATTTACAGTGTAGTACATATGCTCAAACATTACACAGCACAAAGGTATATCTGACTCCTTTACCACAACACATGTTTTTTATATAGATTTGTGGTAGTGGCTACACATTTTACAGTGACAAACTAAAAAGTATGTTTCAGGTAACCAGAGACTCTTCCAGGAGTCTACAAGTGAAAGTGACTCTAAAAGGGCAGAATATAATAATAATATCAGCATCTTACTGTGCAGTGAATACAGTAATGAACTACAGGCAGTTCTGTTCTAAAACATCTTGAATGAAAAGTATAAAACAAAATCCTCTGACATATAGGAATATAAAAAAATGCATATTAATTGTATCCTAATTCAAGGGATTTCCCCGCCTTTTTTCCATTTACGTTTGCTTCATTATTACAGGTAAAAGCGAGGCCTTTAGACTCTCTGATGCAGGTCCAACTGACCTACTGCTATTGTTGCTTTCCAATATTGCAGTATAAGTTATATCAACCCCTGAAAAAGAATTAAAGTAGATGGAAAATTATAAAAAAAAAATCTTAATAAAACAAGCTTGATGTCATAAAATTCTCTAACGAAAGCAATAAATGATATGAACGTAACTTAGATATTTGTTAGCATGCAGAGTTGGTTAGTTACTCTGTATGTTTATGTAAATCATCAGTTGCATATATTTAAACACCAGGCATGAGTCAGTTTATACATTCATCTGATCACTAGAGGGAGGGAAGAACCGCTTCAGTCCATTCAAACTGTGCCGTGAAACCATGATCTCTTTATCTTTAGTGTTTCTGGCTGTAGTATCCTGTAAGTTTAGTCGACTTTTCTGTGTGATACATCATTTTGTTGCAAAAAAAAACTTGCTGTTAATGGTCTTTAAACTTCATGCTATTTTACTAACAGGTATTATTTCATTTGATACAGGTATTGATTCATATGAACTCACTCAGCCTGAGTTTCTGACTGTCCGTCCTGATGCCTCTCTATCTATCATCTGTAAAGTCTCCTATTCAGTTACTAGCTATAGTACAGCCTGGATTCGTCAGCCTGCAGGAAAAGCTCTGGAATGGATTGGATTGAGATTGCCAGAGAATCACAGTGACAGACGCCAACAGCCTCCCTGTACAAAAACTTAAATTAGGGTATTCATCATGTTTTTCATTAACAACAGATAACAGATTTACAGAACAACAGATTTACAGATAAAGTATTATATGTTTCAATAGGAAGTCATTAAAATCAATAATCTCTTCTATCTGTCACATTGGCTTTGCTTTCTTTGCCTAAGCCAGACTAGAAGGAACATTTAGATGATTTTTATGGCTCTGCCTTTTGGTCAATAAAGTTCTGTATTGATGGCTTGTTTTCACAGTGTGTCAGAGTTTTTAGACACTGTTTCATCACCACAGATTTATGTCAGTCAATGAACTAAAATATTTCTGTGTGATATGAGTCGCTTACAACAGTATTGATCAAAATTGATCTTCAACAATGTTTTTATTGATTTTAAAATTACAATGTTGTTTTATTTAAAAAATGTAGACTTACTATTCTTGTAATTTCATATTTTATAATATTCGTATCTGAATTTTATATTATAATTAATAGCAATTACATTAAAATCGATTAAAGAATTTAACATTAAAAGTAATGACTTTGTTCTCTAATAATAGAAAAATAACGGTATGTTTATACAGATCTCAAATATTAAAATCTAAATCTGGACCAAACATATGTCAGCCTTTCATACCACCAGTTCTTTGATTTGAATATATGCAAATCACCTTCCCACTTTAAATGTGTCAATGTCTTGTTCAATGATCTAACCAGACATCTGAACTCTAGGAACAAAGTCTGTCTTTCTGGTTTAAACTTAACATACACCATGTTCTCCATGTCTCCAATCACTTCCTCATTCACATATACAGATGAGGAATTGCATAGAAATATTAAATAAAAAGCTCATTCAGTCCCGCCCCAAACGAAGGCACAACAGAATTAACCATCAGGTCTCCGAGCAAAATGGACAAAATGGAAATCAAATTCGATGAACAGCATATATTTTGTATAATTTGAATGAGCAAACATATAGTTCATTATTATCGTTATTTCTCTTCCAAAAACATGAAATTATTTCCACAGAATAAACAATCTGCTTTTTAACAGAGTGTGCAGGTGCTCCTAACCATACATGTTACAGCAAGACTTTTTCATCATTAAAGCAAACATTTATTTAAAATAAAGTCCATCACAGTATAATGCCAAATCATTTCAACATTTTTGTTGTTTGAGCATATAGAGGCCATTAGCTCTGATGAAAGTTGGATCTATATGTTCAGTGTAAATGACAATTCACAAATACGTAAAAAACTTTTTGAATGAATAAAATATAGAACATTTGAACATACTGATATGTGCAGAACTGTATGCAAATATTCTTTCTCCTCCTCTTTGTTTTAGTATTAAGGGGAAAAGAAACAGCTTACTCTCTCACTTCTCAAACCATGGTCTCCTCATCTCTCTGGTTGTTTCTGCTGCTAGCAGCCGTCTCTCGTAAGTCTTCATAGTTTCTATAGAAATATTTCATAATAAAAATGTCTTATATGATTTTACAAAATGTTTATGTCTCTAAGATGTCAGGCCATATTTGTTTTCCCAGGTGTCCACTGTGTTGAACTGACCCAGACTGAATCTATAGTCTTAAGGCCTGGTCAGGTTTTGACACTGTCCTGTAAGATCTCTGGATATTCAGTGACTGACAGCAGCTACTGCACTAATTGGATACGACAGCCTGCAGGAAAAGCTCTGGAATGGGTTGGAAGGATATGTGGTAGCGGTAACACATATTACAGTGATAAACTGAAAAGTAGATTTAAAGTTACCAGAGACTCTTCCAGCAGCACAGTGACTCTACAAGGACAGAATATGCAGACTGAGGACACATCTGTGTATTTCTGTGCCAGAGAGTCACAGTGACACAAACCACAAGCAGCTTTGTTCAAAAACATCTTGAATGAAAAGAGCAAGAGAAAGTTCCCCTACAGTAGGAATACAAAAATAACTTTTCTAAAAGAGTTTTTGAATTTTTTCTGAATGTAATTATTATTATTTTGTTAAATATATTGTACAAATTTGAAACGTCAATGTTTACACAAACGGCCAACAAACGTTTGAGAAATGAGCTGCAGACCGGTCTTTGTTGGTGTAACCTAAGACAGTCATGTTGGTTCAATTAGATTAAATAATATTTTTGACTTAAATGCAACTAGTTCATTAGAAGCCACATGAAATATATCTTTCATGTCGTGACTTCTAATGAACTGGTTATGACCCCTTTTTGTTGCGTTGCTGTGTGCAGTCACAATAAAGTTATTAATCACTAATGAGAATACTGCTGATATTACAATAGAGGGCACTGTCTGCCTTTGTGATGCCCAGTCCAGCAGATCAGATATTGTAGTATTAATGTAAATGGCCTTTTTATTTTTCTCTTGCTACATTTTCAAGCAATGAAACATACTGCTAATTTTAAAACTTTTTTTTTAAAACATTGAAAAATCCCAACAAAACAGTCAAAATACACACACACACACACACACACACACACACACACACACACACACACGTAACTACAGAGATTCTTTAAGCAGATTCGAGCAGAAGACAGTTCTAGAAAAATCACATCCAAAAATGTAATAATCCAACATTTAACAGAAAGTGAATGATGAGGTTTCCATCTCAATGCAATCATCTTTTTAGCAGATGTGAGGCCAGCTATTACTGTGTGTTTATGCTGATAGGCCTAATTAATATTAAACATTGTTATCTTATTCAATAACAAGACAGGCACCGTTACAGGTATTGTTGCTGAAACCAGATCAGACAATCTGATGATACAATAAAAATGTATTGCAATTCACTGATATGGGGAGAAAATGTTTCTGATGTGGGCTCAACAGAAACGTATATACAGTATGTACACATAAATATATACATATGCATACATAATACACACATACATATGTGTAGATATATTATATATTTAAACTATAAACAGAAATTCAACGGCTAACAATTCTTTCTTTCTTTCTTAAAACACTGAGTTTTGATGTCTAAGTGATCAATTCATGTATAAGTGTTTCACACATGATCACTGGGTGTTGTTCATCAGTAAATGAATGTGGTATTTGAATGGCAGTGTTTCCCAAATGAAACAAAAGAGCTGTTAGTTTTTAATGATGTGTCTAATGTAGAGAACGTACTTGGTTACTTACGTAACCTCGGTTCCCTTAGAGATAAGGGAACGAGTACTGCGTTGAAAACGCTGTGGGAAAAGTCCTTTTCTCGAGAATATTGAAGCCTTTATTTTAAAACGCATTGCTGCAGCACATGCGAGAGCTAGAAGCTCGCGTGAGCATGCTGATTGGCTTGTGCAAAGCAACTGCACGAACCAATGGCGGAACAGCAGAGGAGCGCGAGCCAATCGGGGCGCTTGGCACTCTGCCAGAGTCAAGCGCGCGAAACTGCACGTGACAGAAGAGTATAAATTCACAGAGAATCCGCCATTTGACAGGTTTAAATCGACTGAAGCGAAAAGACACCTGCCATAAGAGACAATAGCACGGCAAGGCAACGCAGTACTCGTTCCCTTATCTCTAAGGGAACCGAGGTTACGTAAGTAACCAAGTACGTTCCCTTACGAGAACGTTCTCTCGTACTGCGTTGAAAACGCTGTGGGAACACTATTTAAAACGCCGTGCTTGTCGTCTTTGGCCAATCTGACTCACCGAGAGCTCCAGGAAGTACAGAATAGGATAAAGAGACCGAATCTTCGGGCCCTTAGATATCCAAACAGATAAAGCTGGGCCAAGGGCCAGTCTTAAGAATCCCACAACTCGAGATGACAACCAGTGTCTGAGTCAAAAACTAGTCTGGGTCCACAGAGCCAGCGTTAGATAGAGACTACTCATGCCTAAAAGGCAGGTACCATAGAGGTTTAAGATGCGGACGGAACGGACCAGCCGGCCGCCGCATACGTTAGATAGAGACTACTCATGCCTATAAGGCAGGTACCATAGAGGTTTAAGATGCGGACGGAACGGACCAGCCGGCCGCCGCATACGTTAGATAGAGACTTACTCATGCCTATAAGGCAGGTACCATAGAGGTTTAAGGTGCGGACGGAACGGACCAGCCGGCCGCCGCATAAGGTCCTACATAGGCATTTTCGTAACTAGTCTGGATCCATAGAGCCAGGGCCTAGCTAGAGAGAATTTGTACCTGCGGAGCAGGGACTTTTGGGTTGTAACGTTTCACAAATGTGGACGAAACAGACTAGCCGGTCATTGCACAAATGTGACAGAAGGAAATGTCAAAACTAGCCTGGGTCCGCAGAGCCAGAGCTTAGATAGAGAGAACTCGTGCCTGCAGAGCAGGAACTTCCAGGTTGTAAAATCTCACAAATGGGGACGGGACGGACCATCCGGCCGCCGCACAAATGTCTTCGATAGGAACACCACTTGACCAGGCCCACGAGGAGGCGACGCCTCTCGTGGAGTGAGCTCTAACACCTATGGGACATGTAAGGCCCAGTGAGGTGTAGGCCAGAGCAATGGCATCCACTATCCACCTGGACAGCATGAGCTTCGTGACAGGAAGACCTTTGGTTCGGCCCCCGAAGCAAACAAAAAGCTGTTCAGACTGTCTGAAAGAGGCTGAACGCTCTAAATAAATCCTCAAAGCCCTGACAGGGCAGAGTGTGAGAACATCACTGAACTCTTCTGAGATGGGAAGAGCTGACAGAGAAATAACCTGGGCTCTGAACGGAGTTGAGAGCACCTTAGGAATATATCCATGTCTTGGCCTAAGGATGACCTTAGAGTCATTGGGGCCGAATTCCAGACAGGAAGCGCTAGTAGAGAGCGCCTGTAAGTCACTTACTCTCTTGACTGACGCCAGTGCCAACAGCAGGGCGGTTTTCAGGGAGAGAGGTTTCAGGTCGGCTGACCGAAGTGGTTCAAAGGGAGGTCCCTTAAGAGCCCGCAGAACCAAAGAAAGGTCCCATGCTGGGACAGATGGCGGCCGAGCCGGGTTAAGCCTTCTGGCGCCCTTAAGGAAGCGAACTATAAGGTCGCATTTTCCTAAGGAGGCTCCGGCTTCCAATACATGCTGTGCAGCAATGGCTGCTACGTATACCTTGAGAGTGGAGGGGGAGCGACCCGCATCCAGCATCTCCTGGAGAAAGGATAGCACTCTTGGAATTTCACAAGTGTGTGGGTCGAGGTTTCGAGCTAAACACCAGCTGGAAAACACTGACCATTTATGGTGGTAGAGGCGTCTGGTAGATGGAGCTCTAGCTTCCCTGATCGTGTTCAGGACGCCCTCTGGGAGGTCCTGGGGTACCCGTTGAGTGGCCAAGCGTGTAGGGCCCACAAATCGGGACGGGGATGCCATATAGCCCTGCTGGCCTGAGCCAGGAGGTCGCGCCTCACTGGGATTGGCCAAGGGTCTGTCACAGACAGCCATATCAGCTCCGGGAACCAAGACTGGGTTCGCCATAGAGGAGCTATCAGGAGCACTGCGCATTTCGTGTCTCTGATCCATTCGATGACCTGAGGGAGCATCGAGACCGGAGGAAAAGCATAGAGGGGAAGGCTGGGCCAATCGTGGGCCAACGCATCCCTGCTCTTTGAAAAGAAGATTGGGCAGTGACGATTGTCTTCTGAGGCGAAGAGATCTACTTCCGCCTTCCCGAAGACCTCCCAAAGTAGGAGAATCGTCTGAGGGTGGAGAGACCATTCCTCTGGGGGAACCCTGCCCCGAGAGAGCATGTCTGCTCCTGTGTTCAACGTGCCCGGCACGTGAGCTGCCCTGAGCGAGCGCAGATTGGTGTGAGCCCATAACAGTAGCTGTGTGGCTATGGCAAGCAGGTTGCGGGACCTGAGGCCGCCCTGGCGAATTATGTAAGATACCACTGACATGTTGTCCGTCCGGACCAATACGTGGTGTCCAGCCAGGTATGGGAGGAAGGTTTTCAGGGCCAGAAAAACTGCCCTCATTTCGAGGCAGTTTATGTGTAGGCGTTTCTCCGAGCTCAACCAGAGGCCGGAGGCAGGCCTGCCCTCGTACAGGGCTCCCCAACCTAAGTTGGAAGCGTCTGTTGAAATCACTCTCCTCTTGGAGACCACCCCCATACTCACGCCCTGCTGAAACCAGCTGGCGTTCGTCCAAGGGGCCAGGGCTTGAACACAGCGCTGATCCACCTTGATAATCAATCGGCCTGAGTGCCAGGCGTGGGGTGGCACCCGAGGTGCTAGCCATAGCTGAAGAGGACGCATGCGCAGTAGGCCTAGTTGGAGTACTGATGATGCTGAGGCCATAAGGCCAAGGATCCTCTGAAACGTTCTGAGGGGTGCATGAGAGCCCTCCGTGAACGATGCGGCGAGCCGCTGAATCGATAGAGCACGGGCCGGGGAGGGCCATGCTCTCATAAGAACGGAGTCGAATACTGTCCCCAGGAACATGATACGTTGGCTGGGTGACAGAATACTCTTTGAAAAGTTCACCCTGAGCCCTAGACATTCTAGATGGCTGAGGAGCCAGGCTTTGTGAGTATGTGACTCCGCCTCTGACTGAGTCAGAATGAGCCAGTCGTCGAGGTAGTTTAGAATGCGCATTCCCCGCTGTCTCAGGGGGGAGAGAGCTGCATCCATGCACTTCGTGAATGTACGAGGTGCCAGAGCCAGTCCAAACGGTAGAACCGTGTACTGGTATGTCTGCCCCTCGAAGGCGAATCTCAAGAATGGCCTGTGGTGGGGATTCACTTGAATGTGAAAGTAAGCGTCTTTCAGATCTACTGAGAAAAACCAGTCGCCTGGGCGAATTTGCGCCAGTATATGTCTGGTCGTGAGCATCCTGAACGGCCGTGACATGAGAGCCTTGTTCAGATGCCTGAGATCTAAAATGGGCCTCAGGCCGCCGTCTTTCTTCGGAACGAGAAAGTAACGGCTGTAAAAGCCTGACTCGCTTAGAGAAGGAGGAACCCTCTCGATAGCCCCTTTTGCTAGCAGACTTAGTACTTCGGTGCGGAGGACATGACACAGTGTGCTGCTGACCGAGGTTTGAACCACAGCGCGAAAGCGCGGGGGTCTGCGTGCAAACTGAAGCGAGTAGCCGTGCTTTATGATGTTTATCACCCATTTTGAAACTCCTGGGATAGCCTGCCAGGCTAGAGCCCGAAGAGCCAAAGGCATCATCATATCTGGAACGCCCAGAGACGGGGGCTCGAACTGATATGAAGTCAGGGGAGAAATTTTGCTCGTTTTGTGCTCTGTGTGGGTCGCCGTTAAAACAGCGTTTGGGTGCAGGGGTGCGTAACACGTGACGGGCCCATTGTCTGCATACACAACTGCTCCAGCCGCCTGAACTGAAGAGGGGGCTGTGAGAAGCACTCGAGCGATCTTCGGGGCTGGTCCGGCCGCGGCGGGACATAGACCCCTTTTTCTGCCGGTTAGGACGGCTTCTTGGGCTCATGGTCGAGCGTCAGCTTCGGTCGAGGGCCCTGGCGCCTGGGAAACGGGAATCGTTTTGCTGGCTTCAGGCGTCGAGTGGTGTCAGCCGCGGGGCGGGGCTGGAGAACCTGAGACGCGGGCTTTTCCGGTCGCGGCGTGCTCTTGGGGCGCCGTTGGACCGAGCTAGAGCGCTTGGGCAGGAAGTGCCTCATAGCACTTGAAGCTTTCTGAGCCTCCGTGAAGCGATCAGCGAAGCCACTTACAGAAGGGCCGAAGAGACCTGATGGAGAGACTGGAGAGTCGAGGAAGGCAGTTTTGTCAGCGTCCCTGATCTCCGTTAAAGTGAGCCACAGGTGGCGCTCTAAGACAACCAGGCTAGACATATTGCGGCCCAGTGCTTGCGCGGTGGTCTTCGTGGCCCTCAGCGCCAAATCTGTAGCACTCCTGAGGTCTTTGAAGGTGTCTGGATCCGGGCCAGACTCGTCCATAGTGCGGAGGAGCTTAGCTTGAAACACCTGCAGGGTCGCCATAGCGTGGAGTGCAGAGGTGGCTTGACCGGCGGCAGCATAAGCGCGGCTGGCGAGAGCCGAAGTGGTCCTGCACGGCTTAGAGGGGTGCACGGTTTTAGCCCTCCAACCCCCAGCAGTGGGGGGGCATAAGTGTGCAGCGACCGCTTCCTCTAATGGAGGGAGAGAAACATACCCCTTCTCTTCAGCGCCGTCGACAGAGGAGAGCGTTGAAGAAGCTGAAGAGCGCGTTCGCGCTGAAAAGGGCGCGGGCCAGCTTTTAGTGAGCTCATCATGGACCTCGGGCATAGAGGGGGCGGCACGTTGACGAGGGGCCTGTTGGCGCCCCGGCAGGTACCATTCGTCGAGGCGGCTTTTGGTAGGCTCAGCTGGGGAAAGCCAGTCGAGTCCCAGTTCTTCGACAGCGCGAGACATGACACGGAAGAGTTCGGCGTCAATGCTCGCTCGAGTGTCAGTGGGATCCAGCTGAGAGAGGGGGGCGGGGTCCGCGGAGCCCGACCATTCCTCACTTTCAGATGCTGCCATAGAAACAGCGTCGTCCAGTTCTTCTGTTGACAGACCGAAAGAGACGAGACCTGCCGCTTCAGAAGAGGGGCGTTGGTCGCTCTGGGAGAACAGGACTGGAGATGAAGGCGCGGGCGAAGCGTGCGGGGAGAGACCCGGCGTGCATTCGTCCAGATGAGCGCGTTCAGGAGGCCTCTGGTCGCGCCGCTTCTTCCTACGGGGCTCACGGGGCGCCGGAGATGGAAGGTGGGCGGGAACACTCAGCGAGGCGGCGGAAGATCTGGCACGGAGCGTGGCAACAGGCATTCCGTCACAGTGGAGGCAGCCGCCTTTAGTGAGCGCTGCCTCGGCGTGCTCAGGGCCGAGGCAGGCAACACACCGAGAGTGTGTGTCAGAGGCGTGCAGGGAGACCCCGCATGAGTCACACACGGTGAGCGCCATTTGAAACAACGCCGCGCGCTGTGAAAACAGCGATTTGCTCTCTTAGAATGCTCTTTTGAGTTAGAAAAAAGGATACTCGTCGGATGCCACAGGGAAACGCTCAGCTTGGCAGACGCCGAGATGCGAAGCAGTTCCACTGGAAGGCTGTTCGACGACGAGCGGCTTCACTCTGGAGAGAATCAGCGACGAGGTGAGTCGAAAGCTGAAGGAGATAAAATCTGTCAAATGGCGGATTCTCTGTGTATTTATACTCTTCTGTCACGTGCAGTTTCGCGCGCTTGACTCTGGCAGAGTGCCAAGCACCCCGATTGGCTCGCGCTCCTCTGCTGTTCCGCCATTGGTTCGTGCAGTTGCTTTGCACAAGCCAATCAGCACGCTCACGCGAGCTTCTAGCTCTCGCATGTGCTGCAGCAATGCGTTTTAAAATAAAGGCTTCAATATTCTCGAGAAAAGGACTTTTCCCACAGCGTTTTCAACGCAGTACGAGAGAACGTTCTCGTAAGGGAACTGTGAGATATTTTTCATTTGCAAACTGAGTGTAAAGCGTATAATGTGCTTGCAGTTTTGCAGACTTGGTCTGAAGAGAAGGAACATGAGTGAAGGGTTTCAGTGAGTGGGCCTCAAGATCCACAAGCAATGAGAAAATACTCTAATTCTTTTTTGTCACTTTGGTGTTCAACTCCACAAAAATACAACATTAAATGAGGAAAAATAAATAAAAAGTATATAATATAATAATATTTAAAACATTAATGTTGGTAATGTTTATGTAAAAGGCCTGATATATCCAAATAATGCAAGCATAAAAAAAAAAAGCTAAATTCTTTCAAATCAGATTTTGCTCTCATTAAATGTAAGGTTTGCATGATTCAGAGTGATACTGTAATAATTCAGTCAAAGAATACTTCCTTCATTTTATATTTTGATAGTTTGAATCACTTCAGTCATTATAATCTGTTTGTATTTTCTGCAAATGGACTTTAAATAAATGACTGACATCATCAAATTAAAAACTAAAAGGCTTGGACAGTGTGATGCCTTTTCATGTAATCCCAATATTCATGTTTGAGCATGTGAAGATGCTTCGTTACTCTGTATGTTTATGTAAATCATCAGCTGCATATATTTAAACACCAGGCATGAGTCAGTTTATACATTTATCTGATCACTAGAGGGAGGGAAGAACCGCTTCAGTCCATTCAAACTGTGCCGTGAAACCATGATCTCTTTATCTTTAGTGTTTCTGGCTGTAGTATCCTGTAAGTTTAGTCGACTTTTCTGTGTGATACATCATTTTGTTGCAAAAAAAAAGCTTGTTGTTAATGGTCTTTAAACTTCATGCTATTTTACTAACAGGTATTATTTCATTTGATACAGGTATTGATTCATATGAACTCACTCAGCCTGATTCTCTGACTGTCCGTCCTGATGCCTCTCTATCTATCAGCTGTAAAGTCTCCTATTCAGTTACTAGCTATCATACAGCCTGGATTCGTCAGCCTGCAGGAAAAGCTCTGGAATGGATTGGAGTGATCTTGACTGATGGAAGCTTATACTACAAGGATTCACTGAAAAGCAAGTTCAGCATCACCAGAGACACCTCCAGTAACACAATAACACTGCAGGGAAATAATATGCAAGCTCAAGAAACAGCTGTGTATTATTGTGCCAGACGTACACAGTGAGAGACACCAACATCCTCTCTGTACAAAAACATCTTCATATTCACATTAGGGTATTTATAATTTTGTCCTCAAAGGTTCACAACCGATATTCATAAAATGTTCATCATTCACAGCTGATATTCATTTGATGACATTAAAATGTATGTACACCAAATCATTTGTAAAAACAAGAATTACCCAATAAATCATTTGTAAACTGTCATTAACAGACACTAATACAGCATTATTTGTATCAACAAAAAGTCAATATTTCAGGCCATGACTCCATCAGCTCCATCACCTGTCAGTAAAGTTCTGTTTTGATAGAGCTTGTTTTGACCCAGTGTTACTGTTGTCTCAGAGGAAGATTGGAGTTCCCTTTCGAAAGGGAACTCTACACTACGTCAGAATGACGCTATGGGGAACGCCTCAGGCGTGACAGGTGTCTGAAATAAATATCAACTCACGTCAATCATGTTGACCGGCGACAGCCCGTGAATCATCAGCTTGATTGATTAACACGCAACCTGGATGTATAAAGGGAAGCCTTGCACACATGACAACATCTTTTCGTCTTCAGGGACTGTTTTGTCTGGTAAGAATATCGCTTACAAAAAAATATGAAACGTGCAGAGAAGAAGCAGAGCTTCCGTAAGTGTGCAGACCCGTGCCCAAGGTTTTTGACGCCGGGTGACACACACGATCTGTGCGTTTTTTGTTTGGGTGAAGAGCATGCACGAGAGGTTCTCGAGAGAGCTTCTTGTGCGAACTTCGAGTGTTTTTCTTTGAAGACTCGCCGCTCTCGTCTGACCCTTTTCTCGAGGGAATAGGGTTCAGCTTCTGAGCCCCGTGGTACGGGTCCCGCTCGGGCTGAGGCTCAGCGGCGACTCTCATCATGGGGGTCCCAGAAGGAGCTGGCCGAGCGTCTTGAGAAGGAGGTTCACCTCTCAGACAGCTCGTCCGCTGACGAGAGTGAGCTGCAGGTAGATGATGACGTATTATCACCATCACCTAATGCGTCTGCAGCTGCTGCTCTTCCGGACGGGCAGGATATGGTTGATGTCGTCAGTCTGGCAGATACTGAGCCATCTCAACCATCCTGCCCTGTGTATGCAGAGCTGGTGGATGTTATGGGGTGCGCCACCGACAGATTACAGCTGCCGTGGAGGCGCGTCAGGGAAGAAGCCGCTCGTGGTCGTCTCAACGATCGGTTTCTTCCCAGCCATAGGCCACCAGCTCAGGTGAGCCTTCCATTCCTTCCAGATCTCCATGCTGAGATCAAGAAGGCATGGAAGAACCCATACTCTGCCCGTATTCATCCACATCAGCGGGGTAGTTTCGCTGCTGTGGATGGAATGGCGGAGCATGGGTATGTGTCAATGCCGCCCGTTGACGAGACGTTGGCTAACTATCTCGTCTCTGGGCAGGCGTCGACACTAAGAGCTCCTACCCTGCCATCCAAGCCGCTAAAAACAACTTCGCGCTTGATGGCAGAGCATACACAGCAGCGGGTCAGGCCGGTGCTGCTCTGCACACTCTCGCTGTGTTACAGGCATATCAGGCCGACCTGCTGCGGGATCTCGACCAGGGGGCAGGATTGTCCCCTGAGGCGGTCATTGAGCTGCGCCTTACCACGGATCTGGCTCTACGGGCTACCAAAAAATCTGCTGCCGCCATTGGCCGGTCAATGGCGGCTATGGTGGCCACGGAGAGGCATCTGTGGCTTAACCTGGCTGACATCGGGGAGAAAGAGAAAACCTTTCTTCTCGATTCGCCGGTTTCGCCCGCTGAACTTTTTGGCCCCTCCGTTCAGACAGTGGTTGAAAGGTTCAGGGAGGCGAGGGCGCGCTCAGCTGCGTTTAAGAGCTGCATACCGCTGAGATCCGAGTCCGCGCCCAAACAGGCGGGAAGGCCTGGCCAGTCTTGGTCTGAGGGCCATAGACAGGCCCAGAGGGTCAGCGTCTCTTCTCGTGCGCCTCCTCCTGTCCAGAGTAGGTCACAGAGGAGACGCAGTTCCCGCAGGAAGAAGGATCTGAGGGAGGTTATCCAGCAAAAGCGCACTCAGCGGCGCTAGGGATGATCTCCCCGGATGCCTTCTTCTAATGTTCCCCAGGTGTTTCTTACATCAGGCCTGGGGCTGGGCCTATGATGATAGTATCATGTCTGATGGCCCCCTCAGCCTGGTTAGTATGAGCGCCTCTTTCAGGCATGTAAGTGGTGAACCCAGGTACTCTTTTGGGAAAGAGGGAATTCCTGACGTGTCTTTACTTCACACGCCGCAGGTGTACTGTCTGGTCTTCCTTGTGTAATGTTTTTTGTGCGCAAATAACATATTTCTGTTTCTCTTACAGACCGAGTATCCTGTATAGAGTTTGGGGGCATGTTTTTGGTAAGAAGGTAAAAATCTAAGGGTCTTCCTTTTGGAGGTGCTGTATGGCAGGTAGTAGGCCTTTGCAGGCCTCCTTGACCAGACAGTCCTCTTTAAAAAAAAAAAAAAAAAAAAAAGGATATTGTGGTTATCAGGTCAGAGGCCTCACCAGGCCTTCCTGAATATGAGCTCCCACATACTGTGGTTGTATTTGAGCTCCCACATACTGTGGTTAGCAGGTCAGAGGCCTCACCAGGCCTTCCTGTATTTGAGCTCCCACATACTGTGGTTAGCAGGTCAGAGGCCTCACCAGGCCTTCCTGAATGTGAGCTTCCACATATTGTGGTTGAAGATGAGTTCCCACATACTGTGGTTAGCAGGTCAGAGGCCTCACTAGGCCTTCCTGAATATGAGCTCCCACACACTGTGGTTGAATATGAGCTCCCACATTCTGTGGTTATCAAGTTATAGGCCTCACTAGGCCTTCTTGAATATGAACTCCCACATGCTGTGGTTGTCAGGTCACAGGCCTCACTAGGCCTTCCTGAGTATGAGCTCCCACATACTGTGGTTGAATATGAGCTTCCACATACTGTAGTTGCCAGGTTATAGGCCTCACCAGGCCTTCCTGGTTATGAGCTTCCACATGTCAGGTTACAGGCCTCACCGGCCTTCCTGAATGTGAGCCCCCACATACTGTGGTCATCAGGTTACAGGTCTCATCAGGCCTTCCGGGTTATGAGCTCCCACATACTGTGGTCGCCAGGTTATAGGCCTCATCTGGCCTTCCTGGTTATGAGCTCCCACATACTGGGATATCAGGTTACAGGCCTCGCCAGGCCTTCCTGGTTATGAGCTCCCACATACTGTGGCGCCAGGTTACAGGCCTCACTGGCCTTCCTGAATGTGAGCTCCCACATACTGTGGTTGAATATGAGCTCCCATGTTATGTGGTTATCAGGTCAGAGGCCTCACTAGGCCTTCCTGAGTATGAGCTCCCACATACTGTGGTTGTATATGAGCTCCCACATACTGTAGTCGCCAGGTTATAGGCCTCACCAGGCCTTCTTGGTTAGGAGCCTCCACAGGTCAAGTTACAGGCCTCACCGGCCTTCCTGAATGTGAGCTCCTACATACTGTGGTCATCAGGTTACAGGCCTCATCTGGCCTTCCTGTATATGAGCCCCCACATTCAGTGGTCGGATATGAGCTCCCACTTACTGTGGTTATCAAGTCATAGGCCTCACCAGGCCTTCTTGAATATGAGCTCCCACGTGCTGTGGTCGCTAGGTCACAGGCCTCACCGGCCTTCCTGAGTTTTAACCTTCCACAATTAGTGGTCACCAGGCTTTAGGCCTCTTCGGGCTTTCCTGATTATAGGTTCCCACGTACGGTGGTTCCCTGGTTACAGGCCTCACCAGGCCTTCCTGGGTTTGAGCTTTCTCATGTCAGGTTACAGGCCTCTCCCGGCCTTCCCGAATGTGGGCTCACACATACTGTGATTTTAGAGTGATGAAGTACGTGCAAACCTTTACTTCATTCCTTTTGGTACATACGTTCCGTACCTTCTTTAACCCATGCTTTTGGTAAGTCACTCGACTTATGTCTTGTGTACTTTCTAAATCCATTTTCTATGGTAAGGGTCATGCGCGTATCGCTTCTGTCCCTTCCTATGTGGCTTAGACCCTGGTCTTTCACTTCGGGTCCCACTCTAGATACGTCCTGTCGTCACTTTATTACGACAGACGTTTTTCTCTAGCTAACTTCCACATTATGATGAGCTCCCACACACTGTGGTCATCGTGTTTCAGGCCTCACCGGCCTTCGCGAGTATGAGCTCCCACATGCTGTGGTCGCCAGGTTAGAGGCCTCATCAGGCCTTCTTGAGTTCAGAATGGCTAAGTACATGCACTTTCTTTCATGTTCTTTCTATATCCATATTTATGGTAAGGGTTGTGCGCTGTACGCTTATTCCCTTTTTTACGTGGCCCAGACTTTGGTTCTAGGGCTTTTCTGTAAGTAAGTTCCCACAAGTTGTGGTCCCCAGGTTACAGGCCTCACAGGCCTTCCTGAGTATGAGCTCCCACATACTGTGGTCGCCGGGTTACAGGCCTCACAGGCCTTCCTGAGTATGAGCTCCCACATATGGTGGTCGCCAGGTTACAGGCCTCACAGGCCTTCCTGAGTATGAGCTCCCACATACTGTGGTCGCCAGGTTTCAGGCCTCATAGGCCTTCCTGAGTATGAGCTCCCACATACTGTGGTCGCCAGGTTACAGGCCTCACAGGCCTTCCTGAGTATGAGCTCCCACATACTGTGGTCGCCAGGTTACAGGCCTCACAGGCCTTCCTGAGTATGAGCTCCTACATACTGTGGTCGCCAGGTTACAGGCGTCACAGGCCTTCCTGAAGGTAAGCTCCCACATATTGTGGTTGAATACAAGCTTCCCCATGTTGTGGTCGCCAGGTTAGAGGTCCTACCAGGCCTTCCTGGAGGTAAGCTCCCTTTAGGCCCTCACAGGCCTCCTCAGTGTTTTGAAACACAAACACTGGGTAGATCCATGGATCGAGTAGAGAAACTCCCCTCGCTGGTAAGGGTTGTAAAGCACTATGCTGAGTTATACTCTCCGGGATGTCCCGTCTCTGAGATCCGGGCTGAGTGGTTCACTGCCTGCTTCGCAGTCCCTCGGGTTGGATGCCTTCCTAAGGCAAGTTCCAGAGGCTCTGTCTTCAGACAGACAGGAAGTGGCCAGACTTTAGTGTCTTATGTAGTGACACCAGGTCAGGCCTGCCTGGTGGTATTTCAGGTGGCACGTTCCCCTGAGCAGTGACTGGCTGGGGTTCCCTCGAGTCCCCTAGCCACATTCCCTAGAAGGGACCCTTTCTAGTTTTTGAATTGTGGTCCTAGGCCTTTGAGCTGGCCCAGGTAGACCTTCCTTTAAAACTGTGAGGTTTTCTATGGTATCCTTTAGCTTGGGCTATGACCGTAGGGAATGCTGTCACTGACAGCCCAGTGTGACCTGAGGGCATGCACTCCCCTTAGCATGGTGGCGTTGGTATATCGTTCCCCATAGCGTCATTCTGACGTAGTGTAGAGTTCCCTTTCGAAAGGGAACGTCTCAGGTTACGACTGTAACCTATATGTTCCCTGAGAACAGGGAACGAGACACTACGTCTTCCTGCCATGCCTTGGGGCCTGCCTGCAACAGTCCCTTCAGATGATAGGATGTTGTCATGTGTGCAAGGCTTCCCTTTATACATCCAGGTTGCGTGTTAATCAATCAAGCTGATGATTCACGGGCTGTCGCCGGTCAACATGATTGACGTGAGTTGATATTTATTTCAGACACCTGTCACGCCTGAGGCGTTCCCCATAGCGTCATTCTGACGTAGTGTCTCGTTCCCTGTTCTCAGGGAACATAGGTTACAGTCGTAACCTGAGACGTTTTCAGCCACTGTTTGAGCAGCACTTAAGAGTCTCATCCACAGATCTGTGTCCGCCAATGAACTGAAGTGCTTATTCTGTTTCTGTGTGCATGGAGTAGAAGCATAATAATGATTAAGTATGAAAGATAAAATAAAAAATGGATATTCAGGTCAAAACAACTCAAAATGATTTTACTGATATTCTACAAATGTTTGTTTTTGAAAATTATAACGTTGATCTCATTAAACTAAAGGAAAAGCTAATATATGTAAAGCAACAACAACTAATACAAATGTATATGTAAATGTTTTGTTTCTTATTCAACTAGTGGACATGAGACAGTTCATCTGATCTCTAGAGGAAGGGAAGAACTGTTCCTTTTCATTCAGTCTGTCCTGAAAACGTCACCATGTTCTCTGCAGTTTTAGTCTTGCTTCTGGCAAGTGTAAACTGTAAGTTTTTTGAACATACAATTTTCTTGCAGATTTAGATAGAGCTTGTTAATAATCATTTTGTATGATTATTATTTTCCCCAACAGGTATTGATTCATATGAACTCACTCAGCCTGAGTCTCTGACTGTCCGTCCTGATGCCTCTCTATCTATCAGCTGTAAAGTCTCCTATTCAGTTACTAGCTATAGTACAGCCTGGATTCGTCAGCCTGCAGGAAAAGCTCTGGAATAGATCGGAGTGATCTGGAGTGGTGGAGGCTTATACTACAAGGATTCACTGAAAAGCAAGTTCAGCATCACCAGAGACACCTCCAGTAACACAATAACACTGCAGGGAAAGAATATGCAAGCTCAAGACACAGCTGTGTATTATTGTGCCAGAGAATCACAGTGACAGACGCCAACAGCCTCCCTGTACAAAAACTTAAATTAGGGTATTCATCATGTTTTTCATTAACAACAGATAACAGATTTACAGAACAACAGATTTACAGATAAAGTATTATATGTTTCAATAGGATGTCATTAAAATCAATAATCTCTTCTATCTGTCACATTGGCTTTGCTTTCTTTGCCTAAGCCAGACTCAAAGGAACATTTTGATGATTTTTATGGCTCTGCCTTTTGGTCAATAAAGTTCTGTATTGATGGCTTGTTTTCACAGTGTGTCAGAGTTTTTAGACACTGTTTCATCACCACAGATTTATGTCAGTCAATGAACTAAAATATTTCTGTGTGATATGAGTCGCTTACAACAGTATTGATCAAAATTGATCTTCAGTATTGTTTTTATTGATTTTAAAATTACAATGCTGTTTTATTTAAAAAATTTAGACTTACTATTCTTGTAATTTCATATTTTATAATATTCATATTGGAATTTTATATTATAATTAATAGCAATTACATTAAAATCCATTAAAGAATTTAAAATGAAAAGTAATGACTTTGTTCTCTAATAATAGAAAAATAACGGTATGTTTATACAGATCTCAAACATTAAAATCTAAATCTGGACCAAACATATGTCAGCCTTTCATACCACCAGTTCTTTGATTTGAATATATGCAAATCACCTTCCCACTTTAAATGTGTCAATGTCTTGTTCAATGATCTAACCAGACATCTGAACTCTAGGAACAAAGTCTGTCTTTCTGGTTTAAACTTAACATACACCATGTTTAAAAAATTTCTTGAATTTGTAATTCTGGCAGTTTTACCATGTAAGTCGCTGCATAGAATAATCATTATGAGTGCAACAATTTAACATTATAACATCTTCATAAATTTAATATTGTTTCTTTTTCCACAGGTATTGAATGTCAGACATTCACTCAGTCGAAGACAGTGGTTAAAAAAACGGGAGACTCTCATAAACTTACATGTACAATAACTGGATTTACATTCAGCAGTCTCTATCTAAACTGGATCAGACAGAGCCCTGGGAAAGGTCTGGAGTGGATTGCATACATCAGCACATCCAGTTCTCCTATCTACTATTCCCAGTCGGTCCAGGGAAGGTTCACAGTGTCCAGAGATGACTCCAGCAGTAAACTGTATCTACAGATGAACAGCCTCAAGACTGAAGACACTGCTGTGTACAGGCCCGGATTAAGAGGACTTTGGGCCCTGGGGCTATAGCAACACCAAGGGCCCCCTTTCATCTGATTGCCACGCCACAGTCTTCTACTGCAATAAATTTGTTTTATTGTTTTTAATCAATGTATTTAATTAATGTTTTTCTTTATCATTATTTATTATTATTATTTTTGCACACTAAATAGTCCAGGCTATTTAACACATTAACCCTCTACTGCACAGATTTTGATGGAACATCATGATAAAAATTACTCCACATAATTTCAAGGGACAAAGTAAGCATTAATAAAACATTTGCTTTCTAAAGCCCTAGATGGTAATTGTTTCTCATGTGGATATCTGTAAAAAAAATATTAATACATTTACACTGCATTTACAATTACATAAATGCTATGATTGTTATTTTATTTAATATTTAAATATAAAAATATTTATTTTTTAATTTCTAATTAAAGGGTACATTAAGTATGAAACTAAAACTACCAGTAGGTGGCAGCAAGTCACTGTCTTAATAAGCGAGTCATTCATTCATCCGATTTGTTCAAACGGCTGTTTGATTCAACGACGAAGCAAACGAGGAGTCAATGTATCATTAAATGAACCCATTCGTTCAAAACACAGATTATTCAGTAACGAATCACCCCTATCAGTTTCAGAGATTGTTTCTGCTGTGGTTTCATTTTGGAATTTCCATCGGCGAAATGACGATAAACTAAAACGTAACTCTCAATGTTAACTTATTGGTCAACCTGATTGTTGCATAACATATATAACATTGGCAATTGTGCTGATATTTGGGGAAAACTGCGCTTTTACTTGTGTGATATATTTATTTTATATTATGTAATATTACAATAAGACAAAAACTCATCGGGGCAAAAAATGCCCATGTACCTTGGATATATTGGACCTTGATGTTCGTAATTCGGCGGGGATTTTTACGCAGGTGGGTGGTGGGAGAAAAAACACTGACATTCCGATTCAAACTGCAAAAAATCACCTACTATATTCTATATAGCCCGTATTGAAAATACCTTACGACTCCACGAGAAACATCCAAATAGTGCTTAACTCATTAACTTACTTCAGCTGCTTGCTTCCCTTCTTCGACGTATAAAACACGCGGATCGGTGACGAGGCAGGAGGGTGAAGCTAACTGTGGGCTGCTGCCGCCATAGACATTATGTCTATGGCTGCCGCTGCACTCGGTGTCTTCCACGGGCACGGATGAAAGTGAACCCAAGTAGTTAGTTAGTTTAGGAATTTTTGCATCCCTTTTCTGCCTTTCGAGTTTGTTTTTCCTTTTTTGTGCACCACTATCACTTTTTTTTCATCATTTTTGAACTCCTGCGAGCGATTTATTCCCATGTTCTATATGAAAGCATAACGAAAAGAGGCGTTTCCCAACGTCATAGCGCAAATTGTAGAGTTAATTTGATTGGCCGGTGAATTATATCAGTCAGGCACATTTTCCAATAACTTCTTGTTATTTTATTATACACAAATCAACCACCTATGACTTGATAATCTCATTTCCTCCAGCCAATCACGGGCCCCCTAATCCCGTGGGCCCTGGGGCTTCAGCCCCACCTAGCCCTTATGTTAATCCGGCCCTGGCTGTGTATTACTGTGCTGGAGAGTCACTGTGAATGAGTTCAGGGTCAAAGCAATACAAAAAACACTTCCTCATTCACATATAAATATTAGGAATATTGACTTTATCAGTTGCATTGCATAGAAATATAAAATTAAAAACTCATTCTGTCCTGCCCCTATTTTGTGTTTGTAGAATTCTTCTGGTCTAAAATACTCATGGATGCTTTTTACTGAATCAGAATCACAGTGGCTACTGTACAGTTCCCTTAGTCATCAAAAAACAAACATGCTCATATAATGATGTCACGGGTGACAAAATGCTGGGAAAAGCGGAACCTTTGTTTTCTTTCCATGTTCCCCGAGGGGAATTATTTTGGTGTAACGCCTCACTCCGGTTCCGGGTGTAGCGGAGATATTGTCCGACCTGATTACCGCTGATGCACGGCAGGTGTGAGAGAGAGAGGAGCGGTGTTTGCACAGGTTTTCCGCTTCACAAGAGGAGGATAAAAGAGCCATTCAGAGTCGAGTTGAGGTCGACATCGACAGAGAAACAACTGCGGAAAGTTGAGCACGAGTCGACGAGCAGAGACATTGCTGAAGAGGAAGGTTTTTGTTTTGTTATTTCTTAGTTGCTTTGTTTATTTTGTTTGTTTTGTTTGCGGGTTCATGGCATAATCTGATTTGTGACTGGATCAGAATGGCAAATTATAGTGGAGTTTCAGAGGATGAAGATATGCAGATGGGTTGGGAAAAGAGTACGAGTAGGAAAGGAGGAGGGAGAAAAGAGTATAGAAAGAGTCAGATGACAAATAAGAGAACATTAGAAGAGGATGAAGAAATTCAAGAAGTAAGGAAAAAGATAATGATGGAAGAGTTTAAGATCATTCTTAAATTTAAAGTGGGGAATGAAATTACATCAGTTAGCCCGATCACTCTTACAAATGGATTGAAGAAAACGATTGGGGAAATAGAAATGGCGAAAGTGTTGCGTGATGGGAGTCTATTGGTGAAATGCAAAAATGTTGAGCAGAAAAATAAAACTATGAAACTGCAGTCAGTATTTAAGAAAGAAATAGTGGAGAAGAAAGTAATTGGTGAGAAGAGAGGAACTAAGGGAGTGATAACAGGAATTCCCATAGAAGAGAATCTGGAAGAACTAAGGGAAGTGATTAAAGGAGGAATGATCACAGAAATCACTCGAATGCAGGCTTTCAGGAATGGGGAAAAAACTGATAGCGAGTCCGTACTGCTACAGTTTAAAGATGAGGTGCTACCTATGAAAGTGATGGTAGGATATATGAGCTTTAACGTCAGAGAATATGTACCTCCTCCATTAAGATGTTATAAATGTCAGCGGTATGGACATACTGCAAATGTATGTAAAGGGAAACAGAGATGTGGTAGATGTGGAGGAGAACATGCATATGGAGAATGTGGGAGTAATGTTACAATAAAGTGTTGTAACTGTGGAGGGAACCACACAGCAGCATATGGGGGCTGTGAAGTCCGGAAAAAGGCAGTAGAGGTTCAAAAAGTGAAATCAAATCAGAAAGTAACATATGCAGAGGCTGTGAAAATATGTAATAATGAAAGAGGAAAAGAAGACATTGTTACGAATAAGGAAGGAACAGGGTCAGAACAGGAAAATACAGGAATGCTAATGGATAGGATAGTGCTTTTTGTAGCATATGTCATAAATTGTTCTGAACAAGCAAAAACAAAAACAGAGAAGATTAAAATCATAGTTAAGGCAGCAGCTAAGTTCCTAAACATGAAAGATTTGTCTTGGGAAAAGATACATTATGACCTTAACCATGGAGAAGGGAATGCAGATACGGCTTCTCAAAGCATAACTTAATGTTGGTAATTCAATGGAATGCTAGAAGTCTGTTAGCAAATGGATATGAGTTTAAGGGATATATTAATAAACTAGGAAAGAAACCAGATATCATTTGCGTTCAGGAAACATGGCTCAAACCTAATCTGGATTTCATTATTAAAGGATATAATACCATACGTGAAGATAGAATTGGAGGGGGGTGTGCAATATTTATTAAAGAGGGTATAGTTTATAGGAGGTTAAAAACAGTACAAGAATTAGAGGTAATAGTTATTGAAATATGGAACAAGAAGGAAAAGATTAAAGTGATTAACTTCTATAATCCATGTAAAAAGCTAGAGAGAGTACAACTAGAATCAATTCTGGAGGAGTGGAGAGGGAAAATTATCTGGTGCGGGGATTTTAATGCACATAGCAGAGTCGGCGCCAGGGCAGATCTACTGGAGGGGCATTGGGTCATCGGCGGGGGGGCACTGACGTTTGACAAATATTTTGACGCAGTGGCGACATCATAGTCCAACACAGCACAAATGCTATATAAAACTAAACACGTTTATTATTATTATTATTATTATTATTACAATTACATGGCTTGGTTGAATTCTAATATATAATGCGGTCTGTTATTTCTTGATAACAGCCGCTGCTAAGTATAACGTTAACACACCATTGCCATGAAAAACAGAGCCTTGCTATGGACGCAGGATTCTAACCGTAGAGACGGAACGGATTATTTTCTTTAGCGGACGCAATACAATAGTTTTTAAATAAATAAACTCCTTTTTAAATCAATATTTTGTGTCAAATTATTGATTTATTTTGTTGGTAGCCATGTAATGCAACCGCCTCGCTCTACATGATCCCTTACATATCTTCTTACAGGCAGCCAAGTATACACAAATGCAGATATTACTACACATTAATTGCGCAGATATTAACATAAATAAATACATAATCTCTGTATTACATACATACTACATTACATACATAGTCTCCAATACCATCTCTGCTGTTCTTCTTCGTGCAAATTTTTTTATTCCCCAAACTACTTCAGAGGACACTAACGTTAACAACTCGCTGGCAGACAAGACAGACCAGCTTTTGATATGAAGCAAAGTCTCATTTGGTAATTTCAAACACTTCAACTTTCAAATTTGGTAATTTTTTAAAGAAATGTAAACAATACCGTTTTGTGGCTCTTGAATGTGTCGGACAGATCGCTGTAGAGCCTCAGTTAAAGCTGCTCGTGAACCAATCATCTCTACCTTCTAGTTAATTTATATTTATAGCATCAAATAAACATGAATGAATATAAAAAGGAATGTTGTTTTGGAAAGACGTTTGTTGCCTACCCTCCGTTTTTCAAGTTCAAATCCTCATGTTAATCTACTATGATTGGTCAGATCGCCTGTCAAACAAACTGCTGTTTGAATACACCAAACACTAAAACTAAAACTCCCTAAAACTACCCGTCATTGTAACCTTAACCAATGAAATAAGCTGCAGGGCGGGATTTCTGCTTAACTGGTTTGCGCCCAGTGGAATTTTTTAAAAATATTTTTATAGAAAGATTAAAAATACGGGAGAAATTCGGGGAAATATTTAAACGGGATGATAGCGGGATAGTAATGTAAAATACGGGAGAATCCCGGTAAAAACGGGAGGGTTGACAGGTATGGGTAGGAGGGGCATCAATAACCGCTAGGGGGGGCACGGCCCTCGAATGCCCCACCACAGCGCCGACGCTGGCACATAGTAAGGTGTGGGGTGAAAAAGATGATTTAAATGGAGAAATTTTAGAAGAAATAATGGAAGAAAAGGAATTAGTATGTCTAAATGATGGGTCTGGTACAAGGATAAATTTAAGTAAGGGTACAGAAACTGCAATAGATCTTATGTTGATGTCCCAGTCTTTGGTAGGGATAAGTAGTTGGGAAGTAAATAAGGAAAGTACTATAGGGAGTGATCATTATCCTGTATATACAGAAATTGGAATAGAAAGGGACATGAAAAAGAAAGAGAGAGTAAGTAGGTGGAAATTTGAGGAAGCAGATTGGAACAAGTTTAGAATATTGTCTAAAGGGAAATTAAAGGAGGTTTGTATAAATCAGGGAGTTGAAGATCTGAATGAAGAAATAAGTGGTATTATTTTAGGTGCAGCTAAAGAGTCGATACCAAAAAGAGGAGGCAGTAGCAGAAAGAAAATAGTTCCTTGGTGGACGCAAGAATGCACAAAGGTAATTAAAGAGAGAAATAAAGCATTTAAAGTCCTGAAAAGTACACATAACTTTCAGAATTTAATTGAATATAAAAGGAAGCAGGCTGTAGTAAGGAAGACAATAAGGAGAGTTAAGAAAAACTTTTGGGGGAAGTATTGTGAGTCTCTAGGAAGAAGTACACCATTAGATAGAGTATGGGGTATGATTAAGAGAATGTCAGGAAATAAAAGAGAGTATGGTTATCCTATAATGAAAGAAGGAGAGAAAATAATAGTAGAGAGCAAAGGTAAAGCAGAGTTGCTGGCAAGGACATTTGTGAAAATACATAGCGATGGTAATTTGAGTAATGAGGAAAAGATACAGAGGGAGAAAACAATAAGAGATAGTGTCGAAGTAATACAGGTTGATGGGGACAATGAAAGTACCATAAATGTGATGTTTACAATGGGTGAGTTGAATAATGTCTTAAGGAAATCGGGAAAAACTACGCCAGGGAATGATCAAATAAGTTATTGTATGATAAAAAATTTAAATGATGAGAGTAAAGAAACATTATTAAAGTTATATAATAAGGTATGGGAAGTGGGATGTTTGCCAAAACAGTGGAAAGAATCAATTATTGTTCCCATATGTAAGTCAGGTAAGGATCCGACATTGGCAGATAGTTATAGACCGATTGCTTTAACTTCACATGTAGGGAAAATTATGGAAAAAATGATAAATGAAAGATTAAAGTATTATTTGGAGACAAAGGAATTGATAAAGGATTACCAGAGTGGGTTTAGAAAGGGACGAAGCACAATAGATCCGGCTATATGTTTAGAGAGTGAAATTAGAAAAGCTCAAATTAATAAAGAAAGTATAGTATCTGTATTTTTTTATGTTGAGAAAGCATACGATATGTTGTGGAAACAAGGACTAATGATTATGATTTATCAAATGGGAATAAGAGGGAGAATGTATAGCTGGATTAAAAACTTTTTAACTGATAGGTGGATCGCAATAAGAGTAGGGAAAGAATTGAGTACAAAGTATTTAGTGGAAAATGGAACTCCTCAAGGGAGTATAGTTAGTCCAGTTTTGTTTTCAATTATGATGAATGAAGTGTTTAGTAGAGTTGATAGATCTATAAGTGTTGCTTTATTTGCAGATGACGGGGTTATGTGGAAAAAGGGAAGGAATATAGAATATATAGTGAGGAAGATGCAAGAGGCTATTGGGAAGGTAGAGAGTTGGGGAATGGAATGGGGTTTTAGGTTTTCAGTGGCAAAGGCCAAAGTAGTCTGTTTTTCTCAAAGGAAAAATCAAGAACAGATTCAACTTAAACTTTATGATAAAAATCTAGAGAAAGTGGAATGTTTTAAATATCTCGGGATGTGGTTTGACAAAAAACTTAACTGGAAAATACATATTGAGAAAATTGTTGAGAAATGTAAAAGAATATTGAATGTAGTAAGATGTCTGAGAGGTAGAGAGTGGGGAGCAAGTAGGACCTCATTGAAAGCAGTATATATTGGGTTAATTAGGGCAGTTATTGATTATGGTTGTACAGTTTACCATTCTGCTTCAAGAATATTATTAAAAAAGTTGGATGTTATTCAAAGTCAGGCGCTGAGACTATGTTGTGGTGCTTTTAAAACAACCCCAGTAGCGGCTTTACAAGTAGAGATGAATGAGATGCCATTGGAGAATAGAAGAAATCAGATAGCATTAACGTACTGGGCAAATTTAAAAGGGCATAAGGAAAGACACCCGACTCAGAAGGTGTTACAACCTTGTCAAGAAAGGGAAAGACGACAGATTAAGAGCTTTGGTTGGATAATAATCGATGCAGTCAATGAGATAGGGATAGGAGATATGACGTTAAGTCCAACTGTGCCATTATCTAATGTTCCACCTTGGTTATTAGGGGAGTTAGAGGTAGATTTGCATCTTTTAGAGTTGAAAAAAGAGAATAGTATTAACAGGTGTCAGGTTTATAGATACATAGAGGAGAAGTATTCTATGTTTACTAAGATATATACAGATGCATCAAAAACAGAAGATAATAGAGTAGGAGCTGCGTTCATTATACCAGAAATGAATGTTATGTTAAATAAGAGAATTAATGACAAATTGTCAGTGTTCACAGGAGAAATGCTGGCCATGCTCTTAGCCCTTGAGTGGGTTGAAAATAGTAGGTCAAGGGAAGTGTTAATAGGGTCAGATTCATGCAGTGCGTTAATCAGTATTAAGAACATGCAATCAGAAGCAAGACAGGATATTTTGTTGGAGATAGCCCAAGCTGTTTATAGAATTAATAGAGTAGGTGTAGTGGTAAAATTCATCTGGATTCCAGCCCATATAGGAGTAGAAGGAAATGAATTGGCTGATAAATATGCCAAAAATGCTACCAAAAAAAACAGAGATAGATATGGTAATAAGGTATAGTAAGGCAGAAGTTAAAAGCATAATTAAAGCAGAAATGAGAAAGAAGTGGCAAGAGGAGTGGAATATAGAAACAAAAGCAATGTACTACAGTATCCAGAAGAGGGTAGGAGGTATGAGAGAAAATAATAGGAACAAAAAGGAAGAGGACATTATTTCGAGAATGAGATTTGGGCATACTGGATTAAATAGTACGCTTAAAATAATAGGGAAACATGAAACTGGGATGTGTGAGGTCTGTAATATTAACGAAACAGTAGAACATGTAATTATGAATTGTCATAGGTATAAGGAGGAAAGGATGAGGCTGAAAGACTGGTTTAGGAAAGAAAAAATTATATTTGAAATGAGGGAAATACTACAAATGAATTCAGGGCATGTAGGGTATAGAGCGATATTTGTGTTTTTGAATAAAACAGGGCTTAGTAGAAGGATATGAGTTTAGTTGTTTTAGAAAGTTGTATGTAATAATAATGATAAAGTATGAATATTAATAATGTTATTAGATATTTATGAAGCTATTTATTGGTTTTATATATGTATTTATTTATTTATTTATTTAAAGGATAGTGAGAGAAGGCTATTGTGATCCACACTCCATATCAGAAGGTGGCGGTAATGCACACTGAAAAGTTGTTTGCCAACCGCCATTAAAAGAAAGAAGAAGAAGAAGAAGAAGAAGAGTTGAGGTCGAGGTTGGAACTGGTAAAAGTCAATCGGTGTCCAGTTGATTAGTTGTTTGGCTGGGTCTCTGTCGTTGTGTTTTGGGGTAGAAGATCTCCTGTTTGAGTGCTTACATTTGATGCTGTGATCTTGTGTAAGTGAAGAACTGCCATTGGAGTCTGTCGTTTAGAACTGCTTGTGGAATACTACTGGATTGAACTGCTGCTTGGATTTGCGCTGGAGGAGGAAGGAAGAAAGATAAGTGAATTAATTTCATCATTGAATCAAATGTAAAGCTTGAAGAAAAGACTGTGAACGTGAAATTTACTGTTGAGGAGGACATCTGTTTCAGATACATTGGAGAGGAATTGAGAGTTGAATATTCCCGTTGAAATGCATGGATGAAGCGAGGCTTCTGATCAGCCCTACTGTGTGAGTGATTTGCAGTTGTTTGCCTTACCTGATGCACGTCGAATTAATGCTGTGGATTTGTAGTGAACACGAGTGCTGTGTGCTATGCTGAGAAGAGTCTTCCAACGCCTGCTTTCATTCTCGTGAGATGATCTACTGGTCTCCATCTAAATCCCAGAACGATACAACTGAACTGGTGAAGTAGCCTAATGCTTTGTATTGTCCTCTCTTCCACTGGATATTGTCGTGAAGTAATTCCTCATTGAAGGCTCCTGTTAATCCTCTCCTTCTCTCTGAAAGTACAAGTCTCGTGAAGAACCGTATGGCTGTGGAAAAGTCTGAATCGTTATACTTACTGACCGAGCTCTGAAGATGTACAACATCGCTGGTAAAGCTGCCTATTGAGTCTCTCGCTAATGTCTGATGAAAGTGTGTTGATGTTAAAGGTGCCATCCTTCAAAAAAAATAAATTCATACACCACATTCCATACCAGACGGGGGCAGTATACCTCCAGAAAGTGAGTTGGTCTACTCTAGAGTATGAATATGACATCTTCAAGCTACTCCCCTTCACCTTTGCCAGTGAATATGTTCATATTCGTTTTGTTCATATTACATTTTTATTGTTAGTTTAAATTACATTAATTTGACAGACTGCATTCGCTGATGTTGACCAAGCTAGCGCCAACTCCGAGCTGCCAACTCTCACGCATTCACCGTGAGACACACGCAATTGACACTTTTCACACGCTCTCACATCACACATAAATTTTCCCACGCACGGAAAAATCGCGAAGCAAAGAGGACACGGATACCGACAGACTAGACAGAGCGGGTTAGTTATGATATAAAAAAAATCTCAGCTCTCAGATTCTGTCAATTTTATTACTGAATTCAAACAATAAATACCGTTTTGGCGCTTGTAATTGTTACACGACAGATCCCTATCGCACGTGAACCGATCAACTCTACTAACGTTAGCTAATAGTAAAAAAAACACGAACTCTGTTGAAAGATACAGTAGGCTACAACTTACCAAAATGTATTCCTCATACTCCTACATAATATCGACCAATCAGTGTTTTTTATCAGCGTGAAGAGGTCAATAACACAGCTGGAGAACAATTATGTCAGATTTACCTCAGGAAAGCCATTTAATAAACATAATATAGGTCACGTAGTTGGCAAGAAAAAAGAGCTATAGAGATTGTGCTATGTGTACTATTACAATACTATATTTATGTGCGTTATATATACGTTTATCGAACAGCCTTCGATACGTTTCTATGTTATAACTTCCCGAAAAAACTACACAAACATATAAAACAAACTTCTAACGAAATACTAACAGCATCTTACTTCCCAATCCAAAAGAAATGTTGCAAGTTTGGAGTCGAACCTCATTTCTTTCATGTCCACTAGTTGTCTCCAGCGATGGAAAGCAGGTCCAATGTTTACTCTGGTTTTGTTCCTTTTTTTTATCAGATTTTATTTGAATGTAGTAGTGGGCTGTAGGCTACTTTCCACACGATTGACATCAGGTTCAAGTATGCCCACAAGCCGTGCGAGTTATTCGTGTATTGCATGTTTGACTGACTGGTGGTTATGTTGCCCGCATACCGCCTCCCATGGCCGAAACTGGTATTACGACACCTGTCGGGCCGTGGCTAGTAATGCTAATGCTAATTAAAGTTGATATCTCTGCAGCACTAACTTGACATTTTTTTAATGACATCATCGCCCTTATTTCTTCTCATTCTTTTGATGCGTGTAGGTCATTTTTTGGATATTTTTACCTCAATTTTTACATATGGCACCTTTAAGAGAAGAAACCTTACCTGTTACCTACCGTCCGAGTCCTGCAGATGTGCTGCAACGCTGTGAAGTGAGTTTTAAAGTCACCATTTCCCTCTCACGTCCTGATAAGCGAAGCTGCTGTTAAGAGAAGAAACCTTACCTGTTACCTACCGTCCGAGTCCTGCAGATGTGCAGCAACGCTGTGAAGGGAGTTTTAAAGTCACAATTTCCCTTTTCATGTCCTGATAAGATAATCTGCTGTTGGGTGAAGAAACATTACTTGTCACTTACCGTCTGAGACCTGCAGATGTACAGCAACGCTGAAGTGAGTTTTAAAGTTACGATTTCCCTTGCATGTCCTGATAAGAGAATCTGCTGCTGGGAGAAGAAACCTTGCCTGTTACTTACCGTCTGAATCCTGCAGATGTGCAGCAACGCTGTGGAGTAAGCCTTCCCAGCCACTATTACACCATTGGGTCTCGAAGACAGTGAATAATCGATCCAGCGGCTACTCCGGTCGAATAGCCTTAGAAGACAAGAGTTGCTTATTCTTTCCTCAAGTTGATTATTATTCAATAAAGATTGTTACTTGTGAACTAAATTACTTGCCTCTGTCTGTCTGTTGCGTGCCTGTGGTGTCGGCTCCTCACGGTGGTGTCTGGAGTCAAGGGCGGCTGGTCATCCGAGTCCGCCCCGGCCTGCACCGTGACAATGACAAACTTAACAACACAATGTTATCAGCACAGCTGTGAGTAGTCATCACAGATGTGATTATAGGCCTATTCAGAACAAAGGCACAATTGTGATATTGCTTTTAATACAATAGTTTGATAAACACTAAGTTAATACTGAGTAACAATGCCAGTTACTTTTCCTATTTTCAGTCTATCAACGAAGATATTTCCAAACGAAGCCACAACAGAATTAACCATCACGTCTCCGAGCAACACACACACTTATTACTTCCTGAATGAATCAGTGTTTTTTAATGAATAGGTTAAATAATGACTTATGAATGATTCATTCATCTACTGGCGTAACGCTTTATCCTGCAGAAAGAATCGCGGCTCTCCCACACCAAGGCAAACTAGTCCGTCTGGATCGAGGAAATAGATGACAAAATGGAAATCAAATTCGATGAACAGCATATATTTTGTATAATTTGAATGAGCAAACATATAGTTAATTATTATCGTTATTTCTCTTCCAAAAACATGAAATTATTTCCACAGAATAAAAAACTGCTTTTTAACAGAGTGTGCACGTGCTCCTAACCATACATGTTACAGCAAGACTTTTTCATCATTAAAGCAAACATTTATTTAAAATAAAGTTCATCACAGTATAATGCCAAATCATTTAAACATTTTTGTTGTTTGAGCATATAGAGGCCATTAGCTCTGATGAAAGTTGGATCTATGTTCAGTGTAAATGACAATTCACAAATACGTAAAAAACTTTTTGAATGAATAAAATATAGAACATTTGAACATACTGATATGTGCAGAACTGTATGCAAATATTCTTTCTCCTCCTCTTTGTTTTAGTATTAAGGGGAAAAGAAACAGCTTACTCTCTCACTTCTCAAACCATGGTCTCCTCATCTCTCTGGTTGTTTCTGCTGCTAGCAGCCGTCTCTCGTAAGTCTTCATAGTTTCTATAGAAATATTTCATAATAAAAATGTCTTATACAAAATGTTTCCATGTCTCTAAGATGTCAGGCCATATTTGTTTTCCCAGGTGTCCACTGTGTTGAACTGACCCAGACTGAATCTATGGTCTTAAGACCTGGTCAGGTTTTGTCACTGTCCTGTAAGATCTCTGGATATTCAGTGACTGACAGCAGCTACTGCACTGGCTTCATACGACAGCCTGCAGGAAAAGCTCTGGAATTGGTTGGAAGGATATGTGGTGGCGGTGCCACATATTACAGTGATAAACTGAAAAGTAGATTTAAAGTTACCAGAGACTCTTCCAGCAGCACAGTGACTCTACAAGGACAGAATATGCAGACTGAGGACACATCTGTGTATTTCTGCGCCAGATATAGACACAGTGACACAGAACAGTTACTGCCTTGTTCAAAAACAACATTGTCACTCACCACATGAATAATTTCAGTTCCAGATTATATTCAATGTCCAAAACATGTTCTAACCTTTGAAATTTGTTAGTAAAAGTTAAAATATTTATTTTTTATTTTTAAATAAGCAAATATTTCATTCATATCTGTCTTCACTACTTTCCACCCGAAAGCTCAGTACACTGACATAATCCTGCGTCCTATTAAATTGTGTTACAAGTGAATACTTGGCACATTTCACAAGAGGGCGCACTGCTCTCACATGTAGTCAAATCATGGAAAATACAATCTGATTCTCAGTAGAAAGATTCTCTAGATCTCTCTTTCCACTTCTAACACATTATTTCATGACAGTGAAGTCTCTTTTTATCGATATATAAAAAGTGCAATCTTCAGACAGAATAGATATAATTGCTGATACTGTGATCACTGAATTGTTGATTTATCGATCCATTCTCATGAACCTCATGATTATGAAAGCTTGACTAACCATTAACCTAATTTTCTGCAGTAATGTTAATAGTGCACGCTTGATATTTGTATCTGTAAAGTACTAAAAGTGTGTGTTGTATTTCTGTGTCTGAGAGCAGCTTTTCTACTTACTGAACACAACATGACTTAAGGAAATATTTATTGCCTGTACAGTGACCAAATTTAAGGGATTCTGTGTATATTCCAAGATACCCCCAGAAATATAATGAATCATAAAGGCCTTATAAGCATAGAATAAAGCCCAGAACACAAAAAGGCTACATTTAGTAAAAAGTTAATGTGTGTTCATATCTCGGTAAATTTGTAGCAAGACTTATAAAAACATTTATCACTTTAAATAATAATAATAATAATTACTATTACTGAAACAATAGAGAAATATTTGGAGACAAGAGAGTGTATATAAATAGTCACATTTACTGATGAGTTCCCCCTCAGGAAACACCTGTGTTTGGTTATTGCCTCTAAGAAAATAAGTGAATTTGCATGTATAGTTTCATAAGACTTGTTTAAACTCTATAACTATAATAAAGCATACATTTTTTTAAAGTAGCTATATCTAGTAACATACTCGCTCAAACATAAATGGAAGACATACAATCAAGAAATAGTTATTTTAAGTCTTCTCAGCAAATTATATCAGAATCAAATTATGTGACCCTAATGACTGTAAAATAATTGTAGAGAAGATCATACTTTTATTAAATTTTTTTATTTAAATACTGCTAATCAAACTAAACTAATTGTGACGTTTCATTAAAACTGCATGATTAATCGGACCTCACCTGCATTTTTGCCTTCAGCCTCTCCATCTCCCTGCTCTGTATGAGGTTGTCTGGGGGTTCTATTTATGTTGTCTTTAGGTTGATAAGAGCTGTGTCCACTCTGACCCGTTCCAATGCTTTCTGACCTACGATCATAAGAATTTCGGGGTTCTGGATTTTGCCATTCAATGTTGTCAAAAGATAGTTCAAAGGAAGAAGAAGTGCATGCCAAAACATTTAGAGACTGCTGAGGGAAGCCCATAAAAGATTATGGAAGGTTCCAACACCCATAAAGACTAAGAACATTAGAGCAATGATTGTCACAACCAGAGCCACTGTGTTGGCCCTACATGCTCGCCGTTGCATGCATGCATGTGCATGTTGTGTGTGTGCATGTGTTATCGCATGCAGTTTTCTTGTATTGTTCTAAATGTGTGATGTGCGTTTCCATCAACTCCCACCTTTGTGGTGTGAAAACTTTGTGACCTATTTTCATTCTGGATGATACAACTTTGTGAACTGCAATGTCATACACAAGTAGGGGTGGTAACACTACACAAATTGATATGTGCAAAAGCATGCATTATAGCATAATGTGTTTATTCTTACCTATTTCTGTGGTGGAATTCAAATGTAACTTGCAGAATGTGTCTCTGAAAAAATCTCACTATAATGCACAGACAAGCGGAGTGATACAAACAATGAAAAGTCGAAAACCTGTTGGACTTCATCCCTGGAAAGAATTTGAGGGCGGAACTAACGTTGCATAAAACATATACAGTATATAATGATTCATTCTTCGTAGACTTTAAAATAAGAACATTCTGTACGGACTATTTTTGAAAGGGCAAAGTTGTCAGACTAAGAACATTTTCAGTCTGAGTAAATATCAACAGCTTTCAAATATAGATTAAAACCAAAGTAAAATGAATTGCCTATTGAGACCAGTAACCAGTTGAAGTGCAGGTACAACTATCAAACAACATATCTAATCAGATTTTCTGTGCAAGCAGACGAAAAGAAAATGTGTTCGAGGAAACATACGTTTCATCCAAATCTAAAGACAAATATGATTAAATCAAATCAGTTTAATGAGAAAAGCATTGTTTACGTCTTGCACAACTAAATGGCTGTATGCAAATCTTCCTTCTTCTCTTTGTACAAAAGTGGAGTGTGTGTGTCTGTGTTTCATCAGGGGAAGTCAAATTACATTTATTTAAGCACCAAATCATGATCTTCTCATCAGCTATTCTACTGTTGGCAGCAGCTGCATCATGTGAGCTTCACTGATGGTTTATTTAAAGCACAAAATTAATGTCTTGACATACAAAATGTTTTGAGGCACAACTAATAATAACACATTAATCCATTGTTATTTTCAGGTGGTGTTTACTGTGTTGAGCTCACTCAACCTCAAGAGTCATTCTCCATTTGCAGGATTTCAGAACCAAGCTATTGCATTCACTGGATTCGTCAACCTACTGGAAAAGCACTGGAATGGCTGGGATATCTTTGCAGTAGTGGTAGCAGTAATATTACATATTAATTAAAGCTGCAAGCAGCATTTATCGGGGTTCAAGCAGTTAAGGCCTTTAAGCACAAAAGCATCAAAAGTTATTAAGTTTTATTGAACAAGCATGTAACCACTGATATAATAGATGGAAAAGACCATTTACAGCCAATACAGGCAATTTACCATAGGAAATATATGGTTTTAAAGCTTTTTAACAGTTATAGTACCACCTATGGTCCGATCTCCATGAAATTGTGCAGGCTAATTAAGGATGTTATGTCACATATGCTCACCAATTTTTTTTTAGGCTTTATAGGATTTTGCCACGCCCATTTTATAAATGACCCTATTAAAGCCATCCAAATGCAAAAGTTCAACTTTTTTTTATAATTATTGATCTAGAGAGTCCAGAGAATTGTCCTAGACTGGTTTGGTTCCGATCGGGCAAAAAACCTAGGACTAGTTTGCAAAAGTAGGTTTTTAACATGTTCACAAATATTTGTTGAACGGTTTGATTGACAGCAGTAGTTCTTGAGCCAAAGTTGTTCAGTATGAGGAGATCTATCAAATGATATGCATAATGTGTGGATGTGTGCAACACCACGTGATTACAGAGCCATACAACTCGTTAGCGCCAACTAGTGGCCGATTTGTTTCAAAATTCTTACAGACCTCTAGGGCCATAAGTCGAACATTCCATTGAGTTTTGTTCTGATCGACCTCCGTTAATCTTGTCTAATAGGTGCGCAACTTCATTGGCCGATGTCGGCCATGTTTTTTGAGATACGCCAATGTCCTCATAGACATACATGGCACCTTGGACCAAGACACTGCATACCAATTTTCAAGTCAATCGGACTAACGGTCAGGTGGTTGTAGCCCTTTTCACCCCCGTCACCTCAGATTGAGCTCTTACATACGTGTACCGAGTTTGGTGAAGCTATCTCATTTACTTCTCGAGTTATAGCTGTTTTAGTAAAATAGGCTCCTCCCACAACATCCTTTTTGGCGCCCCTTAGTGACCGTGAATAAAAATGTCAACTTTTTTTCGATAATTACTGATGTTCAGACTCCAGAGAACATTTCTGCACTGGTTTGGTTCCGATCGGGCGAAAAACCTAGGACTAGTTTGCAAAAGTAGGTTTTTAACTAAATTCAAAATGGCGGAAAAATTTGCATACCGGAAATGAGATCGGAGATATACGTTTTGTCTGTCCTGAGCCAAGGATTACAGTGATATAAGACGCTTGAGTCTACACCAAACCGTCTAGGAGTTATTAGCGATTTCATACTTTTGCTTGCTATAGCGCCACCTATTGGCCAATCGGGGTCATACTCTCTCAACCTCTCCTCGATTTTTGTACTACGATCTAGCAAAGTTTCAAGTCTCCAGCACTTACGGTTTGGGCTGCACAATGCGTTTTACAGCAGAAGAAAAATAATAAAAATCTGGACAATTACAATAGGGTTTCAGCACTACGTGCTTGAACCCCTAAATATTAAAGACAAGATCAGTTTCACGCAGGACACGTCCAAAAACACAGTGTTTCTAGGGAAAGTATTTTCAGACTGAAGACACAGCTGTATTACTGTGCAAGACAGACAAAGTGACATTAATCAGATATACCATCCATCCATCCATCAATCATCCAATAATGCTTTAAGATATGAAATTCATTTAGACAACATGTAAAAAAAAATTTGTGCAATTTATTTGGCCCCATCATCATTCCACAATTACATATTACAAATTTCTGTTTTTCATGAACAAAGGTTACAAGCAATGAAAGACTGGGGGAGGAGTTTATGCAAAACTGTGATGCATATTTCTCATAAGTGCTTTGTACCAGTGGAGTGTGTCTGTGTTCACTGACTGTATGTGGTTCCTGTAGAGGAGCAGCAATAATCCGCAATGACATCAATAATCAGTTCACTCCTGATATTTCTGTTTTTACATGGTCTGAATCTCATTCATAAATAATAATTTATGAATGCATATTTAATTTGTATTTGCTATTTAAATAACGTGGCACAAGATGTGAAAATAACTGCGTCAGGCTGAAAATATAGCAAAAAACACTTGTCGCACCTGGCGCTGGGTGTCTAAAATGGCCCTATAAATGCAAATGCACTTATTTTCTTTTTATAATTATTTAAATTATTTTTTTTGAAAAAAAAAGAGGAAAAGTCTTTTATCTATCTCTTATACATTTTTAGTGAGACTAATAAAAACATGTATCAATTTAAATAATTATAATAATTACTATTATTGAAACAACAAATCTATATGTAGACAAGAGAGTGTCTATAAAAAAAGACGCACTTACTGATGCGGTCAGGAAACATCTGTGTTTGGTTATTGCCTCTAAGAAAATAAGTGCATTTGCATTTATAGGGCCATTTTAGACACCCAGCGCCAGGTGCGACAAGTGTTTTTTGCTATATTTTCAGCCTGACGCAGTTATTTTCACATCTTGTGCCACGTTATTTAAATAGCAAATACATTTGCACCCAATTGTGCGCATATGGTCTGAAAACGAGGTGTGTTCAGGCGCATTGTTGGCGTGTTGCTATTTTGAGGCAACTGAAATAAACTGCGCCATTGACCAACTGAAACCTGGTCTAAAGTCAATGGCGCAGTATTTTTTTGTTATTTAAAGAGCGTGTTAGTAATGTGCGCCTATAGGCAGGTCCACAACGCGCGTACACTCTTCTTATTACACACACAGATATGCGCAGCAGCACGCAAATAAAAAAAAAACGAGTCAAATATTAAAAATAAAATAATTTCAGTGTAAAAGATTAATATTGTGTACATAAAGATATGGTGGAATCTGGCTTGTCACGTCGATGGTCTGCAGTCGTGCTTTAACCTCGCACAGGAGCAGATCCTTTTGCTCTCTGGAGACGTGTTCAGTCTTTCCGCTTGCAAATTCTTCCATGTAAATAGCGAATCAGACATGGCGTGAGTGCAACTGGCTTTTAAAGCGAATGGGAAATTACACGGATTGTTTTTTTCACGTTACGCCCTAAACACACCCATTACTCATTAATAGAATAGGGACAACCCTTTTAGACCATGCGCTGGGTGCGCCGACCATTTTTCCTGTCATTAAACTAGCAAAAGTGGATTTGGACACGCCTTAAGTGAACTTGCGCCCTGCGCTTTACACCATGCGCTTAGATCGTTAAAATAGGGCCCCATAGTTTCATAAGACTTGTTTAAACTCTAGAACAATAATATGTATGGGTAACTATAAAAACACATTTTGTTAAGCTATCTAGTATCTAGCAACATATAGCCTACTCACTCAAACAATAAATGGAAGACAGCACAACCAAGAAATGGTTATAAGTCTTCTCAGCAAATTATATCAGAATCAAATTGATTGACCCTGGTGACTAAAATAATTGTAGAAAATATCTTACTTTTTTTTTACTAAACTGATTGTGAAGTTTCAATAAAACTAGAGTTGGTTTATTGCACCTCACTTGTATTTCTGCCTTCAGCCTCTCCATCTCCCTGCACTGAGGAGTTCTATATTGAATTTAGGTTGATAAGAGCTGTAACGACTGAGACAAATAAACAAAGAATCTATAAAACCCCTCACCAACCACAAAACAGTGACAACCCCCAAAGGAACAGGCCTCTGGTTGCCATGGTTTTATGACCTGAAAGACTGCAGATCCTTGTTCTATAGGAAAGGAAAGACGCAACACAGACTCTTCAGCATTTATTTATACACTCACCTAAAGGATTATTAGGAACACCTGTTCAATTTCTCATTAATGCAATTATCTAATCAACCAATCACATGGCAGCTGCTTCAATGCATTTAGGGGTGTGGTCCTGGTCAAGACAATCTCCTGAACTCCAAACCAGAGAATGTCTAATATGGCGAGAAGTTTCACTCTCAGTACACTTCCGGCTTCTGAACTGGTTGCAGTTCCTCTCTGATTCCACATGAGGATGCTCACAGGACGAGTGCAGAATGAATGGAGGTCTATGGTGCTATACCAATAAAAATATACCACTTTTCTCAGGATATAATTTTTTGTCTAGTAATTTGAATGTTGTATTCGAAAGGAGATGCAAATAAATTACACATTGCTGGGTGTTAGATTTTTTGAGTCACTTATTTGCTTTAAAAAGTCTTTTAAAGTGTCAATGACGTCATACACATGTACGACCAGAGATACTGCTTTACGGCAATCCTTCAGTCACTCTGGTGCATTCGCGCTCTGCACTTTCTTTTCTCTCGAGGCATCGACAACACAGCTGACACAGGTAAATACACGTGCTAGACTTGTTTTTGTTTTGTTTGTTTGTGGTCCTGCTTTGGATGCCACGATGCCATCAAGCGGTATCTCTGGTCGTAATCAGTCCTTCACTAACCAATCAGCGTCCATTAGCAGAATTCTAGCGTGTTATGGGCAACAACAACTCAACCTGTAAGAAAACAAAAGGACATAAGTACTCGTTCATTCAACTTTCGACCTAAAACCCATGTTGAACTTGCAAAATCTACAATCAGATCTGAGATTTCTCAACGGCAATTGGGTGAAAGAGACAAATTTAGCCCCATTGACTCCCATTCATTTTGCACTCATGGCGATCGGCCCCAGTGGAACTCTGGTGGAACTACAACCAAAATTCGGTACAATAGGGCTTAATAGGGAGTGGGCAGGCTCTCCGTAGACGGGCTCTGTCCAAACTGAATGTCAGAATGGTGAAAGAAAGGAAGAAAGGTGATTTAAGCAATTTTGAGCGTGGCATGGTTGTTGGTGCCAGACGGGCCGGTCTGAGTATTTCACAATCTGCTCAGTTACTGGGATTTTCACGCACCAACCATTTCTAGGGTTTACAAAGAATGGTGTGAAAAGGGAAAAACATCCAGTATGCGGCAGTCCTGTGGGCGAAAATGCCTTGTTGATGCTAGACGTCAGAGGAGAATGGGCCGACTGATTCAAGCTGATAGAAGAGCAATTTTGACTGAAATAACCACTCGTTACAACCGAGGTATGCAGCAAAGCATTTGTGAAGCCACAACACGCTCAACCTTGAGGCGGATGGGCTATAACAGCAGAAGACCCCACCGGGTACCACTCATCTCCACTACAAATAGGAAAAAGAGGCTACAATTTGCACAAGCTCACCAAAATTGGACAGCTGAAGACTGGAAAAATGTTGCCTGGTCTGATGAGTCTCGATTTCTGTTGAGACATTCAGATGGTAGAGTCAGAATTTGGCGTAAACAGAATGAGAACATGGATCCATCATGCCTTGTTACCACTGTGCAGGCTAGCCTGGTGGTGGTGGTTGTAATGGTGTGGGGGAATCATTTCAAATTGGTTTCTTGAACATGACAATGAGTTCACTGTACTAAAATGCCCCCCACAGTCACCAGATCTCAACCCAATAGAGCATCTTTGGGATGTGGTGGAACGGGAGCTTCGTGCCCTGAATGTGCATCCCACAAATCTCCATCAACTGCAAAATGTTATCCTATCAATATGGGCCAACATTTCTAAAGAATGCTTTCAGCGCCTTGTTGAATCAATGCCACGTAGAATTAGGGCAGTTCTGAAGGCGAAAGGGGGTCAAACACAGTATTAGTATGGTGTTCCTAATAATCCTTTAGGTGAGTGTAGACAAACTGTTCTATGAATGAACGTGCACCCCAGGACATTGTGTATATGATTATTATTATGTCTTGTATAGTTTCTCTTGCATTTGTGTTTATTTCATGCATGCATTATGAGAGAACGTACTCGGTTACCTAACGTAACCTCTGTTCTCTCTAGAGAGGGAACGAGTATTGCGTAAGTTTAGCTTACGCTACGGGTAAAGTCATCTTTTCTCGAGATATGAAGCCAAAAATTATCCTTAATTTTTATATCTTGTCAACGCAGTGCGGCAGCAAGCAGACCTAGAGCAGGCAATCTAGCGTGCTGATAGGCTGCTCTGCGGCAACTGCAGCAGCCTATCACTGAGCCCTTGGCGTGACGTCACGCCCAATGAGCGCGAGCAGCGCGCCTACGCGTCACGGCCCGAGGCGGGGCGTGGCAGAGGGTATAAATATGGGCTGAGAGGCTGCTTTCACTGGTTTTTGTCGCAGAATCGAGAGAGCTCGTGGCGCGAGCACGGCGGGTTACGCAATACTCGTTCCCTCTCTAGAGAGAACAGAGGTTACGTTAGGTAACCGAGTACGTTCTCTTACGAGAGGTTCTCTCGTATTGCGTAAGTTTAGCTTACGCTACGGGAACTCCCTTGTCAACGCCGTGCGCGCCCGGCATCCACTGAATGAGTCCCAGGGAAGCCCGGGGAACACGAGAGTGTGAGCCAGGCGGCCAATGATATGGCTAGCGCAAGTACATAAGCACATAGTAGGGGGAACAGAACGGCGCGGCCGGTCTGACTAACCAACCCTTATATTGTACAGCTCAACCCGGAGGGCTAAATCAAACAGCAGTAGCCCGCGCACAGAAGTGGGCCGGCCTACGCGAGATTTAGACTGATAAAAGTTTAGCCTGCAGGGCGGGAACTTCTAGATTGTAAAATCTAACAAATGTAGACGGGGAGGCCCAGCCCGCCGCCGTACAAATGTCATGAATAGAAATTCCGCTAGACCAAGCCCATGACGAGGCCATGCCTCTAGTAGAGTGGGCTCTGATGCCCAAAGGGCATTGCAGGTCTTTAGACGCATAAGCAGCTGCAATAGCGTCCACTATCCATCTGGACAGAGTGTGTTTCGAGGCGGCGAGACCCTTGGTGCGCCCACCAAACGAAACGAAAAGCTGCTCCGAGCGCCTCATGGCGGCGGAGCGCGTAAAGTAATTTCTCAGCGCTCTGACAGGGCAAAGGAGATTACTGTCAACTTCGCTGCCGGTAGCCGGCAAAGCTGAGAGAGAAATGACCTGTGCTCTGAAGGGTGTGCCCAACACTTTGGGGACATAACCGTGTCTCGGTTTGAGAATGACTTTAGAGTCATTAGGTCCGAACTCGAGACATGCCGCGTTAACTGATAACGCATGCAGGTCACCCACACGTTTGACTGAAGACAGGGCTATCAGAAAAACGGTTTTGAGCGTGAGGTATTTCATATCCACAGTTTCCATGGGTTCAAAGGGATGCGCTTTCATGGCCTCTAAGACCAGGGAAAGATCCCAAATAGGAACCGAGGGGGGTCGCGGGGGGTTCATCCTCCTAGCTCCTCTAAGGAAGCGGATAATGAACTCATTCCTCCCTAATGCGCGGCCCAGCGCCGAGTCGGAAAAAGCTGATATGGCCGCAACATATACTTTGAGCGTGGAGGGGGACCTGCCCATGTCCAACAGCTCTTGGAGGAAACAAAGCACACGCGACACCTCACATGTTTGTGGATCCAGCCCTTGGGCGGTGCACCATTTATTAAACACAGACCATTTAGATGTGTAGAGCCGCCTCGTAGAGGGAGCTCTAGACTGTGTGATCGTGTTCACAACCCCTATTGGCAAGTCAACGGGTATCCGTTGACTATCCATACATGCAGAGACCAGCGCTCTGGATGAGGATGCCAGATCGAGCCGCGGGCTTGAGAGAGAAGGTCTCTTCTCACCAGTATCGGCCAGGGGTGTGTGTCCGCCAGCCGTATTAGATCTGGGAACCACGTTTGATTCTCCCAATACGGGGCTATGAGGAGCACCGTGTGGCGCGCTTCCCTGATTCTCCCGATGACTTGTGGCAGCAGAGAGACAGGGGGAAAAGCGTAAAGCGGGCCGCTGGGCCAGGTTTGGGCCAGCGCGTCCTCGCTCTTGGAAAAGAACCGTGGGCAGTGCGCATTGTCTTTTGACGCAAAGAGGTCGACTTTCGCTCTGCCGAAACGGCGCCACAGTGACTGGACTGTTTGGGGATGCAAAGACCACTCGCCCAGGGGAACGTTGTCCCTGGACAGTCTGTCTGGACCCTCGTTCAGGAGACCCGGCACATGCGCGGCTCTCAGCGAGCGCAGTGAGTGCTGAGCCCACACAAGGAGGCGTTCCGCCAGGGCGCAGAGTGTTTTGGATCTGACACCGCCCTGACGGTTCACATAGGCTACCACTGACATGTTGTCCGTGCGGACTAGTACATGGTGGCCCTGTAGGTATGGGAGGAAGTGCTTGAGCGCTTTCTCGACCGCCAGCATCTCTAGACAGTTTATATGAAGGTGACTCTCCTGGTCTGACCAAGGGCCATAGACCGGTCTGCCCTCTAATAGCGCTCCCCAACCTAGGTTGGACGCATCTGTCGAGACAACTTTCCGGTGCGAGACAACTCCCATCGTCACTCCCGTGCGATACCATTCGGCTGCTAGCCAGGGCTGCAGGGCTGAAACACAGCCATGATTCACTCTGACTCGTAAGCAGCCGGCCGTCCAGGCTCGGTGAGGCACTCGCGCTTTCAGCCAGCGTTGAAGCGGGCGCATGCGCAGTAAGCCCAGCTGGAGCACTGCTGCAGCTGAGGCCATATGCCCCAGGACTCGCTGGAATGTCCTCAGCGGAACCTGACTGCCCGTCTGGAAAGACGCGGCGAGATGTCGAATGCGGCGCGCGCGCTGCTCTGACAATCTGGCCGTCATAGCCACCGAGTCCAGTTCTATTCCGAGAAAGGAAGTCGACTGGCGGGGCAGTAATGAGCTCTTGGTCCAGTTGACCGAGAGACCCAAGCATTCCAGATGGCTGAGAAGCGCTGTTCTGTGAGACAAAAGCTCTGCCTCTGACTGCGCGAGAACTAGCCAGTCGTCCAGATAATTCAGTATCCGCATTCCTTGTCTCCTCAGAGGAGAGAGAGCCGCGTCCATGCACTTCGTAAATGTACGGGGTGCTAAAGATAGACCGAACGGCAGGACGGTGTACTGATATACCCGACCGTCGAAGGCGAATCTCAAGAATGGCCTGTGACGGGGTATTATCTGAATCTGAAAATATGCGTCCTTTAGATCGAGAGAGATGAACCAGTCTCCCGGGCGAATTTGCGCGAGGATTTGTCTGGTTGTGATCATTTTGAACGGCCGTCTCATGAGGGCTTTGTTCAAATGTCTCAGATCTAAAATAGGTCTCAGCGCTCCGTCCTTCTTGGGTACGAGGAAATAACGGCTGTAAAAGCCCGACTCGCTCAGAGAAGGATGCACCTGTTCTATAGCCCCTTTGTGCAGCAGCTTTGCTATTTCTGCCTGAAGCAGATGCGCTACTTCTGTATTCACTCTCGTCTCTGTCCGTGCTAGAAAGCGCGGGGGACGGCGAGCGAATTGAAGCGAATAGCCGTGCATTATAGTATTCAGCACCCATTCTGACACGCCCTGGATAGCTTGCCATGCTTTCGCACACATAGCTAGGGGTCGAATGATCTCTGGGTTCGGATCGCCGCGTTGGGCGGGATGGGGAACCTCTATCAGAGAGGACGGGGCGGCGCGCGCACTGCCGGTGCTCGAATACGGGGGCTCGCGAACAATAGTGACTGGCTGTACAGCACATAACGGCTCGGTCACTGGGGACGGGGCACATTCTGATGCTAGAAACCCGTGGCGCGAGAGCGGCATGGGGTTTAACGTGTTTGTTAGTAAGTGCGCGCGCTCGTGAGCGGGCACAGGGCTTACATATGCAACACGGCCAGTGTAAGGGAGCTTTAGAGGATCTGCATCCCGGGATAACTGTGTGACAGAGCGGGCAGTGGGTAGGTGTGGGCACGGGAGAGTGGGCACATTCTCTACCTTTAGCACTCGAGCGGCGCGTGCCCGCTTTATGAGAGTGCGCTCTGTGAGCGTTACCGGGGAGATCGTGTTTGCGTGTAGTGGTGAGCACTGGGGCGTGGGCACATATTCTACACTCATGACACCTTCGGCGTGAGCCGGAAAACCCGAAACCATACTCTTTATGAGATTTCTCTGGGTCGCCGTGAAAACGGCGTTTGTGTGCAGGCGAGAGAGTTGTATTACTGGCTCGTTGGCTGCGATGTAAGCTGCTGCAGTAGCCTTTTCTAAGGGGACTGACAGAGCTGGGCGCTTTGATGGCGGTCCGGCCGCAGCGGGACTCAGCCATCTTTTCCTCCTTGCAGCCGCTAGGAGGACTTCGCGGGCTCAGGCTTGAGCGTCACCTTGGGCCGGGGTCCCCGAGGGGGAGGCGGTCTGTGACGGCTGGTTGAGCGCGATCTAGGGCGGCCGCCCTGTCGTCACTGCGAAGACGGAGGCTGGGCAGAGCGCTGAGACGAGCTTCGTGCAGGAGGCTGATTCTGAGAGCGGCCTGCAGAAGAGCTCGAGCGGCGGGGCAGGAAGAGATTCATTGCCTGCGACGCCTTCTGCACCTCCGAGAAGCGATCGACGATCCCGGCGACCGCTGGGCCGAACAGGCCGGTGGGAGAGAGCGGTGCGTTGAGAAACACGGAACGCTCAGATTCGCTCATATCCGCCAGCGTCAACCAAAGGTGCCTTTCGGTGACGGTGAGCGAGGCCATAGATCTCCCGATGGCTTGTGCAGCGGACTTTGTGGCGCGAAGGGAGAGGTCCGTCGCGCTGCGCAGGTCCGTGAGAACGGCGTGATCCGGGCCTTTCTCGTCCAGCTCGCGGAGGAGATCGGCCTGGAGGATCTGGAGCACAGCCATAGAATGCAGGGCGGAAGCAGCCTGGCCGGCGGCGGAAAAGGCGCGGCCGACGAGTGCTGATGTGGTCCTGCAGGCCTTGGACGGCAGGGCAGACTTTGAGCGCCATCTCGCGGATGGCGGGCAAAGGTGCGTTGCCACAGCATCTTCCACCGGGGGAATTTGAGTATATCCCTTCTCGACGGCCCCGTCCACTTGGGAGAGGGTCGAAGAGACCGGTGAGCGGAGTCTAGCGGAGAATGGGGCGTTCCACGACTTAGAGAGCTCAGCGTGAAGCTCAGGCAGGAAGGGTGCTGACCTAGAGGCAGGCGCTGGGCGGCGGCTAGGCAGAAAACACCCGTCGAGTCGGTTAGGCGCGGGCGCCCTCGGTGGGGACCAGTCGAGTCCCAATTGGTCAACCGCTTTGGTGAGGAGGCGGAGAAGTTCCGCGTCGACACTGGCGCGGGACCGGCTAGACTCCTGTGCAGAGGAGGTGGAGCGGAGAGATCCAGACCACTCCTCGCTGTCCGAGGCCAGGAGAGAGCAGCTGTCCGTTAAAGCAGCGTCGTCCGCTTCATCCCCCGAGGCGACGGCAGTGCGGGCGAAGGCCGGCCGCTGCGCGTCGGGAGGGGGGAGAGGGGAAGGAGACAGCGAAGCTCGCGGGAGGGGTTCCGGCGCTTCTGAGAGCGGCGCTTCTTCTTGCGCGGCCCGGTGGAGGCAGACGGAGAGACAGCTGGAGCGTCGAACAAGGCGAGTCGAGCCCGCAGGGTCGACATCGGCAGTTCTTCGCACAGTTCACAGCCGCCCGCCGTGAGGGCGAGGACGGCGTGGTCCGGTCCCAGGCAGAGAGTGCAGATAACATGGCGGTCTCTGTCGCTGAGCGGAGCTTTACATGAAATACAATGCATAGTGAAAAGGATATATTCGCCGGATAGCGAAGCAGGCAGGGATTGCTGAAGGCGGCGAAGGCGGCCGGCTTCCTCAGGCAGAATCCTCGGCTTGCAAGGCGCTGGTTTCAACGGCGGCTTCCTCGGAGATCAGCGATGCGTAGAGCCTCGCTGAAAAGACAAAAATCAGTGAAAGCAGCCTCTCAGCCCATATTTATACCCTCTGCCACGCCCCGCCTCGGGCCGTGACGCGTAGGCGCGCTGCTCGCGCTCATTGGGCGTGACGTCACGCCAAGGGCTCAGTGATAGGCTGCTGCAGTTGCCGCAGAGCAGCCTATCAGCACGCTAGATTGCCTGCTCTAGGTCTGCTTGCTGCCGCACTGCGTTGACAAGATATAAAAATTAAGGATAATTTTTGGCTTCATATCTCGAGAAAAGATGACTTTACCCGTAGCGTAAGCTAAACTTACGCAATACGAGAGAACCTCTCGTAAGAGAACTACTAGTTAATGTAACCCCACCTTTATCGTGTCTCCTATCTAATTAATGCTCATTTAACGACTCACACTTTAGTGGACATCACCTCCTCATAGAATGCATTGTGTGTTTGTTATATTAACCAGATTATAAATGGACACAAACTGCCAGACCCGTTCTAACCATGCTCCATATGGATCATAAACCTCCCAACAGAGGAATTTTCCCACTTGGAAATTAGAGATGCACTGATACTAAATTTCTCACGATAGTTAGATTTTTCTTATGGAAAAGAAATCTCTCCCAAATAATGCTGCAAACTATACAGGGAACCCTCTCACTTGGTACACTATAATGTAAGAGTTTAAAATTAACAACAGAGCTATTATACTCAACTGCTATTTATTTCCAAATATAATATTTAGACTCAAATAAAAGCTGAAATGTTTGTATACAACTCAGTCACAGATAAGGTAGGTTTCATAAACACTTCACTGCAAATTTATTCAAACATACATATATAATTAACAGTAAATAAGCTCTTTAGTGTTTTTATAGCCAACTAATGAACTGACCACTGTTATAACTTTCCTGAGGTAAATGCAACATTAAGTGATATTGTTCACAAGAAGTTGGCTTCAAAACGTCATTTATTGTTTGAATTTCGTGAAACAATGTACAGAATTTGAAAGCTGAGACTTTGTTTCTTATCAGAAATAACAGAGCACAAAGGTCTTTGCGATGGGAGGCGCAACAAATAATGTTTTACTGTTTTACTGTAGAGAAAAACAGATGCAAATCTGGCAACCCTGCAAACTACAGGTGATTCATAGGATCAAATAAAGCCTGCATTAATGTCGCTATTTTTTAACTGTTTAAGTGTTATTGTTGCGTTAACTTCGACAGCCCTAAATTCAACACAAGAGAGATTTTCTTCACACACAGTATAAATTGTAGTCTGACACGTTTTTCAGCCCCCTTTTGATTGACAGGATATAATCAGCACTGACTCAGCTGTTTTCAAACAATCAGCCGACAGCAAAAATAATAGCTTTAATTGGCCGATACATCAGTGCATCTCTATTGAAAATTCCATCTTTCTCATTGGTCAAGCCAACCCTGAGAGGTGTGACTTTTCCCAGACTTTAGCATCCACACAAGTTCCTACCTCTCTTCCTGCTTCTGCTGGTCACTGTGCGTGTGTGGAACCGGAAACACATCGCGCCATGTGTAATTTCCTCGACCATGACGGAGTTGAACTAACCGTGCAAGTTCATCATATCTTCTTCATTCAACGCAGAAGAAATCGATTGTAACTTCAACACCATCGACTCACGGAGCCATCAAATCAGGTTTAGTAATAAGCCGTGAACCCTTCTACAAGGCTTTGAAAATAATAAGCTGATGGCTCTTTTCCATTACTTCGTTCCCTGTTTCCGTTTCCAGTTTCATTCTGTCACTTACCTCTTTACCCTGTATGAGTGATTGTGTGTATGTGTTGTGTAGATTAGTTGTGTTCGTGATTTAGTTAAAACTTGTGCACAATAAATATTTGGTTCTGATTCTCTGCTTGCCGCAAAGTCATAACGACTTCTGGTCTTGTTACATGCTCCAAGTGTAACAACAGAATGGAACAGACAGGTGAGTAAATGTAAAATGTGACGTTTATTTAAAGCAGAGGGTGGAGATGGCAGCGGGAACCAGGCGATGGTGACTTAGCTGGCTGTTGACTGATGTTTGGTTTCTGTACAGATGGTGAAGAGTTGAGACGGCAGACGAACTGGATCTTGAAGACTTGATGAACGGCAGATGGAAGACAGGACATCGAAGTGGCGAACTCAGGTGAGTATATACAGGTAAGAAGTCTGGATGTTTGTGTAGGACTGATGAGACAAGACCCTGATGTGAAGGTGAAGAAGGTTGATGAAGGAGTGCAGGTGCAGAGAATCAGTATACAGGTGATGATCTGCAGCAGGTGTGGTGATGGCTGACTAAGTGCAGGTGGGGACCAGGAGGGATGCTGGGAAATGTAGTGCTGTCGGGTACTGAGCTGGTGACTGGTGACTGTGACACTAAGCAATGTGCATGTTAAGAAATAATTATTTTTCTGTGGCCATGAAAAATACCCTTTCTTAGAATTAATGAATAATCAAAAGTGTTCGCTGGACAAACTGATTAATTGATTGTAATATGAATTTAGCTACATCAAGTTAATCAGATTAACTGATCCACATATTCATAATTAATCATAACAAGCATTTCCTCTTTGAGCTAATTTGTTACAGAGCTGTATCCACTTTGACCTGTTCCACTGCTTTCTGTCCTACGATCGTGAACATTTCGGTGCTATATGTATACATTGTCAGACTAAGTAATTTTTTTTTGTCTGAGTAAACAATGAGTTTGCAGTGCACTCTATGTTGGTCTCCCAAATCGATCCATCAAAAAATGACAATATATTCAAAACTCAGCCGCCCGGTTATTGACATACACAACTGCTCGTCAATATATTTCCCTGGTACTCTATGACTTGCATTGGCTGCCTATACAAGCACGTATCGAATTCAAAACACTGGTTTTTAACATATAAAGATATTCATTGGACGGCCCCTGGCTATCTCTGCAGTTTAGTTACCTCTCATACTCCAGCTCGCTCTCTGTGCTCTTCTAGGTCATGTATCCTTCAGCAGCCTCAATATATATTAAAGTCTATGGGTGGTCGAGCATTTTCGGTCTCAGCACCACGTCTATGGAATGCTCTACCATCGGGAATTAGAGACTCTCCAACGTTGGACTGGTTTAAGAATTATTTAAAGACACACCTTTTTAGAGCTGCTTATTGTAACTGAATGTGTTTGTTTTATTGTATTTTATTGTTGTTATTCTCTTTTTGTGTATTGTAGTGCTTTGAGTCTAAGAAAAGTGCATCAGAAATAAAAATTATTATTATTATTAAACATAGAAAGCTTTCAAATATAGATTAAAACCAAAGTACAATGTATTGCCTATAGAATCTATAATCATTTGTAAGTGAAGGTACAAAATCAAACAACGTAATTAGATTTTCTGTGCAAGCAGATGCAAAGAAAATGTGTTCAGGGAATTGAAATGTCCATCCAAATCTAATGACAAATATGATGAAATCAAATCAGTTTAATAAGAAAAGCATTGTTTTTTTACATCTTGTACAACTAAATGGCTGTGTCCAAATCTTCCTTCTGCTCTTTGTACAAAAGTGGAGTGTGTGTGTCTGTGGGTCATCAGGGGAAGTCAAATTACATTTATTTAAGCACCAAATCATGATCTTCTCATCAGCTCTTTACTGTTGGCAGCAGCTGCATCATGTGAGCTTCACTGATGGTTTATTTAAACTCTAAAGCACAAAATTAAGGTATTTACATATAGCCTAAATGTTTTGAGACATAATTAATAATAACACATTCTTTCATTGTTATTTTCAGGTGGTGTTTACTGTGTCGAGCTCACTCAACCTCCATCTTTGGTTGTGAAACCTCAAGAGTCATTCTCCATCTCCTGCAGGATTTCAGAACCAAGCTACTGCATTAACTGAATAGCCTACGTCAAAAAGCACTGGAATGGCTGGGATATCTTTGCATGGATGGTATCACTACTACAGACTCAGAAAAAATCATTTTCACGCAGGACACGTCCAAAAACAGTGTTTCTACAGGGAAATAATTTTTAGACCAAAGACACAGCTGTATTATTGTGCAATATACACTCTGAATGACCAAGACAGCTCTATACAAAAACGTGAATACATACATACTACTGCCATCCATCCATCCATCCATCCAATTATGCTTTAAAATATAAAAAAAACGACAATAATTTAAAATTTAGCCAACATCTTGTCATACATTTCATAAACACAAATATAATTTTGCTTACTTAATTTAGGCCCATTACATTTTTACAAATTTCTGTTTTTCATAAATAGGTACAAACAAGCAGTGATAGACTGGGGGAGGAGTTCATGCAAAACTGTGATGTATATTTCCCATGACTTGCACTGTACCTTTGGAGTGTGTCGGTGTTCACTGACTGTATGTAGAGGTGAATCGATCAGCAATGACAACAATAATCAATTCACTCCTGTTATTCCTATTTGTACATGGTCTGTAACTCATTCTTAAATAATAATTTATGAATGCCTATATATTTTTAGCAAGTTTTACATTTTGCTGTCCTCTCTCTTCAGATATCCATTGTCAGACCTTCACTCAGTCTCAGGCTGAGGTAAAAAGACCTGGTGAATCTTTTCGGCTGATCTGTACCGCCTCTGGATTTACATTCAGCAGCTACGCGGCTGCTGTGGTGAGACAGGGTCACGGTAAAGGACTGGAGTGGGTTGCATACATCAGCACATCCAGTTCTTATATCTACTATTCCCAGTCAGTCCAGGGAAGGTTCACAGTGTCCAGAGATGACTCCAGCAGTAAACTGTATCTACAGATGAACAGCCTCAAGACTGAAGACACTGCTGTGTATTACTGTGCTAGAGAGTCACTGTGAATGAGTTCAGGGTCAAAGCAATACAAAAACCACTTCCTTTCCTGTTGACTTCACTTATGATCCAGATGTACTGTTGCATTTCCAAGAGGTGGCGCTCGTCAAGTAGTCTTATCTGAGTGTTTTGAGCATCACTAAATTAATATTTTTCTTTGCTTTCTTTTTATGTATGGATTTTGTGTGTGTGTGTGTGTAAAATCTATGCCTATTGCATTGATCAAAGATAATAATTTACAGATATTTTTCAAAAATATATATATTTTCAAAAAGTCAAAGAAACGAACAAAAATAAAACTTCTTTTTGTTTTGTTTTTACAAACACACAAACACAAGAACATATTTTAATGGTTAAGCTACCTTAAGACTGCTTATTTAGACTTGGTTTCACAGACAGGGCTTAGATTAAGCCAGGATAAGGCCTTAGTTCAGTTAGGACATTTAAGTAGCTTTTATAAACATGCCTTATAAAAAAACATTACTGGTGTGCATCTTGATATAAAACAATGGCAGGGACATATTTTAAGATATGTCAGTGCAAGTTGCTTTCCGTTAAAACAGCTCAAACATGCATTTTAGTCTGGGACTATTAGGCTTAAGCCTTGCCTTTGAAACCGGTGGGCAATGTTTTCAGTAATGTAAGAATGTACTTCATCTATTATTCAAACACTTCTTTATGTAAAAAAAAAATGCTTTAAAAATATCAAATAGCCATAATCATTTAACATTTATGACATTTATGCAACACATTTTTTTTTTTTTGCTTACTTTATGTAGTACTATTATGCTCTTTCATTATGCATTATGGTCTTCGTTATTTATAAATTTGTGTATACAAATTCCTGTTTTTCACACACATAGGTACAAACAAGCATTGACAGACTGGAGGAGGAGTTCATGCAAAACTGTGATGTATATTTCTGTGTGTTCGTGTTCACTGACTGTATGTAGTTCCTGTAGACGAGAATCAAACAGCAATGACAACAATAATCAGTTCAGTTATTGTCCTGATATTACTACTTTTACATGGTTTGTTAATTTCTAAATAATAACAATAATATATGTATAAATAATTTTAGAAAGCACACTACAACAGGTCATTTTTTTTTCTTTTTTATAGTTTTACATCTTTCTGACTTTTTAGTCTTTTTTCTCTCTCTTCCACAGATATTCACTGTCAGACCTTCACTCAGTCTCAGGCTGAGGTAAAAAGACCTGGTGAATCTTTTCGGCTGGTCTGTACCGCCTCTGGATTTACATTCAGCAGCTACGAGGCTGCTGTGGTGAGACAGGGTCACGGTAAAGGACTGGAATGGGTTGCATTTATCAGCACATCCAGTTCTCCTATCTACTATTCCCAGTCAGTCCAGGGAAGGTTCACAGTGTCCAGAGATGACTCCAGCAGTAAACTGTATCTACAGATGAACAGCCTCAAGACTGAAGACACTGCTGTGTATTACTGTGCTAGAGAGTCACTGTGAATGAGTTCAGGGTCAAAGCAATACAAAAACCACTTCCTTTCCTGTTGACTTCACTTATGATCCTGTTGCATTTCCAAGAGGTGGCGCTCTTGCCACGCAGTCTTGGTTGCCTTTTTTGAGGATTACTCAATGAACTTTTGTCTTCTTGACCAAGAAACAGACAGTACAATTTTGAAAGTCTGAAGAAACATAAATAATTCTTCATACAGCAGCAGCTTTAGAGTAGCTTCATCATAAAATCGGTTCTCGACTGTGTGTGTCACATGTATGCTCTGTTTCAGTGTAGTTTCTGTATTCCCTTTTTCCTTTGTGGCCGTTTACACAACACCGTTTTCAACTAATAACACGACAACGCCATTTGAAAACGCGTTTGAAAGTGCAAGTTTTTGAAAATGATACAGTTATCATCTCAGTGTATTAAACTACAAAAACGCAAATATGTGAAAACTGTGGCGCCGTGTGCATGCGTATTACGTGTTCAGTCTATAGGCGCGCGTAGTGTTTCTTTTCAAATGACCTCGCCAACTACTGGCCTGGCATAGCCCTACAGTGTATTTAGTCATTTTCTTTAGTTCATTGTCTGGTATTGTAAACATTTTTGATTTACATGGTTGTGCATTCTTGTTGATCCTGTGTTTTCCTACATGATTCTGTTGGATTTTGTAAATTACTGCTCGGATTCTCCTGCGTTGTGCGCTCATTACAGCCACCGATCTGTTACAGTGTGTTTATAAAAAGTATATTTAATAACTTATTTTATAAAATATCAGTTAATTAACAGCTTTGATCAATGCAATAGGTGCCACAGGATATGTTTGCCCATTTTTTTTTAAAAAGGAAAAAGGATAAAAGTACACAAAAATTGTATTTCTGTAGTGCTGCGTTGAGATCTGTAAATTGTTCATGCGCTGAATAATGACAGATGGAATTTCTATAATTAGATTTATCATCCTTGTATAATTTTTTTATAAAACAGAAAAGAAACAAACAGAATATATTTTATCATTTTAATGACTCATTTATAATAAGCAAAATAGACTGCAATGTTGTCCTTTTTATTTAGGGACATTTTCATTTTAGGGTTGTCAGTTTAATTTAATTTGTTCACTAAAAAGCATTGATGCAAATCTCCTTCCTTATGTAAACAGGAGCATACAGACACAATAAAGAGCTTTTCAAGTCCTGTGGTGGAGAGTCACAGGTCCCATCTGAGAGACTTCAGACAGATAGAATCATGTACTTTATATTATTGGTGATGATTTTATCTACTGCGCTCAGTGAGTATCAGAATCAACACTGTAACACTATACTGTTTTATTAATGTTTTTCAGATGCTTGTCCTTTAAAATACAATTAGTCCAGGTTAATTTTGAAAGTGACAATGTGCATAACTCAATTCAATCAATGACAATATTTTTGTATGGATATTCCCAGGTGGTAATTGCATTGAGTTGAATCAGCCTGCTCTAATGGTGGTAAAACCTGGGGAATCATTTTCCATCGGCTGCGAGATTACAGGATATTCAGCGTCAGGAGGTGACTGTACTGTACCAACTGGATACGACAGTTAACTGGAAAAGCGATGGAATGGATAGGCTGGTTCTGTAGTTCTGGTAATACAGGGCACCAGCAACACAATGAAGAATAAGATCAGCTTCACAGCTGAAACTTCCAGCAACACAGTTTTCTTACGAGGTCAAAACTTTCAGACTGAGGACTCAGCGGTATATTATTGTGCACGAAATACACAGTGCCACAAATTGTCTGGGGACCCGTGCAATAATTCTTATATTTTCTCCATACCAGACTGTTTGGAAAGACACAAACTGAATATAATAAAAGTTTCTTGAATATTTCATTTATCATTTATTTGCATTTTATAAAACGTCTTTCTTCAGGTGCTATGTGACAGCTGCATCATTTATTTGCTTCTTCAGCTTCAATCTTGGTATATGAATTGTTTTTGCATTAGACATTTTGCACTATTTGGTGCTGACAGAACTGCCTCTGTAGATGATCTGTGTTCTACAAACCCAGTAAACTTAATAAACTACTTCATAAATTCATAAATCACACTCCTAAATTTTTTGATCACTGGAAATCATCTGGCATCATACGCTCTCCTTAAAGGATTTTGCAGGCGCTAACCTTTTAGAGGTTTCCCATCATGGGATCATTTGGGATGTCATTTTAATGCATACATTTTTTTTTTATATAATTACATTTTATGAATTAAACAGCTCATGCATGTACTTTATATATATATTTTTAAATAATCTCCTTATATAGAACCTTTTTGGTTAAAAAAGTTCTTTAAAATTGAGTGAAGCACTATTATAGGGCTCTATATAACCCACAGTTTGTGTTTGAATGGCAGCACAGGTTAACAGCTGTGTGTCATCAAGAGCCCTGAAGTTTAACTTCACATGGAATGGAATTAGAAGGAATTTGCAACTATACGGCAAATAGTTCAGTGTTTTGAATGAAATTCTTGAGGAACTTGAGGATTTTACAGTTCTCCATAAAATGATTGATGAATATTTCTACCTACACTTATTTTACCAATACTTTCATTAGACACTGGAATCAGATGAACTCAACAGACAAGTTAAAATATATGTTTATTAAACAATCTTAGATGTTAACAAAATGCATTAAAGTGCTTATAATGTGTCTTTTCAGTATGTTTCCTTCATCTGTTTATTTGGTCACATATGTTGTTATTTTATGTGGAAAGCAACTATACCAAATAAATGACAATCGCAACATCTTGGACAACTGAAGAGCTGTATGCAATTTTTCTACTTGTTCTTTATACAAAAGAGAAGTATCTACTTTGTAGATCTGTAGGAGTAATAAAGCTGCGTTCACTTCAAATCATGATCCTCTCATTAGCTCTTACACTGCTTGCATGAGCTTCACTGATGATTTATTTAAACTCTAAAGCAATAAAATGGGCTTCATAACTTACATTTACATTTCATCATTTAGCAGGCACTTTTTATTCAAATGAGGAGAACAATAGAAGTGACCAAACCAACAATAGGGCAACAAAAGTGCTGTGACAGTTTGCTCAGTACATTTAGCAAGGTGTTATTTATTTATTATTATTAAATAGATATATAGAGTCTATATGTATTAATGTGTCTAGTGTTGACGAGAACTTTAAGAGTCATTCTCCATCTCCTGCAGGATTTCAGAATCAAGCTATTGCATTCACTGGATACGTCAACCCACTGGAAAAGCACTGGAATGGCTGGGATATCTTTGCAGTGGTGGTAGCAGTAATATTAAAGACTCCATAACAACAAGATCAGTTTCAAGCAGGATATACATATACATATACATATACATCAAATTTCTGTTTTTCATAAACACAGGTAACAAGAAAGACTGGGGGAGGAGTTTATGCAAAACTGTGATGCATATTTCCCATAAGTGCTTTATACCAGTGGAGTGTGTCTGTGTTCACTGACTGTATGTGGTTCCTGTAGAGGAGCAGCAATAATCAGCAATGACATCAATAATCAGTTCAATCCTGATATTTCTGTTTTTACATGGTCTGTAACTCATTCATAAATAATAATTTATGAATGCATATTTAATTTTAGCAAGTTTACATTTAGCTGACTCTTAAGTTTTTTTCTCTCTCTTCCACAGATATTCACTGTCAGACCTTCACTCAGTCTCAGGCTGAGGTAAAAAGACCTGGTGAATCTTTTCGACTGGTCTGTACCGCCTCTGGATTTACATTCAGCAGCTACTGGGCTGCTGTGGTGAGACAGGGTCACGGTAAAGGACTGGAATGGGTTGCAACTATTGGCACATCCAATCAGATCTACTATTCCCAGTCAGTCCAGGGAAGGTTCACAGTGTCCAGAGATGACTCCAGCAGTAAACTGTATCTACAGATGAACAGCCTCAAGCAGTGCCGGCCCGAGCCTTTTGGGGGCCCTAAGCAGAATTTGATTTGGGGGCCCTCTCCCACCACGCGGAGTCACCTGTGCTTGACGATTATTGACACAATGTCACTCTATAATGTTACATTATAAATTAATACAATGAGGTTATGTATTAATACAAAATAAATAGCCTACTTAATAAAAAATAGATACTTAAATAAAAATGTTTTAACTTTTTCTTTACTCTTTTACTAACTCTTTGAAACTTCTGAAAACAAACTGTCAAAAAACATATAAAAAAAAAAAATATTTGCAAAATATCCTCCAACGTTTTGCAACCCTTTGCAGTTTGAATGATGTCTTATATGAACATGACGGAGTATGTGTTTATGTTTCCACTGTTCGATCACGCCTGCGCCTCACACACACACACACACACACACACACACACACACACACACTCACACACACACACACAACATATTCCAGCACTGCAATCTTGACATCGCAGCCTGTTCGTTATAGCCGTAATAAAATATAATAATAAAATAGTCAAACTAACATATAAAAATTACACTGCTCTTTAATAGTCAGTAGTAGCCTACAATTCGTACCATTCAGCGCTGCACCGCTCCACTGTGATGTTTCCAAGCACATTTTTGCGCATGTGAAGAGAATGATTTTTTCCCTCGATATTGGATTTCAAGCACATTTTTGCGCTTGTGAAGAGGATGATTTTTTCCCTCGATATTGGAACGTGGGTGAAGTACAAAGAAGCCTATAATAAAGAATAGTTTACCATCCAAATCCATCGCGAATGTTGAAACATTTTGATTCTAATGAGAGAGATCCGCTTTCACTTTCGCTTTAAATTATTTCGTTTTGGCTTGTTTATAGTTATTTTTTTATTCTTGTTCTGTTCTGAATATCAATAAATTTAAAGGATAAATCATTGATCAAATCAAATTTGTGTGAAATGGCTTAACATTACCGTGACTTTGCGCACGAATTTTCTATGCACGCGAGGTTATGCGCATATGACTCAAACACTGGCAGACACAGCAGCAGTTGTAGGCAGGTATATTGATCATGAAATCAGAATATTCTTGTCTTGAATTATTAATCCATTCATTAATTTATGTCACTTGTTTAATTTAATTAATATGTAAAAAAAAAAAAAAAAAAAAAAACTCGCTTGGGGGCCCCCTGGTGGCGAGGGGGCCCCAAGCAGCCGCTTAGTTCGCTTATGCCTCGGGCCGGCCCTGGCCTCAAGACTGAAGACACTGCTGTGTATTACTGTGCTAGAGCGTCACTGTGAATGAGTTCAGGGTCAAAGCAATACAAAAACCACTTCCTTTCCTGTTGTCTTTACTTATGATCCAGATGTACTGTTGCATTTCCAAGAGGTGGCGCTCTTGCCACGCAGTCTTGGTTGCCTTTTTTGAGGATCACTCAATGAACTTTTGTCTTCTTGACCAAGAAACAGACAGTACAATTTTGAAACTCTGAAGAAGCAAATAATTCTTTATTCAACAGCAGCTTTAGAGTAGCTTCATCATAAAATCGGTTCTCGACTTTGTGTGTCCCATGTATGCTCTATTTCAGTTCTACCAGAAAGACTCGGGAGATAAAATGATAACAAGTGTACATTAATAGCTCAGCAAGCATAATTTTATAAAGTCTTTGGCGTAGGCCCCGTCCTTAGCAAGCAATGCGAGGGTAACGGAATCTGCAAATCCCGCCTGAAGATGAAGGCAGATAATGGCTATAAAGCACAAGGTCGTGATGACCACACAGAAACGAAGCAGCGATGGACCACTTGACCCTGATAGGCTGCACATAAAAGCCATTGAGGCGCCAGGTAGTGATAGACCACATAAACATAATCCACATAAAGGTCAAGCTTGACCACAAGGCCACGATGGACCGCACATAAACACAAGGTCATGCTTGACCACACATAAGGCCGCGATGGACCAACATACCTCAAAGGGCACATGCAGACAAGCCATGCAGACTACACGGCCATGATAGACCACATATAGCTGGCCACGATGGCCATGAGACGCAAAAGACCACACACGGGACAGGCCACGATAGACCGAATGGCCATTGGACCACATAAAACCAAGGCCATGATGAGCCACGAGGCCATAATAGCCGCATATAGGACAAGGCAACGGTAGATGGGAGACCACATAGACGAGACCGCTTAGGAGCCACAACGGCCGCTAAAGCCACACAAAGACAACTTATGAGACAAGGCTGCTAAGCCACATAAAACCAAGGTCACGAGGACCACAGACCGCGATCGGCCACACTTAGGACAAGGCCACGATAGGCCACACTTAACAAAGGCCACAATGGACCACAGACCACGAATGGCCACACATAGGACAAGGCCGCAATAAGCCACAAAGCCGCTAAAGACCACACATAAACGGGCTAAACATAAACACGGCCATAAAGCCACATGAAACCACGACCTCTAGAGGTCACTAGACCACGATGGGCCTTGCAGGACAAGGCCACAGTAGGCCACACGGCCATGGGAGACCACAGAGACGAGACCGCTTAGGAGCCACAACGGCCGCTAATGCCACACAAAAGACAAGTTTCACGAGACAAGGCCGCTAGGCCACACAAAACCAAGGCCACGATGGACCACAAGACCACGATGGACCACAAGACCACGATGGGCCATAAGGACAAGGCCACAATAGGCTACATGGCCATAATCGACCACACAGAACACGGCTATGATAGCCACTCAGGACAAGTCCACAAACGGCCACAAGGCTGTGATGGACCACACATAGACGAGAGACAAGACCAGACCGGCCACACGAAAACGAGCCACATGGAGACAGACCACATTATCCGCTTATCGGGTAATGCGAGCTAGAGCTTCAGTGCAGATTAACTGAGACATGAAACACCACCACCACCAGTATTTGCATGAGGATTTACCTGAATCGTTACTGAAGAGCTTGCTGAGCTTCCAGAATGATTTTAGAATCAGTTCTTATATAATACTCGAATGCAGAGGAAAACCATCTGCCCAGCATCTTGATAGCTGAAGTAGAAATGCCACGATCAGCTGCTGTAGTGGCTGCCCCAATCCTGAAGGAATGACCAGTATGCTGGAAGGGAGACAGCTGTAGCTTTTGAGGACAGAACTAGATGAGTCCTGAACCAGGCTTTAGAGAGAGATGCTTCGTTAGGTAAGAAAATAGGGGGAGTGATCTGAGAATCTAGGGTGGATTTTTAGGAATTTAATCATAGATAGAAGGGACAAAATGTATTGCTAATTTTAGAAATTGTTAATGTGATACCAGAAACTTGAGTCCTTTGGAGTGCTTAAGAAAGAGTAAAGAAATTAGGTGAGAACGTGAATCAGAAAAAGAAAGACCATGGCAAGATCTGAGTGTTTAGATCTGAAGTAAATTCCCCTGGGTGCATGAGCCATGAATGCTGTTAAAACATGGCTACAATCTGAATATGAAAATAGAAAGAGAAGAGACCATTTCGGATGGGAGGTAATTAAAAGGGGGGTTCAATGGATTTCACTTTCTGTAATCCTGCTGTTAAAGCATTTCAACAACTGCAAAGTTACAACGCACAAAGTTAAGCATGGAAGATTTAATTAAAGTTATAATTTAACGGCATTAATTGCTGTTGTTTTATGTTTGAAAAATAGAGTGGTATATTACAGAAAACGAGCTGAGATCCGTAAAATAATATGCCCCCTATTGATTGGTTGAAGTCTGCAATCATCTAGGTATAAGTCGAGTTCTCTTACGAGAGGTCTCTCGTACTGCGTAAGTATCTTACGCTAGGGGAAAATCCCTTTCCCACGAGATACTGAAGCCAAGAAAATTATCCTTAATTTTGTATTAATGTAAAACGCGTTGCGGCAGCATGCAGACATAGGCAAGACGGCTCGTGTGCCTATTGGCTGCTCTGCGGCAACTGCAGCAGCCTATCGAGCGAGGCCTAGCGTGACGTCAGACCCAATGGGGTGCTTCGCGCCCACTGCGTCACGTCCCGCCGAAACGGGCGTGGCCTAGGCCTATAAATTCAGCTCGCAGGCAGCTATTTCTGATTTTTCATCTCTTCAGCGAAGCACACGCATCGCTGGATCCCGAGAGAAGCCGCGCCGTCTGAGAAAGCCTTTTCAGCGGGACGAGTCGTCACTGAAGTCGCTGGCCGCGGCGCCTTCAATCGCCTTTCTGCTGCGCTATCCGGCGTTATATCCTTTCTCTTCTACTGTGCTTTGTGTATGTGTGTGTGCTCGCCGCCGCGACACACACTCTCATTGCACTAAAAGAGCCGGGCGTCTTTTTCAAGACGCCCCTTTCCTGAGGATCACGCAGCTCTCGCGCTCGCTGACGGCGACTGCCCTCACTGCGAGCTAGTTACTGCCTATGGTGACTCTGAGGACTCACCTGGCATCCTTCTCCGAGACTGCTCCTCCGCCCTTCCAACCCGCAAAGCTCGCCGGTTCGCCCGCTTGCCTTGCCTGCTTGGGGGATGATACCTGCTCTCCCTCTGTTCGAGCTGTGCAACCGCGCCGTTCACAGGGGATGTCTGGAGAGGACGGTCACGGGGCTGGCTTTCTCTCTCCCTCTGTTCGAGCCGCGCAAACTGTGCCGCTCACAAGGGAGGCTGGAAGCGGATGGTCGGGGTTAGTTTTTCTTTACGTTACAAGAAAGCTACCCTGCCCCTGCGCCCCATTCACGCGTCACTCACCGGCGAAAGGAGAAAAGTGTTTACAGTCCCGTCGAGACCGGACTGACCTCATTTCTCACACATGTCAAACAAACAAACGCCAGCATGTTGACACTCTCTGATAATACTCGCGCTAACTGCATGCTTATGTGTCTTCCCCTGTGGGCCAGTGGCAGATTCTCAGATTTTCGCATGAGAGACCCGTGTTCGATCCCGGGTCTAACGACAATCAAAATTATGCCGTCAATGCTCGCTCTGTCAGTTCCCTGAAGAGGCGACTGCAGATGTGTATTTTGCAGCCAACGAGTGCGTTGTACAACCCCCTCGCCTGCACCAAAACAACGTTTCTATGGTTTTCTGTGCGTCACTGGAAAAAAGGAGAAAAGAGAGCGTTTATAGTCCCGCTGCGGCAGGACCGACCTCCATTTCTCATTTCCCTCTGAAGTTCAGGCGACTGGAAATGTCGATATTGCAGTTAGGGTTGCAAAATTCTGGGAATTTTCAAAGATGGAAACTTTCCATGGGAATTAATGGGAATTAATGGGAATTTAAGGGAATTAACAGGAATTTATGGGAATAAACGGGAATAAACTGGGAATTTTCAAAGTTGAAGGTTGGCTCTTATAGGGAACTTAAATATAGTTGAGGAAAGTATATTTTAGCATAATCTTGACTAAAACAAACAGATGCCATTCAAATACACTTGAATATCCATGCCATTCCTCAATCACATGCACATAGCACACTGCTTACTGCATGGCTGAGACCACACCCCCTACTGGCACTGTGCATGCCTCAATCACATGTACAGAAGCCCAAAGCACAAGACTATTGAAGGCACACATTTGAGCCTGTGGACTAAACAAAGTGAAGTAAGTTTTGATGATATTATGGGGAAATATATTTATTAAATGTTTAAATTGCAAATATCACATACAAATGTATTCATCTAGTAGATAGCAAGCTGATAAGTTAGATGCTAAATAAGCTAGCATAACTTTATTTACCACATAAGTAGGGCTGGGCGGTATGACGGTATATATCGTTACCGCGGAAGAAAATGTCAACCGTAACAGATTTTTTTATTCCGTGTATACCGCAACATGTAAATAAGTAGGCGTGGTTAACTCATGTGCAGCGTGCGTGAGACTGAGACACTGATATTTGTCAAAGAAATATGAAGAAAGACCAAGAGGATCCACAAAAGGAATTACGTTTTCAAAATTAACGTGATATTTTCAGGGGGAAGGCGCAGAAGTCAACTAGAGCAGTGCAGCACACTGAACGTTTAGAGAGACGCACATGCTCGCAACGGGGCTTACTTGACAACAAGTTCATATATCAATATCCTAACGAATAGAAATAACCTTAAATAATGTATCTATCCGTCTCTTATGTGTACAGTTACTTTCAGAGTGGACGCGCAAGCGGTTGCCATGGTAATGAATATTTCCAAAATTCCCCAGCTTAACTTCCCATGGAAATTTACCGGAAACTTTCCGGAAATTTACCAGAAATTTTCCGCCCCTTTGCAACCCTAATTGCAGTGAACGAGCCTGTTGTAATACATGCACGCCTGCAAACAAAAGCCAGCATGTTGACGCTCTCTGTTTCTATGGCAACTTCTCGCTCGTTCAGTTCCAGTAAATGCGACTGTTCCAGTGTATTCTGCAGTAAACAAGTCGGCGACACAAATGCCTGCACACAAATGCCGCTTTCACGGCTACCCAGATAAATCTCATAAGAGTGTATTTTCTGGTGTCCCGGCCACGGCCGATGGTGTTATATGTGTAGACAAAATGCCCACTGCCCAGTGCTCATTCCTACACACAAACACAGCCCGTCACACAGGGCTCGCGCACATGAAATCGACCCAGCTCGATTGCGCATTAAACGTAGCAGATGTGCCCACTGCCCAGTGCCCACAATCACTACGTTCTGCATGTCTCCAGGTTTCTGTAAAAACGAAACCAGTGTGCATTCGCTCTGCCCAGGCGGACAATGCTTTCGGTGTGATAAATGTGCCCGCTATTCCGCGCCCACATCCACACATAGACATGACAAATCCTACAGGATTCGCCCAGCCCTCCCCCTCTCGGTTTACCAGCGCAGAGGAGTCGAGCGCGGGCAATCTGCCCGCTGTCATCAGCGCGCCGTCTGCCTCAAGTGTCATAAACGCGACGCTTATGTTGCAGCACACCGAAGCCCCCCGGTCGCCAAGCGACCAGCGCGCGCTTCGCATTCAACCCTAGCCACCCGTGCAGATGCATGGGCGAGGCTGCCCGGGGTTTCGAAATGGGTGCTAGACATTATAGAAAGAGGCTATTCGCTACAGTTTCGCCGACGCCCGCGGCGCTATACAGTGAGCGTTGAGACCACGGTAAAAACAGAAGTAGCACACCTACTTCGAGCCGAAATTTTGAAACTATTGAGCAAAGGGGCCATAGAGCCGTTAACTCAAGCTCAGAGCGAAGGAGGGCTGTACAGCAGATACTTCCTGGTATCGAAAAAAGACGGGGGTCTCAGACCCATTCTAGATCTGAGGCAGCTGAACAAAGTGCTTGCAAAGCGACAGTTCAGAATGCTCACGACCAGAAAAATTCTCGCGCAGATTCGCAGAGAAGATTGGTTTGTGTCAATAGATCTGAAAGACGCGTATTTTCAAATACAGATAGCGTCACGTCACAGGCGATATTCGAGATTCGCCTTCGAGGGCCAGGCATATCAGTACACAGTCCTTCCGTTCGGCTTGTCCCTGGCACCCCGTACATTTACGATGTGCATGGACGCGGCGCTCGCACCCCTCAGACTACGAGGCATGCGAGTATTGAACTACTTGGACGATTGGCTGATTCTAGCTCAACCTCACTCGGTGCTCATAGAGTACAGGACCATTTTGCTCGATCACCTCGAGAATCTGGGTCTCAGAGTCAATTGGGCAAAGAGTTCTTTGTTCCCCAGACAGATAATATCTTTTCTGGGCACAGAACTGGACTCGCTGTCTATGATAGCACGACTGACACATTCAGCGCGCAGCGAGCTCTTTCCGCTGCGGCGCGTCTGTCCCGCTCAGGAAATTTCAGAGGATGCTGGGTCTCATGGCCTCAGCATCGTCAGTACTTCAGTTGGGCTTGCTACGCATGCGCCCGCTACAGTTCTGGCTGAAAGCGCGAGTTCCGTGCCGAGCGTGGGCTTCCGGTCTGCTTCGTCTCAAGGTCAATCAGAAATGCATCGCAGCTCTGAAACCTTGGAAAGCAAACGACTGGTACCAATCAGGTGTAAGCCTGGGGACTTCCTCGAGTGTGAAGGTAGTGTCTACGGACGCGTCCTCCACGGGATGGGGAGCGCTGCTCGAGGGCAGACCGTTCTTCGGCCAATGGTCAGAATGGGAGAAGCTTCTCCATATAAACTGCCTCGAAATGCTGGCGGTAGACAACGCGCTGACGCGTTTTCGTCCCCAAATACGAGGACACCACGTCCTGGTCCGCTCGGACAACATGTCAGTGGTGTCCTACATAAACCGCCAGGGCGGCCTCAGGTCCAGAAACCTGTACAGGCTGGCAGAACGCCTCCTGGTGTGGGCTCAGAGCAACCTGCTCTCGCTGAGAGCAGCGCATGTGCCAGGGCTCCTGAACGTAGGACCGGACAGACTGTCCAGGAACAATGTTCCAACAGGCGAGTGGTCTCTACACCCACAGACAGTCCAGCTTCTGTGGAGGAAATTCGGCAGAGCGGAGATAGACCTGTTCGCGTCTCAAGAAACGCTCACTGTCCAGAATTTTTCTCCAAGAGCAGGGACGCGCTGGCTCATGTTTGGCCTCGCCACCCGCTCTATGCATTTCCTCCCGTCTCTCTCCTGACTCAGGTGATAGAGCGGATCAGGGAAGAAGGATGCTCAGTGCTACTAGTAGCGCCGTTCTGGAAGAACCAGCCCTGGTTCCCAGTTCTGATGCAGCTAGAGAGCACTGCCCCATGGCCAGTGCCAGTGAGGAGGGACCTCCTCTCTCAGGCCAAGGGCTCGATTTGGCATCCGCGCCCAGAGCTGTGGTCCCTTCACGTTTGGGCCATCAACGGGTACCCGCTGACCTCCCAAGTGGAGTGTTAAACACGATCACGCAGGCTAGAGCTCCGTCTACGCGACGTCTCTATTCCTCAAAATGGTCAGTGTTCTCCAGCTGGTGCACGGCTCGTGGCGTGTCGCCCCCGGACTGTGGGGTGACGGAGGTTCTCTCCTTCCTACAAGAGCTGTTGGATAAGGGCATGACCCCTTCCACGCTCAAAGTTTATGTGGCGGCCATTGCAGCGTTCTCAAATGCAAAGCTTGGTCAGTCAATAGGAAGGAACGATCTAGTCATCTGCTTCCTTAGAGGAGCTAAGAGACTGAATCCTCCCAGACCTCCCTCAGTCCCCGCATGGGACCTTTCCACGGTGCTAGAGGCCATGAAAGGTCACCCATTCGAGCCTTTGCAGACCATTGGTCTTAAACACCTGTCTCTCAAGACAGTGTTTCTTCTGGCTCTCGCTTCAGTGAAGCGCATAGGGGACTTACACGCGCTCTCAGTGAGTGCGGGCCTAATGACTCAAGAGTTATACTCAAACCTAGGCACGGTTACGTTCCAAAATCCCTCAACACACCGTTTAGGGCGCAGGTCATTTCCCTGTCAGCCCTACCGGTCTCTGATGAGGAAGGAGACGCGAGCTTCCTTTGCCCAGTCAGGGCATTAAGAGCTTATGTGTCTCGCTCATCTGTCTTCAGACAGATGGAGCAACTCTTTGTTTCGTTTAGCGGACGCTCCAAGGGGCTGGCCGCGTCGAAACAGAGCCAATCCAGATGGATAGTTGACGCCATTGCGCTGGCATACACTTCCAAGGGCATGCAGTGTCCGTTGGGTGTCAGAGCGCACTCCACGAGAAGCATGGCTTCATCGTGGGCCTGATCGAGTGGGATTGCCTTACAAGATATATGTATGGCGGCAGGCTGGGCCTCCCCGTCTACATTTATAAGGTTCTATAACCTAGAGGTTCCCGCCTTACAGGCCAGGCTGTTGTCGGTCTAAATGCACCAGTACTGTCTGTCCCGATGCTATTGGTTCAGCATACTGTGTCTGCTGAGCGCTGCTCAACAGCAATGCTCACTGATCGACGTATAAATGGCAGGACCCACGATTTCCCATCAGCTCAGGCCGCACTCCGCCCTGGCTGTATGATGACATTTGCGTCTTAAGGACGCTGTTGCATGTGGAAGAGCGCGGCTCCGCCCCTCCCTCTTCCCGGACTCCCTGTGAGTTCCCCTGGCGATTATGCACTATATGAACCCCGGGCTTCGCCCCTGGGTCTTTGGTGTTGATCCCAGCACGCACAGCGTTTTACATTGGGTCCCCTAGCGTAAGATATTTATGCAGTACGAGAGACCTCTCGTAAGAGAACGTACTCGGTTACTAACGTAACCTCGGTTCTCTCTAGAAGAGGGAACGAGTACTGCGTATCTTGCCGTGCATGCACACGCTCTGGTTAAGCTTCGGCGATGAAAAACCAGAAATAGCTGCCTGCGAGCTGAATTTATAGGCCTAGGCCACGCCCGTTTCGGCGGGACGTGACGCAGTGGGCGCGAAGCACCCCATTGGGTCTGACGTCACGCTAGGCCTCGCTCGATAGGCTGCTGCAGTTGCCGCAGAGCAGCCAATAGGCACACGAGCCGTCTTGCCTATGTCTGCATGCTGCCGCAACGCGTTTTACATTAATACAAAATTAAGGATAATTTTCTTGGCTTCAGTATCTCGTGGAAAAGGGATTTTCCCCTAGCGTAAGATACTTACGCAGTTCGTTCCCTCTTCTAGAGAGAACCGAGGTTATGTTAGTAACCGAGTACAATCTTCCCGGCGGTCGGTTGACAAAACATCTCCATAAATGCCGAAACAATAACGAATTCAGAAAAGGGCGTAAAACAAGTTGAATAGGTAACTTAGGCCTACTGCTCCTTTAAGATGGAAGGCACTCTCACATTGGTGAGTGAGCAGATGAGTAGCGCGAGCTATAATATGGCATATGCATATAAAGCTGATTTAATATCTTAGTTGCTGTTAAGCTTGTTTTAATTTTATTCAGCAACCCAGTTGTTAGTATTTTCCAACTGCCCATGAGTGCATGGGATCAACGACGCTGAAAATAGATTACCACTGCGCTGTGGGATATCAGTTATGTGAATCTTTGCATACACTGTCTTGCTATAACCATTTCAGCGAGCTATCCGGCCCTACTGTTTAAAGCGTTACAGTATGTTGCATTACAGACTGCAGTATCGGCAGGTTTTTAAAAATTTATTTTTAAGAAAACTACCACGTCACCACAGTCGCCATTTGAACTTTACCGCTGATGAAGTGAACAGTAGAGTAGCAAGTTAATATACTTACCGGAATGAAGTTTAATCAAAGTAAAGGGGACATGTAAACAGTGGCCACTGGAAGCGCATACCAACGTAAAGCCTTGAAAGTGAAACTTGAAAAACCCTGTGTGGAGATCGTCTCTTATGAGATTTAAAGCTGCCATGCGCTTGTTTCCTACACAAGTGTGTCGCACTCGCGCACCGCAAAAGTTGCTGAGATCAACGATATGACTTGTGTTGTTATGGTTGGAATCGAAACGCGAGTGAGTGAACGCCGGCGTCGGTTTCTGCGAACTGAATGGAAGCTTAATTGGCGCCGTATCTGCGAACTCAGGCGAATGTAAGTACCATTCTTTTATACTGAGAGTGTTAACACGTGATTGGTTAGAAGTGAGTTAATACATGACGCGATGATTGAGTCTTCCTGGCAGAACTTAACGCTAAGCTTACATTTTAGTTTCTGTATTCCCTTTTTCCTTTGTGGACGTTTACAGGACACCGTTTTCAACTAACAACACGACAACACGTTTTAAGGGCCATTTGAAAACGCGTTTGAAAGTGCAAGTTTTTTAAATTGATACAGTTATCATCTCAGTGTAAACTACAAAAATGCAAATATGTGAAAACTGGCGCTATGCGCATGCGTATTACATGTTCAGTCTATAGGCGCGCGTAGTGTTTATTTTCAAAGTGACCTCGCCAACTACTGGCCTGGCATAGCCCTACAGCGTATTTAGTTGTTTTCACCGATCTGTGGGAATGGGGACTGTCTGTATGCGAAAAACACAAAGGAAAAAGTACATTGTTGTTCTGTAAACTTTCCCCAGTCAGTCTCCTAGATTGTTAATTTATCACCACACCTGTTTCTGTTCTCCCTGGCCTGACTACTCCACATCGATATAATGCTGCGTTCCAGGCAGGTTTTTGAGCACGTAAATCACGACTTCAAACCACGACTCACGACTTTGTAGCGTTCCAGGCCAGTCACGCCAAACTACCTGAGCACAAGAAATTGTGGTAGCTAGATGTAAACAAACCAGCATGGCGGACCTTACAGGGCTTATGCACATTTGTAATAATTTCTGTCGCCAAAGGTGCTTACTCCTTGTTTATTTATTATTATTAGGCCTATATTATTATTAATTTGACTGCAACGTTATATTGTCCTAAAGTGTATTCTTACCGTGTACCGCCTGCAGAGACACTGCATCCATAGGGGCTGCCATTGTTGTTTTGTATGGTTTCGCGGGCTATGTGATGTCAGAGCTCGTAACTAGGAGTACATCGATCTAGTATGAGTTCACGGGTGGGAAGTCACGGGTTTGACTGCCGTTCCAGTGCACTTTCACGGGTATAAGGTTGGAAAAACACTGGTTACAGGTTGCCTGGAACGCACCAAAAGCCCTGAGTTTTCTTTAGTTCATTGTCTGGTATTGTAAACATTTTTGATTTACATGTTTGTGCATTCTTGTTGATCCTGTGTTTTCCTACATGATTCTGTTGGATTTTGTAAATTACTGCTCAGATTCTCCTGCGTTGTGCGCTCATTACAGCCACCGATCTGTTACAGTGTGTTTATAAAAAGTATATTTAATAACTTATTTATAAAATATCAGTTAATTAACAGCGTTGATCAATGCAATAGGTGCCACAGGATATGTTTGGCCTTTTTTTTTTTAAAGGAAAAAGGATTAAAGTACACCAAAATTGTATTTCTGTAGTGCTGCGTTGAGATCTGTAAATTGTTCATGCGCTGAATAATGATAGATGGAATTTCTATATTTAGATTTATCATCCTTGTTATCATTTTTAATAAAACCACTGTCTAAAAGAAACAAACAAAAGATATTTTATCATTTTAATGACTCATTTACAATAAGCAAAATAGACTGCAATGTTGTTATTTTTATTTAGGGACATTTTCATTTTAGGGTTGCCATTTTCCTTTAATTTTTTCACTAAAAAGCATTGATGCAAATCTCCTTCCTTATGTGCATACAGACACAATAAAGAGCTTTTCAAGTCCTGTGGTGGAGAGTCACAGGTCCCATCTGAGAGACTTCAGACAGATAGAATCATGTACTTTATATTATTGGTGATGATTTTATCTACTGCGCTCAGTGAGTATCAGAATCAACACTGTAACACTATACTGTTTTATTAATGTTTTTCAGATGCTTGTCAGTCCAGGTTAATTTTGAGAGTGACAATGTGCATAACTCAATTCAATCAAGGACAATATTTTTTAAATGGATATTCCCAGGTGGTAATTGCATTGAGTTGAATCAGCCTGCTCTAATGGTGGTAAAACCTGGGGAATCATTTTCCATCGGCTGCAAGATTACAGGATTCAGCGTCAGGAGGTGACTGTACCAACTGGATACGACAGTTAACTGGAAAAGCGATGGAATGGATAGGCTGGTTCTGTAGTTCTGGTGATACAGGCACCAGCAACACAATGAAGAATAAGATCAGCTTCACAGCTGAAACTTCCAGCAACACAGTTTTCTTACGAGGTCAAAACTTTCAGACTGAGGACTCAGCGGTATATTATTGTGCACGAAATACACAGTGCCACAATGCACGATATAACCCACAGTTTGCGTTTGAATGGCAGCACAGGTTAACAGCTGTGTGTCATCAAGAGCCCTGAAGTTTAACTTCATATGGAAAGGAATTAGAAGGAATTTGCAACTATACGGCAAATAGTTCAGTGTTTTGAATGAAATTCTTGAGGAACTTGAGGATTTTACAGTTCTTCATAAAATGATTGATGAAAATTTCTACCTACACTTATTTTACCAATACTTTCATTAGACACTGGAATCAGATGAACCCAACAGACAAGTTAAAATATATGTTTATTAAACAATCTTAACAAAATGCATTAAAGTGCTTATAATGTGTCTTTTCAGTATGAAAGTTTCCTTCATCTGTTTATTTGGTCACATATGTTGTTATTTTATGTGGAAAGCAACTATACCAAATAAATGACAATCGCAACATCTTGGACAACTGAAGAGCTGTATGCAATTTTTCTACTTGTTCTTTATACAAAAGAGAAGTATCTGCTTAGTAGATCTGTAGGAGTAATAAAGCTGCGTTCACTTCAAATCATGATCCTCTCATTAGCTCTTACACTGCTTGCATGAGCTTCACTGATGATTTATTTAAATTCTAAAGCAATAAAATGGGCTTCATAACTTACATTTACATGTCATCAATTAGCAGGCACTTTTTATTCAAATGAGAAGAACAATAGAAGTGACCAAACCAACAATAGGGCAACAATATGTAAGTGCTGTGACAGTTTGCTCAGTACATTTAGCAAGGTGTTATTTATTTATTTATTTATTTATTTATTATTAAATAGATATATAGAATAGTTAGTGTTAGTATTAATGGGTCTAGTGTTGACGAGAACCTTAAGAGTCATTGACACGAAACGAGCGGTTTGTGTGAGAAAACTAACAGTATTTATAGCGTTTTTACCTCTTATACACAGCCACGTCCAAGTGATCTGATCTGACGTGTACGCAGACTGGTGCATAGATATATACACTAGATGTCGCCTTGTCTACAGCAGTTCATTGGAACGAATGTCTTCAAGGCGACATCTAGTGTATATATCTATGCACCAGTCTGCGTACACGTCAGATCAGATCACTTGGACGTGGCTGTGTATAAGAGGTAAAAACGATATAAATACTGTTCGTTTTCTCACACAAACCGCTCGTTTCGTGTCTTAGGCCATCAATGTGTACTTATGATGGGGAATTGTTTCATTTGGACGATGGGGAATTGTTTCAATTTGGACTCTGTGCTTGTGTTTTGAGACAGTGACCATAGACCTGCATTATATGACTGACAGACAAGAACGGTTTGACCTAAAAATATCAAAATTGAAACTACTGCGGAAACAAAGACACCTACATCTTGGATGCCCTTGAGGTAAGCTAAAACATATCAAAAATTAATTTCAAAGTGAACTATCCCTTTAATCAGATATAGCCTACCATCCCTCATCACACATCCATCTATCCACACTTTTCACCGATCCAAAAAAATGCTTTATAAATATCAAATAGCCATAATCATTTAACATTTATGACATTTATGCAACACTTTTTTTTTTTTTTTGCTTACTTTATGTAGTACCATTATGCCATATCTTTATGCCATATCCATATCATAGTACCATCTCTTTCATTATGCATTATGGTCTTCATTATTTATAAATTTGTGTATACAAATTCCTGTTTTTCACACACATAGGTACAAACAAGCATTGACAGACTGGAGGAGGAGTTCATGCAAAACTGTGATGTATATTTCTGTGTGTTCGTGTTCACTGACTGTATGTAGTTCCTGTAGACGAGAATCAAACAGCAATGACAACAATAATCAGTTCAGTTATTGTCCTGATATTACTACTTTTACATGGTTTGTTAATATCTAAATAATAACAATAATATATGTATAAATAATTTTACAACAGGTAATTATTTTTCTTTTTCATAGTTTTACATCTTTCTGACGTTTTAGTCTTTTTTCTCTCTCTTCCACAGATATTCATTGTCAGACCTTCACTCAGTCTCAGGCTGAGGTAAAAAGACCTGGTGAATCTTTTCGGCTGGTCTGTACTGCCTCTGGATTTACATTCAGCAGCTACGCGGCTGCTGTGGTGAGACAGGGTCACGGTAAAGGACTGGAGTGGATTGCATATATTGGTACATCCAGTTCTCCTATAAGCTATTCCCAGTCAGTCCAGGGAAGGTTCACAGTGTCCAGAGATGACTCCAGCAGTAAACTGTATCTACAGATGAACAGCCTCAAGACTGAAGACACTGCTGTGTATTACTGTGCTAGAGAGTCACTGTGAATGAGTTCAGGGTCAAAGCAATACAAAAACCACTTCCTTTCCTGTTGACTTCACTTATGATCCAGATGTACTGTTCCATTTCCAAGCAGTGGCACTCTTGTCAAGCAGTCTTATCTGACTGTTTTGAGCATCACTAAATTAACTTTTTTTTTGGTTTGTTGCTTTCTATGTATGGATTTTTTTCTGTGTGTAAAATCTACACCTATTGCATTGATCAAAGATGATAATTTACAAAATAAAAAAATAACAATAAAAGAGTCAAAACCCTTTTGTTTTTGTTTTGTTTTTACAAACACACAAACACAAGAACAAATTTAAAGGTTAAGCTACCTTAAGACTGCTGATTTAGACCTGGTTTCACAGACATGGCTTAGATTAAGCCAGGATAAGGCCTTAGTTCAGTTAGGACATTTAAGTAGCTTTTATAAACATGCCTTATAAAAAAATAAAACATTACTGATGTGCATCTTGAGATAAAACGTCTCGGGTTAGCTTCCCTGAGAAGGGAACGAGACACAGCGTCGTAAAAACGACACTTTGGGGACGCTCCCTAAGCATACGCCTCTGAAGTATGAATTAAACTATTCCAATCCTGATTGGTGTTGCGTCATGACGTAACATGTGACGGCATACCCGGAAGTATAAAGTTCCTTCCGAGGGAACAACAACACTTTGAGGAACGAATGCCCACTATGCCACGCACCAAATATGCCTGCCCTATGTGAAACTGTCTCAGGCACAAGCTAGGACAAGAGCTTGTCCCACGCCAACCTGGCGTGTTGGGGAGGTGCAGACTGTAAAACCTGATAAAGGTGTGTGGGGTAGCCCAACTGGCTGCCTCACAGATCTCCTGGAGAGGCAATCCCGAGTAGAGGGCCCTAGAGGACGCCATACCCCTAGTGGAATGAGCCCTCACGGCCAAAGTTGAAGGCAAATTACGCACCTGGTAGGCCGAGGCAATAGCTTGTATAATTAAATTGCTAATTGTTTGTTTGGATGCAGGGAGCCCCTTCTTAGGTGACCCAAAACACACCAACACTCAGTCCGACCTCCTCCAAGAAGAGGACCTCTCAAGGTAAATACTCTAACAGGACAGAGCACTTGGAGCCTCTCTTCTTCTGTCGACACATGTGGTGGAGGATGAAATTTCTGCAGGACCGTAGACCGTGCCATACTGAAGGGCACCTTGGCCACATAGCCAGGTCTCGGATGCAAGACGGTCTGAACTCCTGCCGGGGAAAACTCCAAGCATGCTGGCGATATTGCCAGGGCCTGGAGATCTCCAACCCTCTTAAGCGAGGTAATGGCAAGGAGAAAGGCCATCTTAAGCGTCAGGTCCTTAGCTGCTGCCGACTGAAGTGGTTCGAAGTGGGCCAGGGAGAACCCTTCAAGAACCACCGCCAGGTCCCAGGCTGGAACTCTGGTCCTGGTCTCAGAGGGATCTGCCATGGTGGACCTGCCAGGACTGCTAACCATACTCGGGCCGTCCAGAACGGGGCTACTAGAAGTAGTTTGACTCCGTCTCGAAGGACCCTCTCCAGAACTCCAGGGAGCAGGATTGGGGGAAATGCGTTCAAGCGCAGCCTCGGCCACACCTGTACCATGGCATCCAACCCCAGTGGGGCTGGATGTGTGAGAGAAAACCAAAGTGGACAGTGGGACGTCTCTCGAGACGCGAACAAGTCCACTTCCAATGGGCCAAATCTCTCCCATATCGACTTCACCACCTCTGGGTGAAGTCTCCATTCCCCGGGCCTCAGCCCCTGCCTCGACAGGATGTCTACTCCCTGATTCTGTACCCCCCGGGACATACATTGCTCTGAGAGACAACAGTTTCACAGGAGGATCTGATGCGCCAGTCTGGATAGAGGGCGTGATCTGAGTCCCCCCTGTCGATTCAGATAAGTGACCACCGTTATCCGACTGTATCAGGACGTGGTAGCCTTTGATGTCTGGGAGGAAGCTCCTCAGAGCTCTGAACACAGCCAACCTCTCTAGGCAGTTTATATGCCAAGAGCGATGATGGTCCTGCCACAGACCCCTGGCAAAGCGGCCGTCCATGACCCAACCAGTGAGAGAGGCGTCTGTCGAAACGGTTTTCCAGCAACATGACGCTCCCAACATTGGACCTTGGGACAGAAACCAAGGTTTCTTCCATATTGATAGGGAACGATGGCATCTGCGCGTAACCCTGATCATACGGAATGGACTTCCCCTTGGGGAAAACCCCTTGGCTGTCAGACACCACTGAAGGGGTCTCATGTGCAGGCCCAAAGGTATTATGTTGGACACAGCTGCCATGAGGCTCAGCAGTCTTTGAAATTGCTTTACATTGATGGAGTCTCAAGAGTCTCATAGGACCTCTTTCCCAAAGCCCTCTTCGCCTGAAGGACACCCTTCTGGGCAGAAGACTTCGAGTGAGAGCGTTTTCTCTGTTGCCAGGCTCCTGAGGGAGGGGCTCTAGAGGCAACGCTCTCCTTTTGTACCTGACGGTATGAGGAGCTTGTTGACGGCTGAGGCTGACCAGTCGGTACATCCTTCTTGGACTTGGATCTTGAGCGGCGAGGGAGAAATTGCTGGAACGCCGCAGACTGCTTCCTCGCCTCCTGAAACCTGTCAACGACAGTGTTTACTGCGTCACCGAACAGGCCAGAAGGCGAGAGTGGCGCATCCAGGAGAAATGACTTATCCTTCTCTTTTATACCTGATAGGTTCAGCCACAGATGTCTCTCCGTGGCTACAAGAGTTGCCATGGAGCGGCCAATGGCACAGTTCGTCTGAACTGTTCACTCGCCATAATGATCTGATATGAGACAGACAACACCAGATAGTACAGACAACAACAGAGAGCGCTTGCTGAAGAGCGAAAGCTAACGCGTGTGTGTGCTGGCATCACTTTTTATACTTCCGGGTATGCCGTCACATGTTACGTCATGACGCAACACCAATCAGGATTGGAATAGTTTCATTCATACTTCAGAGGCGTACACTTAGGGAGCGTCCCCAAAGTGTCGTTCTTATGACGCAGTCCGAGTTCGAAAGGGAACTCTGGCAGTGACATAATCTAAGATATGTCAGTGCAAGCTGCTTTCTGCTAAAACAGCTCAAACATGCATTTTAGTCTGCATAATAATTCTCCTGTAGGCAATAGACTGTAGCTAAAAATAACATTTAAAGAATATTTTTTTAACTACTGTAGATTTATTTTACCAATGCTTTTATTACACTTGAGAGACATGTTAATACCTTAACAAAACTTTAAAACAAACAAAGTCTTAGAAGTTAAAAAATGTCTTAAAGTGCTATAATGCATCTTTCCAGTTTTCTTCATGTTTATGTGGTCACAGATATTGTCATCTTTTGTGGAAAGCAATTATTATCTACCGAATAAATGACCAATCACAAAATCTTGGACAACCGAAGAGCTGTATGCAAATTCAATACTTGCTCTCTATATAAAAGAAGAGTATTTACTTTGTGCATCAGTAGGAGTAATAAAGCTGCATTCACTTCAAATCATGATCCTCTCATCAGCTCTTACACTGCTGGCAGCAGCTGCATCCTGTGAGCTTCACTGATGATTTATTTATACTAAGGGAATGAAATAAGCTTTATAACTGTTAACAGAAGTTTTGAGGCATAATTAATAACACATTCTTCCATTGTTATTTTCAGGTGGTGTTTACTGTGTCGAGCTCACTCAACCTCCATCTTTGGTTGTGAAACCTCAAGAGTCAATCTCCATCTCCTGCAGGATTTCAGAATCAAGCTATTGCATTCACTGGATACGTCAACCCACTGGAAAAGCACTGGAATGGCTGGGATATCTTTGTAGTGGTGGTAGCAGTAATATTAAAGACTCCATAAAAAACAAGATCAGTTTCACGCAGGACACGTCCAAAAAACACAGTGTTTCTACAGGGAAATAATTTTCAGGCTGAAGACACTGCTGTGTATTACTGTGCAAGAGACACAGTGATTAAACCAGACGCAGTTCTGTACAAGTACCTGAACACATTAATCAGATATACCATCCCTCATCACACATCCATCTATCCACACTTTTCATCAATCCAAAAAAATGCTTTAAAAATATAAAATAGCCATAATCATTTAACATTTATGAAACGTTCTGAAACATTTATGCAACAAATAATTTTTTTGCTTCCTACCATTATTTCTATATATTTGTGTACACAAATTCCTGTTTTTCATACACATAGGTACAAACAAGCATTGACAGACTGGAGGAGGAGTTCATGCAAAATTGTGATGTATTTCTGCGTGTTCGTGTTCACTGACTGTATGTAGTTCCTGTAGACGAGAATCAAACAGCAATGACAACAATAATCAGTTCAGTTATTGTCCTGATATTACTACTTTTACATGGTTTGTTAATTTCTAAATAATAACAATTATATATATAAATAATTTTAGAAAGCACACTACAACAGGTCATTTTTTTTCTTTTTTATAGTTTTATATCTTTCTGACTTTTTAGTCTTTTTTCTCTCTCTTCCACAGATATTCACTGTCAGACCTTCACTCAGTCTCAGGCTGAGGTAAAAAGACCTGGTGAATCTTTTCGGCTGGTCTGTACCGCCTCTGGATTTACATTCAGCAGCTACGCGGCTGCTGTGGTGAGACAGGGTCACGGTAAAGGACTGGAATGGGTTGCAACTATTGGCACATCCAGTTCTCCTATCTACTATTCCCAGTCAGTCCAGGGAAGGTTCACAGTGTCCAGAGATGACTCCAGCAGTAAACTGTATCTACAGATGAACAGCCTCAAGACTGAAGACACTGCTGTGTATTACTGTGCTAGAGAGTCACTGTGAATGAGTTCAGGGTCAAAGCAATACAAAAACCACTTCCTTTCCTGTTGTCTTTACTTATGATCCAGATGTACTGTTGCATTTCCAAGAGGTGGCGCTCTTGCCACGCAGTCTTAGTTGCCTTTTTTGAGGATCACTCAATGAACTTTTGTCTTCTTGACCAAGAAACAGACAGTACAATTTTGAAAGTCTGAAGAAACATAAATAATTCTTCATACAGCAGCAGCTTTAGAGTAGCTTCATCATAAAATCGGTTCTCGACTGTGTGTGTCACATGTATGCTCTGTTTCAGTGTAGTTTCTGTATTCCCTTTTTCCTTTGGGGCCGTTTACACAACACCGTTTTCAACTAATAACACGACAACGCCATTTGAAAACGCGTTTGAAAGTGCAAGTTTTTGAAAATGATACAGTTATCATCTCAGCGTAAACTACAAAAACGCAAATATGTGAAAACTGTGGCGCCGTGCGCATGCGTATTACGTGTTCAATCTATAGGCCAAGTAGTGTTTCTTTTCAAAGTGACCTCGCCAACTACTGGCCTGGCATAGCCCTACAGTGTATTTAGTCATTTTCTTTAGTTCATTGTCTGGTATTGTAAACGTTTTTGATTTACATGGTTGTGCATTCTTGTTGATCCTGTGTTTTCCTACATGATTCTGTTGGATTTTGTAAATTACTGCTCGTATTCTCCTGCGTTGTGCGCTCATTACAGCCACCAATCTGTTACAGTGTGTTTATAAAAAGTATATTTAATAATTTATTTTATAAAATATCAGTTAATTAACAGCTTTGATCAATGCAATAGGTGCCACAGGATATGTTTGGCCTTTTTTTTTAAAAAGGAAAAAGGATAAAAGTACACCAAAATTGTATTTCTGTAGTGCTGCGTTGAGATCTGTAAATTGTTCATGCGCTGAATAATGACAGATGGAATTTCTATAATTAGATTTATCATCCTTGTTATCATTTTTTAATAAAACAGAAAAGAAACAAACAGAAGATATTTGATAATTTTAATGATTCATTTATAATAAGCAAAATAGACTGCAATGTTGTTATTTTTATTTAGGGACATTTTCATTTTAGGGTTGTCAGTTTAATTTAATTTGTTCACTAAAAAGCATTGATGCAAATCTCCTTCCTTATGTAAACAGGAGCATACAGACACAATAAAGAGCTTTTCAAGTCCTGTGGTGGAGAGTCACAGGTCCCATCTGAGAGACTTCAGACAGATAGAATCATGTACTTTATATTATTGGTGATGATTTTATCTACTGCGCTCAGTGAGTATCAGAATCAACACTGTAACACTATACTGTTTTATTAATGTTTTTCAGATGCTTGTCCTTTAAAATACAATTAGTCCAGGTTCATTTTGAGAGTGACAATGTGCATAACTCAATTCAATCAATGACAATATTTTTGTATGGATATTCCCAGGTGGTAATTGCATTGAGTTGAATCAGCCTGCTCTAATGGTGGTAAAACCTGGGGAATCATTTTCCATCGGCTGCAAGATTACAGGATATTCAGCGTCAGGAGGTGACTGTACTGTACCAACTGGATACGACAGTTAACTGGAAAAGCGATGGAATGGATAGGCTGGTTCTGTAGTTCTGGTAATACAGGGCACCAGCAACACAATGAAGAATAAGATCAGCTTCACAGCTGAAACTTCCAGCAACACAGTTTTCTTACGAGGTCAAAACTTTCAGACTGAGGACTCAGCGGTATATTATTGTGCACGAAATACACAGTGCCACAAATTGTCTGGGGACCCGTGCAATAATTCTTATATTTTCTCCATACCAGACTGTTTGGAAAGACACAAACTGAATATAATAAAAGTTTCTTGAATATTTCATTTATCATTTATTTGCATTTTATAAAACGTCTTTCTTCAGGTGCTATGTGACAGCTGCATCATTTATTTGCTTCTTCAGCTTCAATCTTGGTATATGAATTGTTTTTGCATGAGACATTTTGCACTATTTGGTGCTGACAGAACTGCCTCTGTAGATGATCTGTGTTCTACAAACCCAGTAAACTTAATAAACTACTTCATAAATTCATAAATCACACTCCTAAATTTTTTGATCACTGGCAATCATCTGGCATCATACGCTCTCCTTAAAGGATTTTGCAGGCGCTAACCTTTTAGAGGTTCCCATCATGGGATCATTTGGGATGTCATTTTAATGCATACATTTTTTTTTTATATAATTACATTTTATGAATTAAACAGCTCATGCATGTACTTTATATATATATATTTTTAAATAATCTCCTTATATAGAACCTTTTTGGTTAAAAAAGTTCTTTAAAATTGAGTGAAGCACTATTATAGGGCTCTATATAACCCACAGTTTGTGTTTGAATGGCAGCACAGGTTAACAGCTGTGTGTCATCAAGAGCCCTGAAGTTTAACTTCACATGGAATGGAATTAGAAGGAATTTGCAACTATACGGCAAATAGTTCAGTGTTTTGAATGAAATTCTTGAGGATTTTTAAGGTTCTCCATAAAATGATTGATCAATATTTCTACCTACACTTATTTTACCAATACTTTCATTAGGAATCAGATGAACCCAACAGACAAGTTAAAATATATGTTTATTAAACAATCTTAGATGTTAACAAAATGCATTAAAGTGCTTATAATGTGTCTTTTCAGTATGTTTCCTTCATCTGTTTATTTGGTCACATATGTTGTTATTTTATGTGGAAAGCAACTATACCAAATAAATGACAATCGCAACATCTTGGACAACTGAAGAGCTGTATGCAATTTTTCTACTTGTTCTCAAAAGAGAAGTATCTACTTTGTAGATCTGTAGGAGTAATAAAGCTGCGTTCACTTCAAATCATGATCCTCTCATCAGCTCTTACACTGCTTGCATGAGCTTCACTGATGATTTATTTAAACTCTAAAGCAATAAAATGGGCTTCATAACTTACATTTACATTTCATCAATTAGCAGGCACTTTTTATTCAAATGAGGAGAACAATAGAAGTGACCAAACCAACAATAGGGCAACAATATGTAAGTGCTGTGACAGTTTGCTCAGTACATTTAGCAAGGTGTTATTTATTTATTATTATTAAATAGATATATAGAATATTTAGTTTTAGTATTATGGGTCTAGTGTTGACGAGAACATTAAGAGTCATTCTCCATCTCCTGCAGGATTTCAGAATCAAGCTATTGCATTCATTAGAGACGTCAACCCACTGGAAAAAGCACTGGAATGGCTGGGATATCTTTGCAGTAGTGGTAGCAGTAATATTAAAGACTCCATAAAAACAAGATCAGTTTCACGCAGGACACGTATATATATATATATATATAACAAATTTCTGTTTTTCATGAACAAAGGTAACAAGCAATGAAAGACTGGGGGAGGAGTTTATGCAAAACTGTGATGCATATTTCCCATAAGTGCTTTGTACCAGTGGAGTGTGTCTGTGTTCACTGACTGTATGAGGTTCCTGTAGAGGAGCAGCAATAATCCGCAATGACATCAATAATCAGTTCAATCCTGATATTTCTGTTTTTACATGGTCTGTAACTCATTCATAAATAATAAATTATGAATGCATATTTAATTTGAGCAAGTTTACATTTAGCTGACTCTTAAGTTTTTTTCTCTCTCTTCCACAGATATTCACTGTCAGACCTTCACTCAGTCTCAGGCTGAGGTAAAAAGACCTGGTGAATCTTTTCGGCTGGTCTGTACCGCCTCTGGATTTACATTCAGCAGCTACTGGGCTGCTGTGGTGAGACAGGGTCACGGTAAAGGACTGGAATGGGTTGCAACTATTAGCACATCCAGCTCTTATATCTACTATTCCCAGTCAGTCCAGGGAAGGTTCACAGTGTCCAGAGATGACTCCAGCAGTAAACTGTATCTACAGATGAACAGCCTCAAGACTGAAGACACTGCTGTGTATTACTGTGCTAGAGCGTCACTGTGAATGAGTTCAGGGTCAAAGCAATACAAAAACCACTTCCTTTCCTGTTGACTTCACTTATGATCCAGATGTACTGTTGCATTTCCAAGCAGTGGCGCTCGTCAAGTAGTCTTATCTGAGTGTTTTGAGCATCACTAAATTAACTTTTGTTTTTTCTTTGCTTTCTTTTTATGTATGGATTTTTTTTTTTTTTTGTAAAATCTATACACACCTATTGCATTGATCAAAGATGATTATTTTCAGATAATTTTCAAAAATAAATAAATAAATAAAAATAAAAGAGTCAAAGAAACAAAGAAAAACCTTTTCTTTTTGTTTTGTTTTTACAAACACACAAACACAAGAACATATATGGTTAAGCTACCTTAAAACTGCTGATTTAGACTTGGTTTCACAGACAGGGCTTAGATTAAGCCAGGATAAGGCCTTAGTTCAGTTAGGACATTTAAGTAGCTTTTATAAACATGCCTTATAAAGAAACATTACTGATGTGCATCTCAGTAGGAGGGATGCACATCAGTAGAAAGTAGGAGGGAGCACAGGCTCAGCTCCCTCCTACTTTCACTCACTCCTACGAGCCTACATCCCTACCAGAAGCCTACGATTGGTCAATGAGCGACGTCTCGTGGTTCCATTACAGAAAGCCACAAAATCACTTTCCAGAACATTCTCATTCACGGTTCCATGCTGGTGGAATACTCTCCCCACCCTCATCAGGAATGCAGAATCCCTGACAAAAGACAGCTGAAAACCCATCTCTTCCGTGAGCACTTAACCTCATAAAAAATAAAAAAATTAAATCTTTCCTTTTCTTTTAATCCTCACTAATCGGGCTTATGCTACTCTGACCAATGCCTGACTTTCGTATTTTGAGCACTTCTTCTGTTGTTTTTGCCTCCTCACAATGACTCGCTTAATTTAGTCCTAATTTGTAAGTTTCTTTGGACAAAAGCGTCTGCTAAATGACTAAATGTAAATGCATCTTGAGATAAAACGTCTCGGGTTACGTCTGTAACCCTTGTTCCCTTAGAAGGGAACGAGACACAGCGTCGTAAGAACGACACTTTGGGGACGCTCCCTAAGCATACGCCTCTGAAGTATGAATGAAACTATTCCAATCCTGATTGGTGTTGCGTCATGACGTAACATGTGACGGCATACCCGGAAGTATAAAGTTCCTTCCGAGGGAACTCGCACTGAGGGAACTCGCACTGCGTCGTAAGAACGACACTTTGGGGAACGAATGCCCACTATGCCACGCACCAAATATGCCTGCCCTATGTGAAACTGTCTCAGGCACAAGCTAGAACAAGAGCACTCGTGCACCCGGCGTGTTGGGGAGGTGCAGACTGTAAAACCTGATAAAGGTGTGTGGGGTAGCCCAACCGGCTGCCTCACAGATCTCCTAGAGGGGCACTCCTGAGTAGAGGGCCCTAGAGTACGCCATACGGACGCCATACGTACCAACGGTACAAGGAGCTTGTTGACGGCTGAGGCTGACCACTCGGTACAGCCTACTTGGACTTGGATCTTGAGCGGCGAGGGATTGCTTCCTCGCCTCCTGAAACCTGTCAACGACAGTGTTTACTGCGTCACCGAACAGGCCAGAAGGTGAGAGTGGCGCATCCAGGAGAAACGACTTATCCTTCTCTTTTATTCCAGATAAGTTCAGCCACAGATGTCTCTCCGTGGCTACAAGAGCTGCCATGGAGCGGCCAATGGCACGGGCCATCTCCTTAGTAGCCCGGAGAGACAAATCTGTGGTTTTACGCAACTCTGCAATATCTTCAGGAGTTGGTCCCTCGCCCAAGTCCTTTAAAAGGTCGGCCTGGTATGCCTAAAGAATAGCCATTGAGTGCAGACATGAACCAGCCCACTCGTTAGGAATCTAGGGCAGGGGTGCACACATCGTCTGAACTGTTCACTCGCCATAATGATCTGATATGAGACAGACAACACCAAATAGTACAGACAACAACAGAGAGCGCTTTCTGAAGAGTGAAAGCTAACGCGTGTGTGTGCCGGCATCACTTTTTATACTTCCGGGTATGCCGTCACATGTTACGTCATGACGCAACACCAATCAGGATTGGAATAGTTTTATTCACACTTCAGAGGCGTACACTTAGGGAGTGTCCCCAAAGTGTCGTTCTTACGACGCAGTGCGAGTTCCCTCGAAAGGGAACTATGGTAGTGACATATATGTCAGTGCAAGTTGCTTTCCATTAAAACAGCTCAAACATGCATTTTAGTCTGGGACTATACACTGTAAAAAAAAATCCTAATTTTACAGGAAATAACTGTAATTTTTTTTTAATTTTTTTTTTATTTTTTTTTAAAATTGTACTCAAAACACTGTAAAATTACAAATAATAGCTGTAAAATAAAAATTCTGCTGTTATTTTAGGTATTGTGACATTAATGACAAATTCCAGTAATTCACATTTTTTATACAGAAAATTTATTGTATTTTTCTTACAGTATTTGTTCCGTTTTCTTAAATTACATAAAAATGTATGTAAAATTACAAATATAATCTGTAATTAAACAGTAACAGAACAGTTAAATGATTAAATGGTCAAATGACTGTGAGCCCCCCAAAAAACTGTAAAACATCCTAAATTAAATAAACTTAAAAACACAGTTATTTTACAGGTATTTCCTGAATAATCACAATCATATACCTTCGTTGTAAAAACAATCGTAAAAAAAGGGTCAAATGACTGGCAGCTGCGGCTGCCAAACAAAAACCATAAAATTAAAGTAAAATATGCTAATTTAAATAAAGTGTAAAAATCTTTAAAATAAATTTGATGTCACCATGATTGAGATCAGTGTCTGCTTTAGTTGGGCTCATGACCCTTGAGTTTATAACTTTTGTTTTTCTCTTGCTGCTTTAAACTGTGTATTTGATACACATTTGTTATAGCAATAAATGCAGAAGAAGATATAAGATGATCTTGGTCAGTTAATGGTGATGTTATAGTCATCATGTGATGATCTGATTCACTGATATAACAGGCAAATCTCTTAATATATTAGTTTAGATTACATAATATGTAGATGGAATTTAGCTTTATACAAAGTCTATAATTAATGTCATAATTTTTCACATGACCCTTGAAATATTGTGGCATCTGTACTATAACAATCTGAAATTTAAAAACATATACTGTATATTATACAGAAAAGTTTTGAGCTGGTTCAATTATTTTAGTAGTATAGAGACATCAAGAATCAACATATGAATCTCAACCATGGTGACAACCAACAAAGCCTTTTTGTGACTTTATAGTAGTTAAGATTTTTTTTCATTGTCACCATTGTTGTGATTCATACGCTGATTCTTGATGTCTGAGTGAGTCTATATGATCCTGTCAAAACATTTTCTGTGTTATTACTTCATAAAATCTGAGTATCACAGCACTGCACCCAGCTAACAATTTTTGGTTTCCATAACGTTAGTTTTTGGTACCCAGAACATTCTCAGAATGTTAGTTTATGGTTTATTTTTTATGGTAACCACCCAGCAACGTTCTGGGAACGTTATTTTATTGTTACATAAAAATAAAACCAAAAAAGAACGTTCCCCTAACGTAAGTATTTGGTTCCCACAAAAATAACCAAAAAATAACATTAGGGGAACGTTCTGTGTTAACTGGGCAGGATCTTCTATAGAAGTTTTGTCATGTAAAGTTGACAACTAATATTTAACGACTTAATCAGACATTATACTTCAGATGGTATCAATGAAGCAGGACACTACATGATGACTATTATCACTAAAAAGTGACCAACATCATCTGATTCTGAGTTTCTCTTGGATTCCTACCATAACAAATATGCATCAGAGACTCACAGTTAAAGCAACCAGAGTAAAACTCATGTTAAACATGAAAAGGTCAAGAGCCCAACTAAAGCAAACACTGATCTCCATCATGGTGACATCAAACTTTATTCTTTTTAATAAAGCTTCAACTTCTAAACCACTGTTAATTCTCAATAAGAATGTTAGTATGAAAGAAATAAAGTCTGGATTGTAATAAGTGAAAATGCTGAGATCCTGAGATCTGGGGCCCGTTCTTCGTACGTCGCTAACTCACTTAGCTGGATTTGATTGTTGGGGATTTGGCATGATCTTGGATTGTTTGGTTCTTCGACGCTCATCCTGGACTTGCTGTCATAGCAACAGGTGCGCAATCTTAAACCTGCTCGGGAGCAGGCTTATTTCATGTTATCAGGATTAGACTGCGGCTTCATAAGCGGAGCTGATACGGGAAGTCCAGCGCAGCGCGATAGTGCACTCTCTGAGATATATATTTTTTCTCGTGACTCGTGAGATTGTCGTTTACATTATTAATTTGTTGGAAACGCACATTTATTTTCGACTTGTCGGAGTCTGGCTTTAACTACAGCACAAACTGTTTGCATTGCCCTAAGATTATTTGCGAGTGGCTCTTTCCTTTACACTATTGGAGATGCGGAGAACTTGATGGAAAGTGCTGTCTGTCGTGTCATTCGGAGTTTACCTGGCGCTTTTAGGTTTAAAAAAACAGGTTTAGGTTTTTTTTGTGTGGAATTTCCAAGCCACTTAAGACCCAATGTTGTAAAGCATTTTTTTTTAAAGCTTTTTTTTTTTATTTATTTTTTTTAGGCTGTCATAATTTTTTATGAAGATCATGCAATCATGACCATGCCGATTACAGTATATGTCACTCAGGCTTCACTAACGTGATTGGTAGACTATAGGCTATAGACTGCCATCAAGGCCTCAATAAGGGGATTATGTGAACAGATAGGGGGTTCACAATGTAAATGTGCAGCCCAGTTACTATTGTGATTCTTAATATTCCAGATTAGTAATATTATATAAAAAAAAAAAAGAAGGCAATTGACTAAAATCTTCCATATCACAAATGTGAAAGCAAAATGGCCAGGGTCTGTGCATGACTTAAGCATTTTCAGAGATTCACATTTATGCACATTATTTGAAAGTGGTAAGAAAAGTTACACAATTAAATATCAAGCTCACTGTATTACATACACTTATGCTGATCCTAACAGAACTGCATTTTTTCATAGGTGATTATGACATGTTCCTGCCTGCAGACAGGTGTTTTATGACCCCATTGACCCAAACCAGTTACAATGCAGCTCCAGGACAAGGGCACACATTGAAATGAACTTTGGCTAACTAAAGGGAAGATGTCAGTGTCTGAAAACTCTTGAGGGTTGCACACCTGACAGGGCCTGTGACATTGTTGCATGTGCCATATTACACAACATTGCCAAAAAAACACACTTTTCATTAAATGTTTAATAAAATACAAATATGCTTAGTTCCTTGAGTTTTATTTCAGTTGTTCTTTGTAAAGAAAAGCCAGTAGTCAAGTGATATTAGACACATGCCTCATGCAACAAATAAAAAGGAAAAGTTGGCTATACACTGCCCACCTGTAGGCCTATGTCTCCTCTGTCTGTGCAGACTCTTCTGTAGGCCTTTCTGTAGATGTGGAATCCTGAAACTTATATTGCAGCCATAAAGCATACAAGTATAAATGAAGTAAAGTTATTTATGCACTTGCAGGTAGGCTAGTTCCTCCATATGACAGTTATCTGAGAGGGTTTATTCACTGTCCAGTGCAATGGAAACAAATGGACATTATAAAGTCTTATACTTTATTTATTTTGGAAAGTTAGAAAATGTCCACTTACTGCACATATTTCAGCCACCACTTTCTTGGGAACAGATACAAGTGTTAATATTTTTACATTAACATAAGTTTATCAGTTTTCACTTTCACAAGTCAAAGCAATTCATCATTACTCAAGATTTAACAGTTGAAATGACTATATGGCCTTCATTTAATGCAGCTAAAATTATTTTACAGTGTAGGCTACTAAGATCTTTTCTTTTCTCAGCCTTTTTCTTGGTTGCTTTTATAATCAGACAACCATTTATTTAACAGTGCCTTTTATAAAAGAGACTATATAACAAAAAATACCATTTTGTAGAATATTTTTGTACTTCACTTTTATTTGTTCCCATGTTCTAGTGTGGTGACTCTGACATTACAATGAACAAAGTAATTATGCAATTATTAAAATACAAAAATATAGGCTAATAAGTGATAAAAACATCTAACATGGCCACTTCTAACGGATTTAAATTGTCTGCTGCTTTTTGCCAGCCCTCTCTCCTGGCTTTTGCAGACTTTGAGGTATTCCCTGGCGTTTTAATTAAACATTAAAATTCCGAATAAACTTTGACTATTAGTTCTTGCTCTGCTAAGGAGAAAAACTGAGCGCGCTCTTTGGCCACGCCCACGCTGAGCAGCCAATAGCAGCGTTGCTGATCAATGTTTCTACTATCGATACATATCCCCTTTTAACCAGCGCATGAACGCGCAATTATCTCAGATGACTCAAACCAGCTATACTAATCATATCCGGCAAGTGTGTTCGAAGAACCGAGTTAGCCAGGTCATGATTAGCACGATGATATCATCTTGGATGTCTCATTTGATCTCGGATGTTTTAAGCAACGTACGAAGAACGGGCCCCTGTTAGTGTTTAATGTTCTGTTGGGGTTTAAAGTGTTTCTGTATGGTGTGTGTTGTGTGTCACCATTGTGTTGAAGAGTAGAGCCTGAGCTTCAGTCCAGGATGAGCAAAGAAACACTGAAGAAATACTGAAAGAAAAATTCTGTAAAAGTTTTTTGCACTTCATTTAAATTAGGCTATTTTACTTTATTTTTACGGGTTTTTTTTGGCAGCCGTAGCTGACAGTCATTGGCCGTTTTTTAAAGATTTTATTATGACCGCTGCTAGCATAGCTAGCGAAAGCGGTCATATAGGGATTGTCAAAGTTTTTTTTTTTTTTTTTTTTGTCATCTACTGAATTTTTTCAGTAGATGACACTGAACCCCCCCGCACTGGGCCCCCCAAACCCAAAAAATTCAGTTTTTCCTAAATAACTACCTGAACCGTGGCACCGAGGATGAAGAAATGTTTATGGTATGTTGGTCTTAAGGGCCCACATCAACCTAGCCCATAATCGATTGTCAAAGTTTTTTTTTTTTTTTTTTTGGTCATCTACTGAATTTTTCGTCAACGATACCAGGGACACCGAAACACCGGGGAACATGAAATTTGGTGGGCATGTAGCCCCACTAGACTTTTACGGAAAAATTTCGTTTGGTCCCCGGGGGCCACTCCCCCCCTCGCGCTGGGCCCCCCCAAACCCCAAAAATGCAGTTTTTCCTAAATAACTACCTGAACCGTGGCACCGAGGATGAAGACATTGTTATGGTATGTTGGTCTTAAGGGCCCACATCAACCTAGCCCATAATCACTTATTAGTGATTTGCGCCCCTTCCCATAAAAAATGAAAATGCAATATTATTCTGCTTTAATCGCCCCTATCGCAGTTGAGATGTTCAGAACTGCACCATATTTCATGTGTATGATTAACTTGACATCCTCTGGGGGTATGCTAAGTTTCGTAGAATTTCATCCATGGGGGGGTATCAAATAAATTAATTTATGTGCACATTTAGTGACTGTACACTCATCGGCCTGTAGATGGTGCTGTTGAGCGAAGGGTTGCTGGTTTAGGATGATACTGTCACACACACACATGCAGGAATACAAACAAACGCAAGCATGCACACACACTGACATCCACATGCACAGACACACACACACACAAACACACACGCACACACATATGTACGCACGCATACATACACGCACAGACACACACACACACACACACACACAGACACACACATACACAAACACACACACATACACACACACACACACACAGACATGCACATACTACTACTTTTTTTAGGTATCAGCCATATACCCGATTTACCAATACCCAATGTGTTATGCTTGGGCAGTATACTAATGAGGTGGGTGGGACATGTTTCATGCCATGTTAGATCACATCCTGAGAGTCTACGCTTTCAGAAAATATATAGTTTATATTATTATTTATTTGTTCTTCCCTTTTATTATACAACAGTTTCAACATCATGCATGTGACAGTTAGACTTATATTGGTAGATACAATGCCTTAAACATAGATAAAATTAGTATCAGTGAATTAATTTACATAACTTTTAATGTAACCTCTGTCCTCTGATTCTTGCAAAATCCTCACATTTCATATAATATTTTACATCCTATGAATACATTTTAGCAGTGTTATGGACATAACATGAAATACACACACTTTACAAGTGTCCTACAAACTCTGTAAATTATTAAACAAACTACCAATGTAGCATGAAAAAGACTTGCTTGAACACAATAAGTGTGTTTTTGAAACTCATTTTTATAATACATTATGTAGGGAAAACCACTGTTATGAATGTGACATTTTCACATTACGGATGTTAAGTGTCTAAACTAATGACTTTTGATATAAAACTTAAATAGTAATAGCAAATAATTACAAAACTCTAAATTATCCATGATCCACAGGAATACTCCAGACAGTCTTTTAAAATATACAACTTATATACATAAACACGCAATACAGCCAAATTGCTCCACGTCATTTATTTTTGTGGAAAGCCAGTGCAGGCCTGAGCGGCGGTCATATTTTGTACCGCCATGCGGTACATCTAGTTTTTTACAGTGTAGGCTTAAGCCTTGTCTTTGAAACCGGTGGGCAATGTTTTCAGTAATGTAAGAATATACAATATACTTCATCCATTATTCAAACACTGCTTTATGTAAGTTATCTGTCAGGAGTGTGATGAAAGTATTGGTAAAATAATTCTCCTGTAGACAACAGACTGTAGCTAAAAATAACATTTGAAGAATATTTTTTTAATTAACTACAGTAGATTTATTTTACCAATGCTTTTATTACACTTGAGAGACACGTTTATACCTTAACAAAACTTTAAAACAAACAAACAAACAGTCTTAAAGTGCTATAATGCATCTTTCCAGTTTTCTTCATGTTTATGTGGTCCCAGATATTGTTATCTTTTGTGGAAAGCAATTATTATCTACCAAATAAATGACCAATCACAAAATCTTGGACAACCGAAGAGCTGTATGCAAATTCAATACTTGCTCTCTATATAAAAGAGGAGTATTTACTTTGTGCATCAGTAGGAGTAATAAAGCTGCATTCACTTCAAATCATGATCCTCTCATCAGCTCTTATACTGCTGGCAGCAGCTGCATCCTGTGAGCTTCACTGATGATTTATTTATACTAAGGGAATGAAATAAGCTTTATAACTGTTAACAGAAGTTTTGAGGCATAATTACACATTCTTCCATTGTTATTTTCAGGTGGTGTTTACTGTGTCGAGCTCACTCAACCTCCATCTTTGGTTGTGAAACCTCAAGAGTCAATCTCCATCTCCTGCAGGATTTCAGAATCAAGCTATTTCAGAATCAGAATCAGAATCAGAAAGAGCTTTATTGCCAAGTGTGCTTGCACCCACAAGGAATTTTTCTTGGTACTGAAGCTTCCAGTGCACATATACAAATACAAATACAACAAGAACATAGTAATACAAATTCTAAGAATGAAAATATATAAAAAATAAATAAAAATAGTATAAAAGTAAAAAAGTAGGGTCACAGTTGGGTTTAGTCTGAATAAACATTTACAGATTATGAACATATTTACAGTATTTTGAGTAGTATGAATAATATAAATATCACCTGAATTAGATAATATTACACTAGACAGTGGGAGTCTAGCGCATGTTACAGATTATAAACATATTTACAGTATTTTGAGTAGTATGAATAATATAGATATAAATATCACCTGAGTTTATTGCACTAGACAGTGGGAGTATTGCACTTACAATAAGTGCAAGAGCTGGGGGGCATGTTAAGTGTTCAGAAGGGAAATGGCCTGTGGAAAGAAACTGTTCCTGTGCCTGGAAGTTCTTGTGGCCAGTGATCTGTGTCGCCGTCCTGACGGTAACAGTTCAAACAGGGGGTGTCCAGGGTGAGTGGAGTCTGTGATGATTTTACCTGCTCTCTTCCTCACTCTGGAAGAGTACAGGTCCTGGAGGGTTGGCAGGGGGGCACCAATAATCCTCTCTGCAGTCCGGACTGTCCGTTGTAGTCTCCTGATGTCCGATTTGGTAGCTGAACCAAACCAGACAGTGATGGAAGTGCTTAAGACAGACTCAATGATGGCTGAGTAGAACTGGATCAGCAGCTCCTGTGGCAGATTGAACTTCTTCAGCTGGCGAAGGAAGTACAGTCTCTGCTGGGCCTTTTTCACAATGGAGTCAATGTGATTTGCCCACTTCAGGTCCTGAGAGATGGTAGAGCCCAGGAACCTGAATGACTCCACTGCTTCCACAGTGCTGTTCATGATGGTGAGAGGGGGGAGTGCTGGGGTGTTTCTCCTGAAGTCCACGATCATCTCCACTGTTTTGAGCGTGTTCAGCTCAAGGTTGTTATAACTGCACCAGACAGCCAGCTGTTCAACCCCCAGTCTGTAAGCAGACTCGTCACCATTTTGGATGAGACCGATGACAGTGGTGTCGTCTGCAAATTTCAGGAGCTTGACAGAGGGGTCTTTAGAAGTGCAGTCATTAGTGTACAGGGAGAAGAGCAGTGGGGAGAGAACGCACCCTTGGGGGGCACCAGTGCTGATGGTGAGGGTCCTGGATGTGAGTTTCCCCAGTCTCACTAGCTGCTGCCGGTCCGTCAGGAAGCTGGAGATCCACTGACAGATTGTGGTCTTGTGGTCTTGTGAACCACCTTTTCTTGTGAACTTATTGTATTAACTGGATACGTCAACCCACTGGAAAAGCACTGGAATGGCTGGGATATCTTTGTAGTGGTGGTAGCAGTAATATTAAAGACTCCATAAAAAACAAGATCAGTTTCACGCAGGACACGTCCAAAAACACAGTGTTTCTACAAGGAAAGAATTTTCAGACTGAAAACACTGCTGTGTATTACTGTGCAAGAGACACAGTGAGTGATTAAACAACACATTAATCAGATATAGCCTACCATCCCTCATCACACATCCATCTATCCACACTTTTCACCGATCCAAAAAAATGCTTTAACCCTTTCACTACAGTGGACAGCTATTAAAAAAGCATTTTCTTGAATTTGCATGGGTTTTTATGGCAAAGTTGCACATCAGCCTCTTCATTGGACCCTGGTGCATCATCCTATAAATTGCAACCAAGTGGCAAGCCGTTGTGTTTCGATTTTTTCCCCCTCCAAACCAAGATGGCCAAGGGTCAGTCAGACATTCCAAGTAGCTCCGGAATATCCACCCTTTCCTTCTATCCTAGGAGACTCTTGTAGGTAAAAAAAAATATTGTAGCATCAAGCAATATCTAATGAGTCATATCACAGTAAAATTTTCCAAGTTTTGATTTTAGATTGAGAGAAAACTCTGATTAATCACATGTCCACTGTAGTGGACGTCATGCATCAATTGCTATATTTCAGCGACAATTCATAATTATAATGTGAATATTGTTTTTGAAACTTAAAACTTAAAAACTTAAAAACTTAATCTGCAGTGACTTTTTTTACTGTAAATAAATGTATTTGTATTATTAGAATGTAATTTTCATTGACATCGAAAAAAATCATGTGATTACATAATGTATGACACTTGTAATGCATTACTTTACTTGTTAGATCAAAAAGTAATCTGATTTCGTTTTGCACGTTATTGTAATGCGTTTTTTTACTCATAACATCAAAAAGTAATCTGATTAGGTAATGCACATTACTTGTAGTTAATTACTTGTTAGATCAAAAAGTAATCTGATTAGGTAATGCATGTTACAATACATTACTCGTAACATAAAAAACAAATCTGATTACGTAATGCATGTAACACTTGTAACACATTACTTTACTTGTAACATCAAATAAATAATCTGAATGTTTTATGCATGTTACTTGTAATGCGTTACCCCCAACACTGATCATTTCAGATGAGATTGAAAAAACGTATCGCTAGGTTTTCTCAGAGGAGGGCTATGATAGAAATGTGCATGTCCATCTTGAACATAATCAGAATTATCAGCTAATAAGGGTAAATCTCCATACTCTGGTGCACTGGAGGGAGCATCTGAGTGGTTTCCACAGTTGTACCTTGACAGGCTGTAGAAAATTCTGATGGAATCATGTCCTCATGTTCTGATATCAAAGATACGCGAGGTGCAACTTGTATGAAGCCTTTGCAATATTTCGCATTTATATTTTTTGTATATATTTTATAGTTTTCACATGATTTGATATAATTGTATTGATTAGTTTGTTAAATTCACATACTTTATCTGTTTGATTATTGTCTTATATTTAATACAGTATATCTTCAGTTTAAACCATAACCACATGCTGTCCACTCAAGTGGACATCTGAAGATCTCTTTGAAAAATTGGTAAAAAAATAAAATAAAAATCAATTCTTGTTTTTCATGCCCTAAGAGCAATAAAAACACATAGGAAAAAAATCCTGACTGAGGTTATCATAATTCATTCATGAAAGGATTTTTGCTTACTTTGTAGTACTATTATGCTCTTTCATTATGCATTATGGTCTTCATTATTTATAAATTTGTGTATACAAATTCCTGTTTTTCATACACATAGGAACAAACAAGCATTGACAGACTGGAGGAGGAGTTCATGCAAAACTGTGATGTATATTTCTGTGTGTTCGTGTTCACTGACTGTATGTGGTTCCTGTAGACGAGAATCAAACAGCAATGACAACAATAATCAGTTCAGTTATTGTCCTGATATTACTACTTTTACATGGTTTGTTAATTTCTAAATAATAATTATATATATAAATAATTTTAGAAAGCACACTACAACAGGTCATTTTTTTTTCTTTTTTATAGTTTTACATCTTTCTGACTTTTTAGTCTTTTTTTCTCTCTCTTCCACAGATATTCACTGTCAGACCTTCACTCAGTCTCAGGCTGAGGTAAAAAGACCTGGTGAATCTTTTCGGCTGGTCTGTACCGCCTCTGGATTTACATTCAGCAGCTACGAGGCTGCTGTGGTGAGACAGGGTCACGGTAAAGGACTGGAATGGGTTGCAACTATTGGCACATCCAGTTCTCCTATCTACTATTCCCAGTCAGTCCAGGGAAGGTTCACAGTGTCCAGAGATGACTCCAGCAGTAAACTGTATCTACAGATGAACAGCCTCAAGACTGAAGACACTGCTGTGTATTACTGTGCTAGAGAGTCACTGTGAATGAGTTCAGGGTCAAAGCAATACAAAAACCACTTCCTTTCCTGTTGACTTCACTTATGATCCAGATGTACTGTTGCATTTCCAAGAGGTGGCGCTCTTGCCACGCAGTCTTAGTTGCCTTTTTTGAGGATCACTCAATGAACTTTTGTCTTCTTGACCAAGAAACAGACAGTACAATTTTGAAAGTCTGAAGAAACATAAATAATTCTTCATACAGCAGCAGCCTTAGAGTAGCTTCATCATAAAATCGGTTCTCGACTGTGTGTGTCACATGTATGCTCTGTTTCAGTGTAGTTTCTGTATTCCCTTTTTCCTTTGTGGCCGTTTACACGACACCGTTTTCAACTAATAACACGACAACACGTTTTAAGGGCCATTTGAAAACGCGTTTGAAAGTGCAAGTTTTCTTTAGTTCATTGTCTGGTATTGTAAACATTTTGGATTTACATGGTTGTGCATTCTTGTTGATGTGTTTTCCTACATGATTCTGTTGGATTTTGTAAATTACTGCTCAGATTCTCCTGCGTTGTGCGCTCATTACAGCCACCGATCTGTTACAGTGTGTTTATAACAAGTATATTTAATAACTTATATATAAAATATCAGTTAATTAACAGCTTTGATCAATGCAATAGGTGCCACAGGATATGTTTGCCCATTTATTTAAAAAGGAAAAAGGATTAAAGTACACCAAAATTGTATTTCTGTAGTGCTGCGTTGAGATCTGTAAATTGTTCATGTGCTGAATAATGACAGATGGAATTTCTATAATTAGATTTATCATCTTTGTTATCATTTTTAATAAAACCGCTGTCTAAAAGAAACAAACAGAAGATATTTTATCATTTTAATGACTCATTTACAATAAGCAAAATAGACTGCAATGTTGTTATTTTTATTTAGGGACATTTTCATTTTAGGGTTGCCATTTTCCTTTAATTTGTTCACTAAAAAGCATTGATGCAAATCTCCTTCCTTATGTAAACAGGAGCATACAGACACAATAAAGAGCTTTTCAAGTCCTGTGGTGGAGAGTCACAGGTCCCATCTGAGAGACTTCAGACAGATAGAATCATGTACTTTATATTATTGGTGATGATTTTATCTACTGCGCTCAGTGAGTATCAGAATCAACACTGTAACACTATACTGTTTTATTAATGTTTTTCAGATGCTTGTCCTTTAAAATACAATCAGTCCAGGTTCATTTTGAGAGTGACAATGTGCATAACTCAATTCAATCAATGACAATATTTTTTAAATGGATATTCCCAGGTGGTAATTGCATTGAGTTGAATCAGCCTGCTCTAATGGTGGTAAAACCTGGGGAATCATTTTCCATCGGCTGCAAGATTACAGGATATTTAGCGTCAGGAGGTGACTGTACTGTACCAACTGGATACGACAGTTAACTGGAAAAGCGATGGAATGGATAGGCTGGTTCTGTAGTTCTGGTAATACAGGGCACCAGCAACACAATGAAGAATAAGATCAGCTTCACAGCTGAAACTTCCAGCAACACAGTTTTCTTACGAGGTCAAAACTTTCAGACTGAGGACTCAGCGGTATATTATTGTGCACGAAATACACAGTGCCACAAATTGTCTGGGGACCCGTGCAATAATTCTCATATTTTCTCAATACCAGATTGTTTGGAAATACACAAACTGCATATAATACAAGTTTCTTGAATATTTCATTTATCATTTATTTGCATTTTATAAAACGTCTTTCTTCAGGTGCTATGTGACAGCTGCATCATTTATATCTACTTCTGCTGTTCAGCTTCAGTCTTGGTATATTAATTGTTTTTGCATGAGACATTTTGCACTATTTGGTGCTGACAGAACTGCCTGTGTAGATTATCTGTGTTCTACAAACCCAGTAAACTTAATAAATTACTTCATAAATTCATAAATCACACTCCTAAATTTTTTGATCACTGGAAATCATCAGGCATCATACGCTCTCCTTAAAGGATTTTGCAGGCGCTAACCTTTTAGAGGTTCCCATCATGGGATCATTTTGGATGTCATTTTAATGCATACATTTTTTTTAAATATAATTACATTTTATGAATTAAACAGCTCATGAATGTACATTATAATTTTTTTATTTTTTTTATAATCTCCTTATATGGAACCTTTTTGGTTTAAAAAGTTCTTTAAAATTGAGTGAAGCACTATTATAGGGCTCTATATAACCCACAGTTTGTGTTTGAATGGCAGCACAGGTTAACAGCTGTGTGTCATCAAGAGCCCTGAAGTTTAACTTCACATGGAATGAAATTAGAAGGAATTTGCAACTATACGCCAAATAGTTCAGTGTTTTGAATGAAAATAAAACACAATTCTCACTAGATACAAAATACAGAATTTTGGACATGCAACTTGGTGTGAACCATGTGAAATTCTTGAGGAACTTGAGGATTTTACAGTTCTCCATAAAATGATTGATGAATATTTCTACCTACTATTTTACCAATACTTTCATTAGACACAGGAATCAGATGAACCTGACAGACAAGTTCAAATATATGTTTATTAAACAATCTTAAATGTTAACAAAATGCATTAAAGTGCTTATAATGTGTCTTTTCAGTATGTTTCCTTCATCTGTTTATTTGGTCACATATGTTGTTATTTTATGTGGAAAGCAACTATACCAAATAAATGACAATCGCAACATCTTGGACAACTGAAGAGCTGTATGCAATTTTTCGACTTGTTCTTTATACAAAAGAGAAGTATCTACTTTGTAGATCAGTAGGAGTAATAAAGCTGCGTTTCACTTCAAATCATGATCCTCTCATCAGCTCTTACACTGCTTGCATGAGCTTCACTGATGATTTATTTAAAGTCTAAAGCAATAAAATGGGCTTCATAACTTACATTTACATTTCATCAATTAGCAGGCACTTTTTATTCAAATGAGGAGAACAATAGAAGTGACCAAACCAACAATAGGGCAACAATATGTAAGTGCTGTGACAGTTTGCTCAGTACATTTAGCAAGGTGTTATTTATTTATTATTATTAAATAGATATATAGAATAGTTAGTGTTAGTATTAATGGGTCTAGTGTTGACGAGAACCTTAAGAGTCATTCTCCATCTCCTGCAGGATTTCAGAATCAAGCTATTGCATTCATTGGAGACGTCAACCCACTGGAAAAGCACTGGAATGGCTGGGATATCTTTGCAGTAGTGGTAGCAGTAATATTAAAGACTAGGCTTCAAGACCATAAAAACAAGATCAGTTTCACGCAGGACACGTATATATATATATATATATATATATATAACAAATTTCTGTTTTTCATGAACAAAGGTAACAAGCAATGAAAGACTGGGGGAGGAGTTTATGCAAAACTGTGATGCATATTTCCCATAAGTGCTTTGTACCAGTGGAGTGTGTCTGTGTTCACTGACTGTATGAGGTTCCTGTAGAGGAGCAGCAATAATCCGCAATGACATCAATAATCAGTTCAATCCTGATATTTCTGTTTTTACATGGTCTGAATCTCATTCATAAATAATAATTTATGAATGCATATTTAATTTGAGCAAGTTTACATTTAGCTGACTCTTAAGTTTTTTTCTCTCTCTTCCACAGATATTCACTGTCAGACCTTCACTCAGTCTCAGGCTGAGGTAAAAAGACCTGGTGAATCTTTTCGGCTGGTCTGTACCGCCTCTGGATTTACATTCAGCAGCTACTGGGCTGCTGTGGTGAGACAGGGTCACGGTAAAGGACTGGAATGGGTTGCAACTATTAGCACATCCAGTACTTATATCTACTATTCCCAGTCAGTCCAGGGAAGGTTCACAGTGTCCAGAGATGACTCCAGCAGTAAACTGTATCTACAGATGAACAGCCTCAAGACTGAAGACACTGCTGTGTATTACTGTGCTAGAGAGTCACTGTGAATGAGTTCAGGGTCAAAGCAATACAAAAACCACTTCCTTTCCTGTTGACTTCACTTATGATCCAGATGTACTGTTGCATTTCCAAGAGGTGGCGCTCAACAAGTAGTCTTATCTGACTGTTTTGAGCATCACTAAATTAACTTTAGTTTTTTCTTTGCTTTCTTTTTATGTATGGATTTTTTTGTGAGTGTAAAATCTATACACACCTATTGCATTGATCAAAGATGATTATTTTCAGATAATTTTCAAAAATAAATAAATAAATAAAAATAAAAGAGTCAAAAAAAAAAAAAAAAAAACTTTTCTTTTTGTTTTGTTTTCACAAACACACAAACACAAGAACATATTTTAATGGTTAAGCTACCTTAAGACTGCTGATTTAGACCTGGTTTCACAGACAGGGCTTAGATTAAGCCAGGATAAGGCCTTAGTTCAGTTAGGACATTTAAGTAGCTTTTATAAACATGCCTTATAAAGAAACATTACTGATGTGCATCTCAGTAGGAGGGATGCACATCAGTAGAAAGTAGGAGGGAGCACAGGCTCAGCTCCCTCCTACTTTCACTCACTCCTACGAGCCTACATCCCTACCAGAAGCCTACGATTGGTCAATGAGCGACGTCTCGTGGTTCCATTACAGAAAGCCAAAAAATCACTTTCCAGAACATTCTCATTCACGGAGCAGAATCCCTGACAAAAGACAGCTGAAAACCCATCTCTTCCGTGAGCACTTAACCTCATAAAAAAATGAGTTTCCTTTTCTTTTCTTCTTCTTTAGTGATGCCTAATGGCGTGTGCGACTTCACGATGATATTGGTCCCGGTCTAGTACGGCGTGTAGAGTTTGTGCTGTTGTTAATTGTAGCCATGTTTTGATGTTACTGAGCCATGTCGTTTTTGGCCGTCCTGGTCGTTTTTTTCCTTCGATTTTTCCTTGCTGGATTTGCTTTAATAGCTGGTATTTTTGGTCGTTTCGGGCAATGTGGCCTAAGCAGTGACACTTCCTGCTAATGATGGTCTTCAGCAGTTGCCTGTCAGTGCCCATGTCTTGCAGAACTTGTGTGTTGGTGGTTTTGGCTGTCCATGGGATTTTCAGCATTCTTCGATACAGCCACATTTCGAAAGCTTCGAGCCTTTTTGTTGCTGTTGTTGTCAGTGTCCACGTCTCTACTCCGTACAGCAAAATTGACCAGATGTAGCATTTCAGTGTGCGCAGTTTCAGTGATGTACTCAAGTTGCGGCCTGAGAGGAGTGTTTTCCATTTAATAAATGCTTGCCTTGCTTGTTCAATTCTGCTCTTGATTTCGACTTCATGGTTCAACTGATCGTCAATGATTACACCAAGGTATTTAAATCGGTGTACTTGTTCCAATTTTTCGCTGCCCAGCTTGATTGTTGTTTCGCTTGTAGTTCGGCTGACCTTCATAACCTTTGTTTTCTTTTTGTTAATTCGTAAGCCCCATATTTGACTCTCTGCGGCAACTTCATCCAAGATTTGTTGTAGGTCTTGTTCCGAATCGGCCAGCAGTGCAGTGTCGTCGGCATATCTGATGTTGTTGATGTACTGTCCATTGACTTTAATACCAATGTTTTTGTCTGCTAGTGTTCGATCAAAAATCTGCTCCGAGTAGATGTTGAAAAGGATCGGTGACAGTGGGCAGCCTTGTCGTACACCTTTTTGTATTGGTGTTGGGTCTGTCAGTTCGTTGTCATATCGGAGTTGGGCTGTTTGCTTCCAATAAAGAGCAATGATGAAGTTGGTGTCGTTTTTATCTAGTCCCAGTTGTTTTAATAGAGCTGCTAGTCGGTCGTGGTCTACTGAGTCAAAGGCTTTCTCGTAATCTATGAAGCGCGGCGCCAAAGAGTTTGTGTATATAGTTTGTCCAGGTGTCCATTTTTTCTTGTTTATTTAGGATTGGTTGGTTGTTGTCCGCATACAAGGTTGCTGTTGGGGCTGGTCTGTAGATGTTACCAGCTTCTTTGAGCTTCTTGTGCAGATTAAAATTGTCATGTTTTTTAATTAGTTCTTAAATCTCTGCGCATTGTTCTTCCATCCACTTTTCTTTTGCCTGTCAGATTGCTTCTCTGATCTTCTGTTGCATTTGTTTGTACTTCTCCATGTTGTTGTTTTTGTACATTCTTCGTTTTCTCATTAGATCGAGAATATATTGTGTCATACATCGTTGTTTCTTTTTCGGTGACTGGTGTCCCAGCATGACTTCTGTTGTTTCTGTGATGCATTGTTTGAACGAGCGCCAGTACTCCTGAACATCTGCTGTTTCTGTTGTTATTGAGCAGATGCTATCGTTGAGATGTTGCTGTACTTGTCTTTTATTGGTGCTGTTCTTCAGTTTCTCCAGGTCTGCTCGTCTCGTCTTTGTACATTGTATTGATCGCAATTTGAGTCTTATTGTAGCTGTTACTGGGTTGTGATCTGACGATATATCGGCTCCAGGGTAGGTTTTTGCTGTAAGCACACTGGACTTAAACCTGATGTTAATTAGGATATAATCAATTTGATTCCTGACGATGTTGTTGTCGGAGTCTTGCGGCGAGGTCCATGTGTACAGTCGTCGAGGTGGTAATTGGAACCACGTGTTAGCAATACTGAAACGTTCTTCTTGGCAGAATTGAACCAGTCTGTCGCCTCGTCCATTCCTTGTTCCTAGTCCGTGCTCTCCGACAATGTTCTGCATTCGACCATGTCCGACCTTGGCGTTGAAGTCGCCAAGGATTATGGTGATGTCTTGTTTCTTCAGCGGCTTCAGCGTGTCGGTTAGTTGCTCATAGAACGATTCGATTTCATGATCTTGTTTGTCTGCTGTTGGAGCATAAACCTGTAAAATGTTCACGTTGACTTTGTTGCCTGCTAATTGTAGTAGTGCTATTCGTTCTGATACTGGGGTAAAGTTGATGACTTTATTTGCTAATTTCTTGTGTACTATAAAGGCGACACCGTATGTTTGTTTGGTGTTTTCTTCTCCTCTGGAGCAGAAGATGTGGTGTTCGCTCGATATAATCTTTTTTGTTCCAGGCCATTTAGTTTCGCTTAGACCAATTATGTTGATTTTAAGTCGATCCATTTCTTGTAATACATTGGCTAGTTTTCCTGCTTGAAGTAAGCTTCGAACGTTCCAAGTTGCTACTTTGAAAGGGTTCTTTGACGCAAGCTCGGAGATTCTTAGCACCCCTGTCCCATTTAAGGGATGCCGATACTCAGGGCCTTTGTTGATTTTGCTTGTCATTGAAGTTTTCAAGGGAGTTTGTTTGGCGGCTGAGGCTGACCACTCGGTACAGCCTACTTGGACTTGGATCTTGAGCGGCGAGGGATTGCTTCCTCGCCTCCTGAAACCTGTCAACGACAGTGTTTACTGCGTCACCGAACAGGCCAGAAGGTGAGAGCGGCGCATCCAGGAGAAACGACTTATCCCTCTCTTTTATTCCAGATAAGTTCAGCCATATGTAACCTTTGGCTAAATTATTAACTCCGACTACGCCACCTAGGTTACCTCTCAACCCAGGAAAGTAAATAATAAAAAATTACCACTAAAAGGAAATTTAAACCAAATGAATTACCACAATGAGAAGGACCCTGCTGGTTCGGTTTGCATCAAAGACAGAGACGTGACTTACAAAAGTACAATATTTATTGCTCACAGGAAAATTATTTAATTAAAAACCTCTAATAGGTCTCATTCACAGTTTACCAATTAGTTACCCACATTAAACAAGAGACCACAATTAGCTCACTTTCACAGAAAGGACAACCCACACAGCAAACCTGTGAGAAAACAATATTTAAAGCCGGTGACACCCAAAAATAAAACAAATACAAAAAGAAGGAAAATACACTCCCCCCTTCGGTTAAGCTTCACTATCGCAGTTCTTGCGGTGGTCAAATAGAGGCAAACTGGCAATTAGATTTATAAACAGCAAACAAACCAGAGAACAAAAAGAAAAGAAATGACAAACAGTCACAATGAAATTGCACTTCCAGTAGGGGCTAATGGCAATTAGATTTACCAAAAACAAACAATCAAAACAAGAAAAAAAGAAAAAGAAAATTACACGGTCACAATGACATTGCACTTCCTCCTTAAAACTAATATTTAAGATCGTTCAAGTGGCGCTAAATAGACTCCGCTACCAGCATAGTAATTGGATATAACAGCTCCCAGAGCGCAGTAGCATGACCTTTCATATGCGAGCAGAGCTCACAACGAGCGTGGTCGGAACCGTAGTCCAAAGCACTCCGCGTCAGTCGGGCGAACGGGACAGCGAATCAATTTCACCAATGGTAGTATTAAAAGAGAACAGCAGCTAGCGCTCCTGGGCCGCACCTATAATAAAAACATGAATAGGCTACATTATTTTCAATTGAGTTAACCCCCGAAGAGGAAACCGATCATAATGTTTCTTACCTCGTAGGGGAATTAAGTTAAAGCGAACGTTATACTCCCTGCACTTGCCACTTCACGCACACACCTTCCTGATGACAAACATGGGCTATATTTAGATCATAATAATCTGCGACTGAAAAGGACAATAAATCAAACCGCTCACCAGAAGATGCAAAGCAAAATACACCGGTATCCTATTTCTGGGCACCACACAGAGAGGAATCACAATGCTCCGCTTAAACAGGCTTTTTATCATGCCCTAGAACCTAACGCACCATCTATAATTGTGCCGCACAGGTGTTCTCACTATCAGGCTGCAGTTCAACGCCAGTAGGCGTGCCTTGCCAATTAAAATATACGCAACCACTTAGAGTTACCCCATTCCACTGAACCAAAACAAACACTCCAGATTATCCACCTGTCACATTCTACCCCCTGGTTTTAAATCCGGCGACCCGACGATATTAGCTCCAGGGCCTAAAAAGAGTGGGAAAATTGTTACTAACAGTTACTTGAGAATTCACAAGACCTCCTCCGCCCCCCATTGTCTCTGGCAAATGATGGACATTGGAATGGTAGCCTGCAGTTGTTCGGGTGGTCCGACGTAATGGTGCTCCTACCGTAATAGCGGTATCTTCAGAGGTCACAGAGGGATCACTAGGCAAATGACCATGGACCAGAGGAGGCTCAAGAACTGTACTAGATGATGTGGAGGCACCCTCAAGAGGTTGAGGCAGAAGAGGGACACCACGTGGGGGTGAATGAACAGTGAAGGGTACCGTCGTCGGGGGAGGGACTTCTTGCTCTGACGGCACCACCAGCCAGGTATCCAGTGCATCATCCTCCCCAGAGTCCTCCGATGATTGATCAGACTCGACAAGGAAAGAATTAAAGGGTTCTGCCACATTCTGGCCGGTCGGTTGGACTCTTAGCAGAGTACGGTGCACGTGTCTAACTTTCTTCAAATCCTCAACAGGAGCAATAGTATACACTGACCCCCCAGGTGTCGGGGCTCGCAGCACTTTATAAGGAACAGAACTCCAGCAATCTTGGATCTTTGCCCGGCCTCGCACACAAAGGTCCCGCAAATACACCAGCTGACCTTGACTCAAAGGCTCATCCTGTACTCTCCGATCATGTCGCTCTTTCCTACAGTCCGCTGCAGCCTTCATGCGACTTCTAGCTCCATCAAAGGCCACCTGAAGTCTTGCTTGGTGATCATTAATCCAATCGTGGACACTGCCGTGAGTCGGTGCATCAATTCTGCCCAAGAGGAAATCAACAGGCAACTGTGGGTCTTGCCCAAACATTAAGAAATATGGGGATTCACCTGTAGACTGGTGTGGAGTAGTGTTATACGAAAAAACCACTTGAGGGAGATAGGCTGCCCAGTTCTTCTTCTTACAGGAAGGCAGAGTACGCAGCAGATTGTGCAGCATGCGATTGAATCGCTCACATTGGCCATTTCCAGTAGGATGGGCTGGGGTGGTCCGACTCCGTTCAATGCCATACAAGGCACACAACTGTTGGATAAGAGTGCTTTCAAAATTCCTCCCCTGGTCCGAGTGGATGCGACCAGGAACTCCAAACTTGTAGAACCATTCATTCGCCAAAACCGTTGCCACCGTAGATGCTCTCTGGTCACGGGTAGGCACAGCTTGGGTGTACTTGGAAAACACATCTGTCAGCACGAGAACATTCTCCATTCCATCCTGGGATGGCTCAATCAAAGTGAAGTCGATGGCCAGAATTTGGTTAGGCCTTGAAGCCAACAAATGACCCATATATGTCTGCACTCGAGGGAAGACATCCTTAGCAACAGTACATCGTTCACATTGCTGGCACCAACGTTTCACATCCTCACTCATACCTGGCCAGAAACACCTTTGTCGCACCAGCTCGGTTGTACGCTCCACTCCCTGATGGCCGTGCTCATCATGAAGCTGCTGCATCACCATAGTCTTTAACGATGTCGGGAGCAACAGTTGAAGGAAGGCCTCACCGCCCTGGGGATGGTAACACTGACGATACACTACGCCATCCTTCACCTGTAAACGCTTCCACTGTTTCAGGAGTTTACCCGCATCTGCACACAGCTCTCGCCGCTCCTCAGGTGAAGGGTATTTCCCTCTTTTCCATAACTTCAGGAATACTCCCAATGCTGCATCTGCTTCCTGTAGCCTGTGTAAATCCGTAGAAGAATAGCCAGGGAAAGCGGTAATGGATGCTTGTACCCCTCTCATGGGTCTAATAGAAGCGACTTGTTGGAGAGGCTCTGGCAGGGAACTTCCTGGAATCATAGCCTCAAGCACAGGTCCAGCGGGATGCTGTCGCGAGAGGGCATCAGCGTTACGATTACTCCGTCCAGAGCGATACTTGATGCTGAAGTCAAAAGCGGCGAGTTGGGCAGCCCATCTCTGTTCTAAAGCGCCGAGTTTAGCGGTATTGAGGTAACTCAGGGGATTATTGTCCGTATATACCACACACTTGTGTCCAAGTAAATACTCACGGAACTTCTCGCTCATTGCCCATTTAAGGGCAAGAAATTCAAGTTTCATGGAACTATAATTGGACATGTTCCTCTCCGAAGGCCTTAAGCCGCGACTCGCATAGGCTACTGGTCGAACTCTGCCCTCCTGTTCCTGTGACAGGACGGCTCCCAATCCGCTATAACTGGCATCCACTTCTAAAATGAATGGCAAGGAGAAGTCAGCATAAGCCAGCACTGGAGCACTCACCAACCGTTGCTTCAGCGTATCAAAGCTCTGCTGACACTCCTCTGTCCAGGCCTCCTTGCAAGAACGGGCTGGGCCCTTCCGGTTAGCTCCAGTCAGGTCAGCTACCAGGCGATGAAGTGGGGCAGCCATTTTGGCAAAAGACTCCACGAATCGCCTGTAATAGCTTGCGAAGCCCAGAAATGACCGAAGTTCTGAAACCTGCTGGGGGGGCTGCCAATTAGCAACTGCCTCAATTTTCTTTGGATCAGTAGCCACTCCTTGGGCAGTAATCAAATGCCCCAGGTAGTTCACCTCAGACTGAAGAAACGAGCACTTCTCCAATTTGGCCTTTAATCCCTCTTGTTGTAGACGCTTCAGGACCACCTCCAGCCGTTGCAAATGTTCAGACACGGTGGAGGAAAAGACAATAACATCGTCCAAATACAGCAACAACGATTGGAAATGTTGCGAGCCAAACATACGCTCCATCAATCTCTGAAATGTGCTAGGTGCATTGCACAGGCCGAAGGCCATCCTATTCCACTCATATAGCCCAAAAGGTGTGCAGAAGGCAGTCTTCGGTCTGTCCTTTTCAACCACAGGGACCTGATTGTAGCCACTAGCAAGGTCCATTGTGGTGAACCACCTGGCACCTGCAAGAGCATCCAAGGATTCCTCAATTCTTGGTAAAGGAAACGAATCCTTTCTGGTCTTGCTGTTAAGTTGACGATAGTCAACACACAGTCGCAGGCTACCATCCTTTTTCTTCACCAGGACAATGGGAGAAGCATAGGGGCTGCTACTTTCTCTTATAATCTTAGTTTCCAACAACTGATTGATGTGAGCCTTAACGGCCTCATATTCTGATGGAGGAATGCGTCTATACCGCTGCCTAACAGGAACCTCATCAATTAAGGGAATCTCATGTGTGATCAACGTAGTACAGCCCAGATCACTATCATGCGTCGAAAACACAGAAGAATACCTGGACAATAAAGCCCTGACTTGACACTGTTCTTCAGGGGTCATCGGAGACAGATCAAGAGAATCTATCTTGTCTTGTAGAAGACCTACAGTCATTTGGGAAGATACGGTGGCCTGCAAGCGCAAGGGAACATCCTCTACACCTTGGGTTAAACTCACCACAGTTACAGGGCTGATAGTACCAAGAACCGTTCGTGCATAAAGGTTAACATCCACTACTCCCACATTAATGACTGGAACATAAACCTGTCCACGAACTACCCTAACAATGGCAGGGGAAGTCAAAAGACCGGCTGCTAGCCCACCACCAGAAGGCTCAAATACTACAGTCGATCCAGTATGCTGCTGGGAACAAGTCGCCGGAATAAACTTCAGGGTGCCACCTGGTACACAAATACACCTGCCCCCTCGAACCCGTACGCGAGCTGAAGAGTCCAAAGGGGCCTGAACTTGAGCTTGATGACACTTTTGTAAGGCTTGTTGCCAAGAGTCAGGGGCATGCTGCACTAAAGCGGTTTCAAAAAGAGTCGGTCCATACTGCCCAAACAATTCGTGGTAACATTCTCGAATGACATTCATGCCCAAAATACCGGAGACCTTAGTAGGAGTACCTGAAGAATCTTTAACTATGAGCACCCCACGTTTAGGAATCACTTTGCCAAAAACTTCCACATCCAACTCTAAATAGCCTATATATGGAATATCTAGACCATTGGCCGCCTTAAGCTGCAACCAGTGACATGAGTGGAGTTTTTCCGCACCCCACGGTTCAAAGTTCTGCAAATAAAAACTTTCCGTCACCGTTGACACCATTGAACCGGTGTCTAACAAGCAGGGAACTAACACCCCACCCACACTAACCGTCACATGGGGGCATGGTGATAATAACGGGGCCATGTGCTCTACCGGGGGAAAAACAGTATCTGAGCCAAACACATAACCTTCTGAACTGTGGCTCGGGAGCACAGAAGATTCTAGTTTTCCTGAAAGGTAACAGTGGACTGGGATCTTGGCACTACTGGCTGAGGGTGACGTGAAGGGGGGGGATTAACCCTCGGTGACAAACTTTGGGAACTACATTCACGGGCAAAATGACCAGGCTGTTGGCACTTCCTACAGATAACTGAACCCCTATTAAAGGGCGTTGGGGAAAAAGGGAGACTTCTTGGGGCATTTTGAAGCAAAGTCATATTACGGGTTAACTGATCAAGCTGTTCTTGTTGCTTTTTGAGCATCTCTTTTAGCTCCGATAATTCAGAGTTTGTGGAAGCTGGCGCAGCCCCATAAACCCCATACTGCTGCCCATAAGTAGAAGAGGTTGACAAACTACGAACCCCAGTACCCCTCAACATACCCTCCCTTTCCCATCTGATGGCTTCCCCTCTGACATCAAGTAAAGTCGCCCTAGAGTGTTGGCGTACAAACTGCTTTAATTCCCTGCGAAGGGCAGAATCCAGCACATACTCTACGAATTGGTCACGCAACAAGACCTCAGAATTGGGCATACCATTTGGAGCATTTTTAATTACTTTTGACATTAAGCCAAGAAGGGCATGTGAAAATTCCTGGAGTGTCCTGGATTCCTGGATGAAATCCTGCCGACTATACGCCAATTTGTAACCTTTGGCTAAATTATTAACTCCGACTACGCCACCTAGGTTACCTCTCAACCCAGGAAAGTAAATAATAAAAAATTACCACTAAAAGGAAATTTAAACCAAATGAATTACCACAATGAGAAGGACCCTGCTGGTTCGGTTTGCATCAAAGACAGAGACGTGACTTACAAAAGTACAATATTTATTGCTCACAGGAAAAATTATTTAATTAAAAACCTCTAATAGGTCTCATTCACAGTTTACCAATTAGTTACCCACATTAAACAAGAGACCACAATTAGCTCACTTTCACAGAAAGGACAACCCACACAGCAAACCTGTGAGAAAACAATATTTAAAGCCGGTGACACCCAAAAATAAAACAAATACAAAAAGAAGGAAAATACACTCCCCCCTTCGGTTAAGCTTCACTATCGCAGTTCTTGCGGTGGTCAAATAGAGGCAAACTGGCAATTAGATTTATAAACAGCAAACAAACCAGAGAACAAAAAGAAAAGAAATGACAAACAGTCACAATGAAATTGCACTTCCAGTAGGGGCTAATGGCAATTAGATTTACCAAAAACAAACAATCAAAACAAGAAAAAAAGAAAAAGAAAATTACACGGTCACAATGACATTGCACTTCCTCCTTAAAACTAATATTTAAGATCGTTCAAGTGGCGCTAAATAGACTCCGCTACCAGCATAGTTATTGGATATAACAGCTCCCAGAGCGCAGTAGCATGACCTTTCATATGCGAGCAGAGCTCACAACGAGCGCGGTCGGAACCGTAGTCCAAAGCACTCCGCGTCAGTCGGGCGAACGGGACAGCGAATCAATTTCACCAATGGTAGTATTAAAAGAGAACAGCAGCTAGCGCTCCTGGGCCGCACCTATAATAAAAACATGAATAGGCTACATTATTTTCAATTGAGTTAACCCCCGAAGAGGAAACCGATCATAATGTTTCTTACCTCGTAGGGGAATTAAGTTAAAGCGAACGTTATACTCCCTGCACTTGCCACTTCACGCACACACCTTCCTGATGACAAACATGGGCTATATTTAGATCATAATAATCTGCGACTGAAAAGGACAATAAATCAAACCGCTCACCAGAAGATGCAAAGCAAAATACACCGGTATCCTATTTCTGGGCACCACACAGAGAGGAATCACAATGCTCCGCTTAAACAGGCTTTTTATCATGCCCTAGAACCTAACGCACCATCTATAATTGTGCCGCACAGGTGTTCTCACTATCAGGCTGCAGTTCAACGCCAGTAGGCGTGCCTTGCCAATTAAAATATACGCAACCACTTAGAGTTACCCCATTCCACTGAACCAAAACAAACACTCCAGATTATCCACCTGTCACACATAGATGTCTCTCCGTGGCTACAAGAGCTGCCATGGAGCGGCCAATGGCACGGGCCATCTCCTTAGTAGCCCGGAGAGACAAATCTGTGGTTTTACGCAACTCTGCAATATCTTCAGGAGTTGGTCCCTCGCCCAAGTCCTTTAAAAGGTTGGCCTGGTATGCCCACAGAATAGCCATTGAGTGCAGACATGAACCAGCCCACTCGTTAGGAATCTAGGGCAGGGGTGCACACATTGTCTGAACTGTTCACTCGCCATAATGATCTGATATGAGACAGACAACACCAAATAGTACAGACAACAACAGAGAACGCTTGCTGAAGAGCGAAAGCTAACGCGTGTGTGTGCCGGCATCACTTTTTATACTTCCAGGTATGCCGTCACATGTTACGTCATGACGCAACACCAATCAGGATTGGAATAGTTTTATTCACACTTCAGAGGCGTACACTTAGGGAGTGTCCCCAAAGTGTCGTTCTTACGACGCAGTGCGAGTTCCCTCGAAAGGGAACTATGGTAGTGACATATATGTCAGTGCAAGTTGCTTTCCATTAAAACAGCTCAAACATGCATTTTAGTCTGGGACTATACACTGTAAAAAAAAATCCTAATTTTACAGAAAATAACTGTAATTTTTTGACGATCATTTTCTTTAATTTTAAATTGTACTCAAAACACTGTAAAATTACAAATAATAGCTGTAAACTAAAAATTCAGCTGTTATTTTAGGTATTGTGACATTAATGACAAATTCCAGTAATTCACATTTTTTATGCAGACAATTTATTGTATTTTTCTTACAGTATTTGTTCCATTTTCTTAAATTACATAAAAATGTATGTAAAATTACAAATATAATCTGTAATTAAACAGTAACAGAACAGTTAAATGATTAAATGGTCAAATGACTGTCAGCCCCCCAAAAAACTGTAAAACATCCTAAATTAAATAAACTTAAAAACACAGTTATTTTACAGGTATTTCCTGAATAATCACAATCATATACCTTCGTTGTAAAAACAATTGTAAATAAAGGGTCAAATGACTGGCAGCTGCGGCTGCCAAACAAAAACCATAAAATTAAAGTAAAATATGCTAATTTAAATAAAGTGTAAAAAACTTTAAAATAAATTTCATGTCACCATGATTGAGATCAGTGTCTGCTTTAGTTGGGCTCATGACCCTTGAGTTTATAACTTTAGTTTTTCTCTTGCTGCTTTAAACTGTGTATTTGATACACATTTGTTATAGCAATAAATGCAGAAGAAGATATAAGATGATCTTGGTCAGTTAATGGTGATGTTATAGTCATCATGTGATGATCTGATTCACTGATATAACAGTCAAATCTCTTAATAGCCTATATTAGTTTAGATTACATAATATGTAGATGGAATTTAGTTTTATACAAAATCTATAATAATTAATGTCATAATTTTTCACATGACCCTTGAAATATTGTGGCATCTGTACTATAACAATCTGAAATTTAAAAACATATACTGTATATTATACAGAAAAGTTTTGAGCTGGTTCATTTATTTTAGTAGTATAGAGACATCAAGAATCAACATATGAATCTCAACCATGGTGACAACCAACAAAGCCTTTTTGTGACTTTATAGTAGTTAAGATTTTTTTTCATTGTCACCATTGTTGTGATTCATACGCTGATTCTTGATGTCTGAGTGAGTCTATATGATCCTGTCAAAACATTTTCTGTATTATGACTTCATAAAATCTGAGTATCACAGCACTGCAGGCTCTTCTATAGAAGTTTTGTTATGTAAAGTTGACAACTAATATTTAACGACTTAATCAGACATTATACTTCAGATGGTATCAATGAAGCAGGACACTACATGATGACTAATATCACTAAAAAGTGACCAACATCATCTGATTCTGAGTTTTTCTTTGATTCCTACCATAACAAATATGCATCAGAGACTCACAGTTAAAGCAACCAGAGTAAAACTCATGTTAAACATGAAAAGGTCAAGAGCCCAACTAAAGCAAACACTGATCTCCATCATGGTGACATCAAACTTTAGTCTTTTCAATAAAGCTTCAACTTCTAAACCACTGTTAATTCTCAATAAGAATGTTAGTATGAAAGAAATAAAGTCTGGATTGTAATAAGTGAAGATGCTGAGATCCTGAGAGATCTGTTAGTGTTTAATGTTCTGTTGGGGTTTAAAGTGTTTCTGTATGGTGTGTTTCGTGTGTCACCATTGTGTTGAAGAGTAGAGCCTGAGCTTCAGTCCAGGATGAGCAGAGAAACACTGAAGAAATGCTGAAAGAACATTTCTGTAAAAGTTTTTTGCACTTCATTTAAATTAGGATATTTTACTTTATTTTTACGGTTTTTGTTTGGCAGCCGTAGCTGACAGTCATTGACCGTTTTTTTAAAGATTTTATTTTTTACAGTGTAGGCTTAAGCCTTGTCTTTGAAACCGGTGGGCAATGTTTTCAGTAATGTAAGAATGTACAATGTACTTCATCCATTATTCAAACACTGCTTTATGTAAGTTGTCTGTCAGGAGTGTGATAAAAGTATTGGTAAAATAATTCTCCTGTAGACAACAGACTGTAGCTAAAAATAACATTTGAAGAATATTTTTTAATTAACTACAGTAGATTTATTTTACCAATGCTTTTATTACACTTGAGAGACACATTTATACCTTAACAAAACTTTAAAACAAACAAACAGTCATAGAAGTTAAAAATGTCTTAAAGTGCTATAATGCATCTTTCCAGTTTTCTTCATGTTTATGTGGTCCCAGATATTGTTATCTTTTGAGGAAAGCAATTTTTATCTTCCAAATAAATGACCAATCACAAAATCTTAGACAACCGAAGAGCTGTATGCAAATTCAATACTTGCTCTCTATATAAAAGAGGAGTATTTGCTTTGTGCATCAGTAGGAGTAATAAAGCTGCATTCACTTCAAATCATGATCCTCTCATCAGCTCTTATACTGCTGGCAGCAGCTGCATCCTGTGAGCTTCACTGATGATTTATTTATACTAAGGGAATGAAATAAGCTTTATAACTGTTAACAGAAGTTTTGAAGCATAATTAATAACACATTCTTCCATTGTTATTTTCAGGTGGTGTTTACTGTGTCGAGCTCACTCAACCTCCATCTTTGGTTGTGAAACCTCAAGAGTCAATCTCCATCTCCTGCAGGATTTCAGAATCAAGCTATTGCATTCACTGGATACGTCAACCCACTGGAAAAGCACTGGAATGGCTGGGATATCTTTGCAGCGGTGGTAGCAGTGATATTAAAGACTCCATAAAAAACAAGATCAGTTTCACGCAGGACACGTCCAAAAACACAGTGTTTCTACAAGGAAAGAATTTTCAGGCTGAAGACACTGCTGTGTATTACTGTGCAAGAGACACAGTGATTAAACAAGACACAGTTCTGTACAAAAACCTGAACACATTAATCAGATATAACCTACCATCCCTCATCACACATCCATCTATCCACACTTTTCACCGATCCAAAAAAATGCTTTAACCCTTTCACGCATAGTGGTCACTACAGTGGACAGCTATTAAAAAAGCATTTTCTTGAATTTGCATGGGTTTTTATGGCAAAGTTGCACATCAGCCTCTTCATTGGACCCTGGTGCATCATCCTATAAATTGCAACCAAGTGGCAAGACGTTGTGTTTCGATTTTTTCCCCCTCCAAACCAAGATGGCCAAGGGTCAGTCAGACATTCCAAGTAGCTCCGGAATATCCACCCATTCATTCTATCCTAGGAGACTCTTGTAGGTAAAAAAAAATATTGTAGCATCAAGCAATATCTAATGAGTCATATCACAGTAAAATTTTCCAAGTTTTGATTTTAGATTGAGAGAAAACTCTGATTAATCACATGTCCACTGTAGTGGACGTCATGCATCAATTGCTATATTTCAGCGACAATTCATAATTATAATGTGAATATTGTTTTTGAAACTTAAAACTTAAAAACTTAAAAACTTAATCTGCAGTGACTTTTTTTACTGTAAATAAATGTATTTGTATTATTAGAATGTAATTTTCATTGACATCGAAAAAAATCATGTGATTACATAATGTATGACACTTGTAATGCATTACTTTACTTGTTAGATCAAAAAGTAATCTGATTTCGTTATGCACGTTATTGTAATGCGTTTTTTTACTCATAACATCAAAAAGTAATCTGATTACGTAATGCATGTTACTTGTAATGCGTTTCTTTACTCGTTACATCAAAAAGTAATCTGATTAGGTAATGCACATTACTTGTAGTTAATTACTTGTTAGATCAAAAAGTAATCTGATTACGTAATGCATGTTACCTGTAACACATTACTTTACTTGTAACATCAAATAAATAATCTGAATGTGTTATGCATGTTACTTGTAATGCGTTTCTTTACTCGTTACATCAAAAAGTAATCTGATTAGGTAATGCACATTACTTGTAGTTAATTACTTGTTAGATCAAAAAGTAATCTGATTAGGTAATGCATGTTACAATACATTACTCGTAACATAAAAAACAAATCTGATTACGTAATGCATGTTACTTGTAACACATTACATTACTTGTAACATCAAAAAAATCATCTGAATGTGTTATGCATGTTACTTGTAATGTGTTACCCCCAACACTGATCATTTCAGATGAGATTGAAAAAACGTATCGCTAGGTTTTCTCAGAGGAGGGCTATGATAGAAATGTGCATGTCCATCTTGAACATAATCAGAATTATCAGCTAATAAGGGTAAATCCCCATACTCTGGTGCACTGGAGGGAGCATCTGAGTGGTTTCCACAGTTGTACCTTGACAGGCTGTAGAAAATTCTGATGGAATCATGTCCTCATGTTCTGATATCAAAGATACGCGAAGTGCAACTTGTATGAAGCCTTTGCAATATTTCGCATTTATATTTTTTGTATATATTTTATAGTTTTCACATGATTTGATATAATTGTATTGATTAGTTTGTTAAAGGAGAACTTGGTAACTTTTCCTGTTCTGGTGATATTGGTGACTTTCCCCGCTCCCCCCAGCGTTCCCAGGCGGAAAACCAACCTTGCAACTTGGGGACTACCGTCCCGGCAAGATAGAAATTGGAAGTCTCGTGAGAAGCGAGAACTAGAACGAGAACGAGCGCGAAACACAAATTGCTTTTCGGCAATTCGACATAAACAAACACGCATGTATGACGTATTACCAGATTACCCACCTCGGTAGACATAGCTCCGCACGATACAGTTGGCTTGCTCCGATCAAAACAAACGCACATGAGCAGCGGTAGAGAGGGGGAGGAGGCCACCGCAAGTGAGTTTTTTTACGACCGTGTTGTGAAATATACGCCCCCCCCACAGCTGTAGGGGGAGCTCGTGGGGAAAACATGCGACAACAAAAGGGAAAATCAGCGAAGAAGTGACTAGAGTTTGCTAGAGTTACCGAGTTCTCCTTTAAATTCACATACTTTATCTGTTTGAATATTGTATTATATTTAATACAGTATATCTTCAGTTTAAACCATAACCGCATGCTGTCCACTCAAGTGGACATCTGAAGATCTCTTTGAAAAATTTGTAAAAAAATACAATAAAAATCAATTCTTGTTTTTCATGCCCTAAGAGCAATAAAAACACATAGGAAAAAAATCCTGACTGAGGTTATTATAATTCATGCATGAAAGGGTTTTTGCTTACTTTATGTAGTACCATTATGCTCTTTCATTATGCATTATGGTCTTCATTATTTATAAATTTGTGTATACAAATTCCTGTTTTTCATACACATAGGAACAAACAAGCATTGACAGACTGGAGGAGGAGTTCATGCAAAACTGTGATGTATATTTCTGTGTGTTCGTGTTCACTGACTGTATGTGGTTCCTGTAGACGAGAATCAAACAGCAATGACAACAATAATCAGTTCAGTTATTGTCCTGATATTACTACTTTTACATGGTTTGTTCATTTCTAAATAATAAAATAATTTTAGAAAGCACACTACAACAGGTAATTTTTTTTCTTTTTTATAGTTTTATATCTTTCTGACTTTTTAGTCTTTTTTCTCTCTCTTCCACAGATATTCATTGTCAGACCTTCACTCAGTCTCAGGCTGAGGTAAAAAGACCTGGTGAATCTTTTCGACTGGTCTGTACCGCCTCTGGATTTACATTCAGCAGCTACAGGGCTGTTGTGGTGAGACAGGGTCACGGTAAAGGACTGGAATGGGTTGCATACATCAGCACATCCAGTTCTCCTATCTACTATTCCCAGTCAGTCCAGGGAAGGTTCACAGTGTCCAGAGATGACTCCAGCAGTAAACTGTATCTACAGATGAACAGCCTCAAGACTGAAGACACTGCTGTTTATTACTGTGCTAGAGCGTCACTGTGAATGAGTTCAGGGTCAAAGCAATACAAAAACCACTTCCTTTCCTGTTGACTTCACTTATGATCCAGATGTACTGTTGTATTTCCAAGAGGTGGCGCTCTTGCCACGCAGTCTTAGTTGCCTTTTTTGAGGATCACTCAATGAACTTTTGTCTTCTTGACCAAGAAACAGACAGTACAATTTTGAAAGTCTGAAGAAACATAAATAATTCTTCATACAGCAGCAGCTTTAGAGTAGCTTCATCATAAAATCGGTTCTCGACTGTGTGTGTCACATGTATGCTCTGTTTCAGTTTAGTTTCTGTATTCCCTTTTTCCTTTGTGGCCGTTTACACAACACCGTTTTCAACTAACAACACCACGACACGTTTTAAGGGCCATTTGAAAACGCGTTTGAAAGTGCACGTTTTTGTAAATGATACAGTTATCATCTCAGTGTAAACTACAAAAACGCAAATATGTGAAAACTGGCGCTATGCGCGTGCGTATTACGTGTTCAGTCTATAGGCGCGCGTAGTGTTTATTTTCAAAGTGACCTCGCCAACTACTGGCCTGGCATAGCCCTACAGTGTATTTAGTCGTTTTCTTTAGTTCATTGTCTGGTATTGTAAACGTTTTTGATTTACATGGTTGTGCATTCTTGTTGATGTGTTTTCCTACATGATTCTGTTGGATTTTGTAAATTACTGCTCGGATTCTCCTGCGTTGTGCGCTCATTACAGCCACCGATCTGTTACAGTGTGTTTATAAAAAGTATATTTAATAACTTATTTATAAAATATCAGTTAATTAACAGCTTTGATCAATGCAATAGGTGCCACAGGATATGTTTGCCCATTTATTTAAAAAGGAAAAAGGTTAAAAGTACACCAAAATTGTGCTGCGTTGAGATCTGTAAATTGTTCATGAGCTGAATAATGACAGATGGAATTTCTATAATTAAGTGTGCTTGCTGAAAGCAGCACACTTATTGTTCTTCTTAAGTTTTCTTATTAAGTGTGCTTGCTGAAAGCAGCACACTTATTGTTCTTCTTAAGTTTTCTTATTATTATTAAGTGTGCTTGCTGAAAGCAGCACACTTACTGTTCTTCTTAAGTTTTCTTATTATTATTAAGTGTGCTTGCTGAAAGCAGCACACTTATAGTTCTTCTTAAGTTTTCTTCTTCTTCTTCTTCTTCTTCTTCTTCTTCTTCTTCTTCTTCTTCTTCTTATTATTCCCGGGAGAAAAATTTTGGCCAGCTCCTGCGCCTAGGCCCTTTGAGACAGAGACACCGTTCCAACTTTAAAACGTACGGTCAGTACCGGTTTAAGTTGCTCGCGAAGATGACATCACGAGTCCATGTCGTTTGTCCGCCACACTGGATTGAACAGAAAGCGAAACAAAATTTTCACAGGTTACAAATTTAGTCCGAACTTCACGAAACTGGACGTGCATGATCCTTGGACCAAGCCTCACAAAAGTTACTAGAAGGATTTTTGATTTTCGGAAGCGTTTGACCGTCACAGCCAAACGAAATCAGCGGCGTAGTTGCCAAAACAGGAAGTAGTTCATATTTCAGGAACTCTATCACGTATCGAAACCAAACTTTGTACATTAACTCAAGACTCCAATGTGGGGATGTACAAGATCTTTTTTTTTTTTTTTTTATCCAAAATTTTACATAATTTGGCAAACCCCCCCCCAGCTATTTGGTCAGCTCCTGCGCCTAGGCCCTTTGAGACAGAGACACCGTTCCAACTTTAAAACGTCCGGTCAGTACCGGTGTAAGTTGCTCGCGAAGATGACATCACGAGTCCATGTCGTTTGTCCACAATATTGGATTGAACAGAAAGCTAAACTAAAGTTTCACAGGTCACAAATTTGGTCCGAACTTCACGAAACTGGACGTACATGATCCTTGGACCAAGCCTCACAAAAGTTACTAGAAGGATTTTAGATTTTCGGAAACGTTTGCCCGTCACAGCCAAACGAAATCAGCGGCGTAGTCGCCAAACAGGAAGTCGTCCATATCTCAGGAACTCTGTCACGTATCGAAACCAAACTTTATACATGAACTCGGGACTCCAATGTGAGGAAGCACAAGATCTTTCAAGATAATTTTTTTTCATTTCAGGCTAATAGACAAACCCATTTACCTATGTCTATGCAAGAGTTTCACCTTTTAATGTTAATGCATTTAGACAGTAGGTGGCACTGTTGTATTACATTTCACAGAGCAGCCAAGTCAGTGTATAGACTGCATTCGTTTTTACCAGGTTTGTCTTAATAAATGCAGGCATGAATTTAGTTTTTTGCATTGGTCTATTTTAATCATCTTCATTTATTAATATATACAGATTTGTATGCATGAATTGTGCATTTCCAATCCTCAAAGCAGTTAATAATAAAACAAATAATAATAAAAAAAAAACTTTATACAAAATACATCATGCTCTTCTTCGATAACCGAACAAACAATTCATTGTCTGTGGCTGTGTTTGTGCACACGGGAAATATGCTATAATACATATAATACATAACAATAGAAAACAAGGAAAAACGCGCAGTCACATGCTCAAACAATCAACAGGTGCGTTCCATTTGACCATAAGTGGACTGCGAAGTGGACTTCACAGGGTTTTCCGCCATCTTAAGTTAGAGTCTAATCCGAAGGGAGCGAACATGTTCAGTTCGAAGGGCACTGCGCACGGCATAGGAAATAAGGGAACATCGATACATCACTTCACAGGAAGTGGAGAGCGATGATCACATGCACACACCCAACTGTCATTTCGCGCACCACGTCATCACCAGTCAGAACGGTCATACGATGGAGGAGTTTACGTATGTGTGCAAGTAATACATTTCGCCATTGTTATACAAATGACAGTATTTTTAACGGTTATTGTTGTGAATATTACATATACTATTTTTGATGATTATAATTTACCTCAGTGAATGCAGCCAGCTTAGCTAGTTTGTGAAGTAAAGTGATTTTATTTTAGGTAGTTGTAAAATAGTGCAATATAATTGTAAATATATAATATAATAATAAAAAATAAAATATGAATGTAGTCCTATATATATTTATGTTATATCATAATCTGCGCGACTCCGTCGTTGACTTTCTTTGATGACATTTGCAGGGCGTTTCAAATGAGCGGGTATTTTCAGTGAAGTCCACTTCAACTGATACCGTGCTCAGGGAGTAGGGGAGCATTGAACATTGCGCATGGACCCTGTCGAATGGAACGCACATTAGATGTGTAAAAACAAGTGGAAAGCGCGAGCGCGCCGCTGTCTCCTTTCCACAAGCGCTTGTTCTCCTGTGACGTATGTCGTTGCTATGCAACCGTGAACTGCGCTCTCCATGATGACAAGAGCTGTGTCTGAAATCGCTCCCTATCCACTAGTGCCAGTATAGTGCACTATTTAGGGTGTCGGCCATTTTGTAGTGGTGTCCGAATTCTGAGTGAACGACATCATTCCCTACATTCTTCACTACTTTTATCCACAATCCTCTCTGAATTCGAGTGTACATAGGATGTAGTACACTTGCTGAGACACTATTTCCCACAATCCAACACAATAAGGCGATAGAGCGCGAATGAAAAATAAACAAAAAATGTCACCATGGCAACGGTGCACGCGAGTTAGAAAACAATCATTTATAAGACCAGACGCCTGGTTATTTATTTATATATACCGTTATATCTATATTTGAATAAACCAATGTGTTGTGTAGTGTTTTGTTCTCTTTTATTTTCACATATAAATGTAAAAAGTAAATAAATATGACAAGCAAGTGTTTTTATTATCTTTTTTTTAATCAAATAACGCAATAAACGTGAAAAATACATACATACAATTGTTACATACAATTCATACAGCCAAAAAAAGGAAATATTAAAGATGGGTAGGTAATGTTTATGACAAATTGTCTGAGCTCTCTGGCGTGTGATAATTATGTCAGCGTCCGAATTCTTTGCTGATGTAGTGCACTCAACTGCCATTCACTATACGGGATTAGTGAACGAGTGAACGAGTGAGCGGTTTCAGACACAGCTAAGGAAGTATCAGCAAAAGATTAATAGATTTCTAGCCCTTGCATTAGCTTTACTACTAGATATATTTATGGAGATGGAAAATAATAAGGCGCCCTGTACAGCTATGATCAACTGTTCGGCCGAGCATTCAATGTTGTTACGCTGCAAGCTGATGGTTCGTTGCTGCCTCGCTCTATCACTCGCACACCATAAAGAACAAATTGTTTTTTAATGTTTCAATTTCGTGATTAAAATGACATAATTTGGAAGCGGATAATTTCTTCACAAACAGCTCATTATGACTCAATGTTAGAATGCTGCACCTACACTCGATAGTGTGAATAAGATCAGCGCAACGCAGACCACTGTATTGACAGGGTAAAACATATGATCTGTCTACGGCCAGGGCTCAGCGGAAGACAGAAAATGCCGGTCCAGCGCTGATTGAGGAATTAAATTCAAAAATAAAAGACAGTTTTACATCTTTTTTCTCGCATTCTCGCATTTTTTCTCGCATCTCGCATCTATCCACTACCTGCTAACGTTAGTGCACTGCACCCGAGCAAATGCATTTTTCTAGTTAGATTTATCATCTTTGTTATAATTTTTAATAAAACCGCTGTCTAAAAGAAACAAACAGAAGATATTTTATCATTTTAATGACTCGTTTATAATAAGCAAAATAGACTGCAATGTTGTCATTTTTATTAAGGGACATTTTCATTTTAGGGTTGCCATTTTCCTTTAATTTGTTCACTAAAAAACATTGATGCAAATCTCCTTCCTTATGTAAACAGGAGCATACAGACACAATAAAGAGCTTTTCAAGTCCTGTGGTGGAGAGTCACAGGTCCCATCTGAGAGACTTCAGACAGGTAGAATCATGTACTTTATATTATTGGTGATGATTTTATCTACTGCGCTCAGTGAGTATCAGAATCAACACTATACTGTTTTATTAATGTTTTGCAGATGCTTGTCCTTTAAAATACAATCAGTCCAGGTTCATTTTGAGAGTGACAATGTGCATAACTCAATTCAATCAATGACAATATTTTTTAAATGGATATTCCCAGGTGGTAAATGCATTGAGTTGAATCAGCCTGCTCTAATGGTGGTAAAACCTGGGGAATCATTTTCCATCGGCTGCAAGATTACAGGATATTCAGCGTCAGGAGGTGACTGTACCAACTGGATACGACAGTTAACTGGAAAAGCGATGGAATGGATAGGCTGGTTCTGTAGTTCTGGTAATACAGGGCACCAGCAACACAATGAAGAATAAGATCAGCTTCACAGCTGAAACTTCCAGCAACACAGTTTTCTTACGAGGTCAAAACTTTCAGACTGAGGACTCAGCGGTATATTATTGTGCACGAAATACACAGTGCCACAAATTGTCTGGGGACCTGTGCAATAATTCTCATATTTTCTCCATTCCAGACTGTTTGGAAAGACACAGACTGAATATAATACAAGTTTCTTGAATATTTCATTTATCATTTATTTGCATTTTATAAAACGTCTTTCTTCAGGTGCTATGTGACAGCTGCATCATTTATATCTACTTCTGCTGTTCAGCTTCAGTCTTGGTATATGAATTGTTTTTGCATTAGACATTTTGCACTATTTGGTGCTGACAGAACTGCCTCTAGATTCTCTGTGTTCTACAAACCCAGTAAACTTAATAAATTACTCCATAAATTCGTAAATCACACTCCTACATTTTTTGATCACTGGCAATCATCTGGCATCATACGCTCTCCTTAAAGGATTTTGCAGGCGCTAACCTTTTAGAGGTTCCCATCATGGGTTTGCGTTTGAATGGCAGCACAGGTTAACAGCTGTGTGTCATCAAGAGCCCTGAAGTTTAACTTCACATGGAAAGGAATTAGAAGGAATTTGCAACTATACGCCAAATAGTTCAGTGTTTTGAATGAAAATAAAACACAATTCTCACTAGATACAAAATACAGAATTTTGGACATGCAACTTGGTGTGAACCATGTGAAATTCTTGAGGAACTTGAGGATTTTACAGTTCTCCATAAAATGATTGATGACTATTTCTACCTACTATTTTACCAATACTTTCATTAGACACTGGAATCAGATGAACCCAACAGACAAGTTAAAATATATGTTTATTAAACAATCTTAAATGTTAACAAAATGCATTAAAGTGCTTATAATGTGTCTTTCCAGTATGTTTCCTTCATCTGTTTATTTGGTCACATATGTTGTTATTTTATGTGGAAAGCAACTATACCAAATAAATGACAATCGCAACATCTTGGACAACTGAAGAGCTGTATGCAATTTTTGCAATAAGAGAAGTATCTGCTTAGTAGATCTGTAGGAGTAATAAAGCTGCGTTTCACTTCAAATCATGATCCTCTCATCAGCTCTTATACTGCTTGCATAAGCTTCACTGATGATTTATTTAAATTCTAAAGCAATAAAATGGGCTTTATAACTTACATTTACATTTCATCAATTAGCAGGCACTTTTTATTCAAATGAGGAGAACAATAGAAGTGACCAAACCAACAATAGGGCAACAATATGTAAGTGCTGTGACAGTTTGCTCAGTACATTTAGCAAGGTGTTATTTATTATTATTAAATAGATATATAGAATAGTTAGTGTTAGTATTAATGGGTCTAGTGTTGACGAAAACCTTAAGAGTCATTCTCCATCTCCTGCAGGATTTCAGAATCAAGCTATTGCATTCATTGGAGACGTCAACCCACTGGAAAAGCACTGGAATGGCTGGGATATCTTTGCAGTAGTGGTAGCAGTAATATTAAAGACTCCATAAAAAACAAGATCAGTTTCATGATATATATATATATATATATATATATATATATATATATATATATATATATATATATATGTATACGTATATGAAAAACAGAAATTTGTAATATATATATATATATATATATATATATATATATATATATGTATACGTATATGAAAAACAGAAATTTGTAATATATATATATATATATATATATATATATATATATATATATATATAACAAATTTCTGTTTTTCATGAACAAAGGTAACAAGCAATGAAAGACAGGGGGAGGAGTTTATGCAAAACTGTGATGCATATTTCTCATAAGTGCTTTGTACCAGTGGAGTGTGTCTGTGTTCACTGACTGTATGTGGTTCCTGTAGGAGCAGCAATAATCCGCAATGACATCAATAATCAGTTCAATCCTGATATTTCTGTTTTTACATGGTCTGTAACTCATTCATAAATAATAATTTATGAATGCATATTTAATTTTAGCAAGTTTACATTTTGCTGACTCTTAAGTTTTTTTTCTCTCTCTTCCACAGATATTCACTGTCAGACCTTCACTCAGTCTCAGGCTGAGGTAAAAAGACCTGGTGAATCTTTTCGGCTGGTCTGTACCGCCTCTGGATTTACATTCAGCAGCTACTGGGCTGCTGTGGTGAGACAGGGTCACGGTAAAGGACTGGAATGGGTTGCAACTATTGGCACATCCAGTTCTCCTATAAGCTATTCCCAGTCAGTCCAGGGAAGGTTCACAGTGTCCAGAGATGACTCCAGCAGTAAACTGTACCTACAGATGAACAGCCTCAAGACTGAAGACACTGCTGTGTATTACTGTGCTAGAGCGTCACTGTGAATGAGTTCAGGGTCAAAGCAATACAAAAACCACTTCCTTTCCTGTTGACTTCACTTGTATTTCCAAGCAGTGGCGCTCGACAAGCAGTCTTATCTGACTGTTTTGAGCATCACTAAATTAACTTTTGTTTTTTCTTTGCTTTCTTTTTATGTATGGATTTTTTTTGAGTGTGTAAAATCTATACACACCTATTGCATTGATCAAAGATGATTATTTTCAGATAATTTTCAAAAATAAATAAATAAATAAAAATAAAAGAGTCAAAGAAACAAAGAAAAACCTTTTCTTTTTGTTTTGTTTTCACAAACACAAGAACATATATGGTTAAGCTACCTTAAGACTGCTGATTTAGAGTTGGTTTCACAGACAGGGCTTAGATTAAGCCAGGATAAGGCCTTAGTTCAGTTAGGACATTTAAGTAGCTTTTATAAACATGCCTTATAAAGAAACATTACTGATGTGCATCTCAGTAGGAGGGATGCACATCAGTAGAAAGTAGGAGGGAGCACAGGCTCAGCTCCCTCCTACTTTCACTCACTCCTACGAGCCTACATCCCTACCAGAAGCCTACGATTGGTCAATGAGCGACGTCTCGTGGTTCCATTACAGAAAGCCACAAAATCACTTTCCAGAACATTCTCATTCACGGTTCCATGCTGGTGGAATACTCTCCCCACCCTCATCAGGAATGCAGAATCCCTGACAAAAGACAGCTGAAAACCCATCTCTTCCGTGAGCACTTAACCTCATAAAAAAAATAAAAAAATAAAACAATAAAAATTCTTTCCTTTTCTTTTAATCCTCGCTTATCGGGCTTATGCTACTCTGAACAATGCCTGAACTTCGTATTTTGAGCACTTCTTCTGTTGTTTTTGCCTCTTCACAATGACTCGCTTAATTTAGTCCTAATTTGTAAGTCGCTTTGGACAAAAGCGTCTGCTAAATGACTAAATGACTAAATGTAAATACTTCTTGAGATAAAACGTCTCGTCTGTAACCCTTGTTCCCTTAGAGGGGAACGAGACACTGCGTCGTAAGAATGACACTTTGGGGACGCTCCCTAAGCATACGCCTCTGAAGTATGAATGAAACTATTCCAATCCTGATTGGTGTTGCGTCATGACGTAACATGTGACGGCATACCCGGAAGTATAAAGTTCCTTCCGAGGGAACTCGCACTGCGTCATAAGAACGACACTTTGGGGAACGAATGCCCACTATGCCACGCACCAAATATGCCTGCCCTACGTGAAACTGTCTCAGGCACAAGCTAGGACGAGAGAGCACTCGTGCACCCGGCGTGTTGGGGAGGTGCAGACTGTAAAACCTGATAAAGGTGTGTGGGGTAGCCCAACCGGCTGCCTCACAGATCTCCTGGAGGGGCACTCCTGAGTAGAGGGCCCTATAGAGGACCGCATACGGACACCATACGTACTAACGGTACAAGAAGCTTGTTGACGGCTGAGGCTGACCACTCGGTACAGCCTACTTGGACTTGGATCTTGAACGGCGAGGGATTGCTTCCTCGCCTCCTGAAACCTGTCAACGACAGTGTTTACTGCGTCACCGAACAGGCCAGAAGGTGAGAGCGGCGCATCCAGGAGAAACGACTTATCCTTCTCTTTTATTCCAAATTGTTACTAGTAATAATTGAATTAGAGAGCTCTATAATTGTAATTCTTACTAGTAATAACTGAATTAGAGAGCTCTCTAATTGTAATTGCTACTAGTAAGAATTGAATTGTAGAGCTCTCTAATTGAATTCTTACTAGTAAAAATGCATTTACGACGAGTAACGCTGGGTACAATTAAAGCTAAAACGGCTTGCCATAGGCACGATTATCATAATGAGATGGCACTGAATAGTGAGCTCCACAATGCAGTTGTTACTAGTAGGAATAGCTATTGTAGAGCTCTCTAATTGAATTGTTACTACTAATAATTGAATTAAAGAGCTCTACAATTGCATTCTTACTAGTAACAATTGAATTAGAGAGCTCTCTATTTCAATTGTTACTCGTAAGAATTACAATTAGCGAGCTCTCTCATTCAATTCTTACTAGTAACAACTCAATTGCAGAGCTCTTTAATTCAATTAGAGAGCTCTCTATTTCAATTGTTACTAGTAAGAATGCAATTGCAGAGCTCTTTAATTCAATTCTTACTAGTAACAATTTAAATAGAGAGCTCTCTAATTCAATTATTACTAGTAACAATTCCAATTGGAGAGCTCTCTAATTCAGTTGTTACTAGTAAGAATGCAATTGCAGAGCTCTTTAATTCAATTACAGAACTCTGCAATTATACATATCTTTAATTTGTTTTTTTACTAGTAAAAATTAAATTAGAGAGCTCTGTAACTGCATTCTTACTAGTAATAATTGAATTAGAGAGCCCTCTAATTGTAATTCTTTCTTGTAACAATTCAATTGTAGAGCTCTCTAATTGTAATTCTTACTAGTAACAATTCAATTGTAGAGCTCCGTAATTAAAAATGAATGGAAGTCAATGGAGACATATTACTAGTAACAATTCAATTGTAGAGCTCCGTAATTAAAAATGAATGGAAGTCAATGGAGACATATTACTAGTAATAATTCATTTGTAGAGCTCTCTAATTGGAATTGTTACTAGTAAGAATTGAATTAGAGAGCTCTCTAATTGTAATTCTTTCTTGTAACAATTCAATTGTAGAGCTCTCCAATTGTAATTCTTACTAGTAACAATTCAATTGTAGAGCTCCGTAATTAAAAATGAATGGAAGTCAATGGAGACATATTACTAGTAATAATTCATTTGTAGAGCTCTCTAATTGGAATTCTTACTAGTAATAATTGAATTAGAGAGCTCTCTAATTGTAATTTTTACTAGTAATAATTGGATTAGAGAGCTCTCTAATTGTAATTGCTACTAGTAAGAATTTAATTGTAGAGCTCTCTAATTGAATTCTTACTAGTAAAAATGCAATTACGACGAGTAACGCTGGGTACAATTTAAGCTAAAACGGCTTGCCATACTTCCTTTTACAGTACAGTTTCACTTTACTTACTGAGTAAATTGTCATGTTTTCCTTGGTAACGTTGCAGGACATACGAGGTAAAAAAAAAATTGTGACTATGCAGGGAATGATCAGATTATATGGTACAATTCCGGTAATACCATGGAAATAAACAAGGCTTCATTTTACAGTACAGTTGCACCCCAGTAAACACAGAACGTTCCCCTAACGTTCCCATATGGTTCCCATTTGGTTATTTTTTTGGGAACCAAATAAGAACGTTCTAGGAACGTTCTCTGTAGGTTTTATTTTTATAACCTAAAGAGAATGTTCTGGGAACGTTCCCTGCAGGTTATTATTTTATAACCAAAAGAGAACCTTCCCAGAACGTTCCCTGCAGGTTATTTTTAGGTTTTATTTTTATAAGAGAACGTTCTGGGAACGTTCCCTGCAGGTTGTAATTTTATAACCTAAAGAGAACCTTCCCAGAACGTTTCCTGCAGGTTATTATTATAACCTAAAGAGAACGTTCTGGGAACGTTCTCTGCAGGTTATTATTTTAATATCATACGTTCGCAATACCTACATGGCATAAATCCAGCAAAAAGCGCTCCCTAGTGGTGACATGTGATAGCTGATTTTAAAACACAAACCAATATTATATGTCAGCATAAACATACGTCGCTAGACAGGTAATGTCTAATCAAGCAAACGTTCACAATTTATCTATGACTGAAATCTTGCACAAATATGTAGAGGGAAAACTCAAGTGTATACTTTACATTTTGGACAACCATTGTTTTTTTACATTTACATTTTGGTTATTGTTTTTTTTCTCATTTTAGATGCTGGAGAAAACACAGCCAGGCTAAAGCATTCAAAGTGGAAACTTCTGTCGTGGCTCAATAATCCAGGATTGGGATGGTGGAAGGAGCAGATCAGAGATCAGTCAGAGATCTACTGGTGCCCCTGAGGAACTGATTTACCTAATGCGTCAAACATTACCAAACATTTTCATCACTCACCTTCATGTCGTTGCAAACCTGTAAGACTTTCGTTCATCTTTGAAACACAAATGTAGATCTTTTTAATGAAATCTGAGAGCTTTCTGGCCCTCCATTTCACAGTTTATGCAACTACAACTTTCAACCCAGTTAACACAGAACGTTCCCCTAATGTTATTTTTTGGTTATTTTTTTGGGAACCAAATACTTACGTTAGGGGAACGTTCTTTTTTGGTTTTATTTTTATGTAACAATAAAATAACGTTCCCAGAACGTTGCTGGGTGGTTACCATAAAAAATAACGTTCTGGGAACCATAAACTAACATTCTGAGAATGTTCTGGGTACCAAAAACTTACGTTATGGGAACCAAGAATTGTTAGCTGGGAAGGTAGTAAAGACATTATAACAATAATCAATATGACTAGTGGTTTAACCTCAACTTTATGAAGTGAATGCTTTGTGTGTGCAAAAAAAAAAACATTGCATCTTTATTCACAAAATATACATCTCTGACACGTGTTCACGGAGCACCACGATTCATCAGGGTTGTGTTGGCGAGAGAGAGATACATCATTTGTGAATAAAGACGTAATTGTTTGCGCACACAAGGCATCTGTTAAAAATATCTTCATTTGTGTTCTCCACAAAAGTCTTATGGGTTTGGAGCGACATGAGGGTCAGTAATTAATGACAGAATTTACATTTTTGTATGAACTATCCCTTTACTGTTTTCTAATTTGGTTATAATTGGTCATTGTTCTGTTTTATAAACATTTTCAATATTTTTAAGATTTATTGTTTTGAAAAAATGTTTATAAAGAAAAGAAAAATTTGACAAGTCACAGTAAAAACTTTAAAATTGTTTAAAAAAAATTATGTTTCAAATATATGCTGCTCTTTTGAAAGTTCTATTCAAAGAATACTGAAAACTGTATCGTAGTTTCCACAAAAATATGAAGCCGTACAACTGATAGTAATTAATTTTTTTTGAGAATCAAATCATCATATTATAATGATTTCTGAAGGATCATGTGACACTGAAGACTGAAGTAATGATGCTGAAAATTCAGCTTTGCATCACATGAATAAATTACACATTACTATATATTTGTATATTTATGAAAAGTTATTTTTATTGTAGTAATATTTCACAATATAACTGTTTTTAGGGTATGCTTTATCAAATGCAGGCTTAAGATGTGATCAGGAACGTGTTTTTTATGTGAAAGATGTATCTGATGTGTCAATAAATGGTCTGCAAATCTTTTATTAATTGTTTTATTATGAATATTAAATATATTCATTTATTCACGGTTGAAATTAGGCCTGAAAAAGACGTATTTTCAACTCACTTTACAACCTAATTTAGATTTATAATTTATGTTATACTTATATTATAAATTATAATATAGAAATGATATAAATATTAAAGATTTTTAATTTATTTTTCCTTTCGTTACCTTTCGGCAACGTTCCCGGAACGTTCCCCTAACCTATAGGGAACGTTCTGAGAACCTTCCGGGAACGTTCTGAGAACCTTCCGGGAACGTTCCGAGAACCTTCCGGGAACGTTCCGAGAACCTTTCGGCAACGTTCCCGGAACGTTCCCCTAACCTATAGGGAACGTTCTATTAACGTAAAGAAAACTGTTCCTGCGCGGTAGTTACCAGGTAAGTGTAAGGTAAATTATTTGATAAACCCTCTATAAATGTAGCAATGAACAACAACTATGTAAGACAAGGTAATTTATTGGAAACTACCGTCTTAATTTCAAGATAGTAATAAATAAACATGGACTGTTACCAACATAACCCTAGGACAACTACAAACCTAACTTGAATTGATGGGTAATACTGGAGGTGTTTCTAAATATTGCCTACATTCTGAGGAAGTACACAATTAAATTTGAGTTATTACCAACCTAAACAGGTAATAAGTACACAGTACTTTGTTGAGTTGATATTTAACAGTGGTGTTTTTTTTTCCCTGGTAGTTTCTCTGAAATTGCATACTAATTACCTTAAAGGAGAACTCCGGTCAATTTTAACATTGAGCTCATTTTTTTGTACATTTGGAGTGCTGTCAGTACAGAGAACAACGACAAAAATCGGTGTTGCCAACAACGTGTTATCCTCTTTTTAAAATTTGCACCCTGTTGACTTCAATGGGGCAAGTTTTAAACCTGCTTTTAGTCTCTTAACATCCTTGATGTGTCATTACAAGTGCCCAGGTCATGTGAGTGATTCCTTCAGAGTGAACGCGGGTGAATCTGACTGCAGTAGATGTGAAAGATATGAATAAAAATGATGTTTATTCAGCCAGCGCACATACCTGTTACATCCTGTTTTCGGTCGAAGTCCGAAAGTCCGCGCGTGATCATAGGTACTAAACCTACACTGTAAAAAATTTCTAACCCTCCCAAATCAAAAATTTCAAGTGACCGATAACATCTAAATTTTTCAATTGGCCCAAGTGAAATTCTGTAAATAAAATTAAATTGACAGATTTTCACTTGGGCCAATTGAAATTTACAGAATTGCACTTGGGCCAATTGAAAAATTTAGATGTTATCGGTCACTTGAAATTTTTGATTTGGGAGGGTTAGAATTTTTTTACAGTGTATTAGGGGACTGTAAAAGGAAGGGTTACCCACATTACTTTACTTGTAACATCAAAAAAATAATCTGAATGTGTTATGCATGTTACTTGTAATGCGTTACCCCCAACACTGATCATTTCAGATGAGATTGAAAAAACGTATCGCTAGGTTTTCTCAGAGGAGGGCTATGATAGAAATGTGCATGTCCATCTTGAACATAATCAGAATTATCAGCTAATAAGGGCAAATCTCCATACTCTGGTGCACTGGAGGGAGCATCTGAGTGGTTTCCACAGTTGTACCTTGACAGGCTGTAGAAAATTCTGATGGAATCATGTCCTCATGTTCTGATATCAAAGATACGCGAAGTGCAACTTGTATGAAGCCTTTGCAATATTTCGCATTTATATTTTTTGTATATATTTTATAGTTTTCACATGATTTGATGTAATTGTATTGATTAGTTTGTTAAATTCACATACTTTATCTGTTTGATTATTGTCTTATATTTAATACAGTATATCTTCAGTTTAAACCATAACCACATGCTGTCCACTCAAGTGGACATCTGAAGATCTCTTTGAAAAATGTGTAAAAAAATAAAACAAAAATCAATTCTTGTTTTTCATGCCCTAAGAGCAATAAAAACACATAGGAAAAAAATCCTCACTGAGGTTATTATAATTCATGCATTAAAGGGTTTTTGCTTACTTTATGTAGTACTATTATGCTCTTTCATTATGCATTATGGTCTTCATTATTTATAAATTTGTGTATACAAATTCCTGTTTTTCATACACATAGGTATAAACAAGCATTGACAGACTGGAGGAGGAGTTCATGCAAAACTGTGATGTATATTTCTGTGTGTTCGTGTTCACTGACTGTATGTGGTTCCTGCAATGACAACAATAATCAGTTCAGTTATTGTCCTGATATTACTACTTTTACATAGTTTGTTCATTTCTAAATAATAACAATAATATATATATATATAAAAATGATTTTAGAAAGCACACTACAACAGGTCATTTTTTTTCTTTTTTATAGTTTTATATCTTTCTGACTTTTTAGTCTTTTTCTCTCTCTTCCACAGATATTCACTGTCAGACCTTCACTCAGTCTCAGGCTGAGGTAAAAAGACCTGGTGAATCTTTTCGGCTGGTCTGTACCGCCTCTGGATTTACATTCAGCAGCTACGCGGCTGCTGTGGTGAGACAGGGTCACGGTAAAGGACTGGAATGGGTTGCAACTATTGGCACATCCAATGAGATCTACTATTCCCAGTCAGTCCAGGGAAGGTTCACAGTGTCCAGAGATGACTCCAGCAGTAAACTGTATCTACAGATGAACAGCCTCAAGACTGAAGACACTGCTGTGTATTACTGTGCTAGAGCGTCACTGTGAATGAGTTCAGGGTCAAAGCAATTCAAAAACCACTTCCTTTCCTGTTGACTTCACTTATGATCCAGATGTACTGTTGTACTGTTGCATTTCCAAGCAGTGGCACTCGTCAAGTAGTCTTATCTGACTGTTTTGAGCATCACTAAATTAACTTTTGTTTTTTCTTTGCTTTCTTTTTATGTATGGATTTTTTTGTGTGTGTAAAATCTATACACACCTATTGCATTGATCAGAGATGATTATTTTCAGATAATTTTCATAAATAAATAAATAAATAAATAAAAATAAAAGAGTCAAAGAAACAAAGAAAAACCTTTTCTTTTTGTTTTGTTTTCACAAACACTCAAACACAAGAACATATATGGTTAAGCTACCTTAAGACTGCTGATTTAGACTTGGTTTCACAGACAGGGCTTAGATTAAGCCAGGATAAGGCCTTAGTTCAGTTAGGACATTTAAGTAGCTTTTATAAACATGCCTTATAAAGAAACATTACTGATATAGGAGGGATGCACATCAGTAGAAAGTAGGAGAGAGCACAGGCTCAGCTCCCTCCTACTTTCACTCACTCCTACGAGCCTACATCCCTACCAGAAGCCTACGATTGGTCAATGAGCGACGTCTCGTGGTTCCATTACAGAAAGCCACAAAATCACTTTCCAGAACATTCTCATTCACGGTTCCATGCTGGTGGAATACTCTCCCCACCCTCATCAGGAATGCAGAATCCCTGACAAAAGACAGCTGAAAACCCATCTCTTCCGTGAGCACTTAACCTAAAAAAAAAAACAAAAAAAAAAATTCGTTCCTTTTCTTTTAATCCCCGCTAATCGGGCTTATGCTACTCTGACCAATGCCTGAACTTCGTATTTTGAGCACTTCTTCTGTTGTTTTTGCCTCTTCACAATGACTCGCTTAATTTAGTCCTAATTTGTAAGTCGCTTTGGACAAAAGCGTCTGCTAAATGACTAAATGTAAATGCATCTTGAGATAAAACGTCTCGGGTTACGTCTGTAACCCTTGCTCCCTTAGAAGGGAACAAGACACAGCGTCGTAAGAACGACACTTTGGGGATGCTCCCTAAGCATACGCCTCTGAAGGATGAATGAAACTATTCCAATCCTGTATAAAGTATAAAGTTCCTTCCGAGGGAACTCTCACTGAGGGAACTCGCACTGCATCATAAGAATGACACTTTGGGGAACGAATGCCCACTATGCCATGCACCAAATATGCCTGCCCTACGTGAAACTGTCTCAGGCACAAGCTAGGACGAGAGAGCACTCGTGCACCCGGCATGTTGGGGAGGTGCAGACTGTAAAACCTGATAAAGGTGTGTGGGGTAGCCCAACCGGCTGCCTCACAGATCTCCTGGAGGGGCACTCCCGAGTAGAGGGCCCTAGAGGACCGCATACGGACACCATACGTACTAACGGTACAAGAAGCTTGTTGACGGCTGAGGCTGACCACTCGGTACAGCCTACTTGGACTTGGATCTTGAACGGCGAGGGATTGCTTCCTCGCCTCCTGAAACCTGTCAACGACAGTGTTTACTGCGTCACCGAACAGGCCAGAAGGTGAGAGCGGCGCATCCAGGAGAAACGACTTATCCTTCTCTTTTATTCCAGATAAGTTCAGCCACAGATGTCTCTCCGTGGTTACAAGAGCTGCCATGGAGCGGCCAATGGCACGGGCCATCTCCTTAGTAGCCCGGAGAGACAAATCTGTGGTTTTACGCAACTCTGCAATATCTTCAGGAGTTGGTCCCTCGCCCAAGTCCTTTAAAAGGTCGGCCTGGTATGCCTGCAGAATAGCCATTGAGTGCAGACATGAACCAGCCCACTCGTTAGGAATCTAGGGCAGGGGTGCACATATCGTCTGAACTGTTCACTCGCCATAATGATCTGATATGAGACAGACAACACCAAATAGTACAGACAACAACAGAGAACGCTTGCTGAAGAGCGAAAGCTAACGCATGTGTGTGCCGGCATCACTTTTTATACTTCCAGGTATGCCGTCACATGTTACGTCATGACGCAACACCAATCAGGATTGGAATAGTTTTATTCATATTTCAGAGGCGTATGCTTAGGGAGCGTCCCCAAAGTGTCGTTCTTACGACGCAGTGCGAGTTCCCTCGAAAGGGAACTATGGCAGTGACATATATGTCAGTGCAAGTTGCTTTCCGTTAAAACAGCTCAAACATGCATTTTAGTCTGGGACTATAGGCTTAAGCCTTGTCTTTGAAACCGGTGGGCAATGTTTTCAGTAATGTAAGAATATACAATGTACTTCATCCATTATTCAAACACTGCTTTATGTAAGTTGTCTGTCAGGAGTGTGATGAAAGTATTGGTAAAATAATTCTCCTGTAGACAACAGACTGTAGCTAAAAATAACATTTGAAGAATATTTTTTTAATTAACTACAGTAGATTTATTTTACCAATGCTTTTATTACACTTGAGAGACACGTTTATACCTTAACAAAACTTTAAAACAAACAAACAAACAGTCTTAAAGTGCTATAATGCATCTTTCCAGTTTTCTTCATGTTTATGTGGTCCCAGATATTGTTATCTTTTGTGGAAAGCAATTATTATCTACCAAATAAATGACCAATCACAAAATCTTGGACAACCGAAGAGCTGTATGCAAATTCAATACTTGCTCTCTATATAAAAGAGGAGTATTTACTTTGTGCATCAGTAGGAGTAATAAAGCTGCATTCACTTCAAATCATGATCCTCTCATCAGCTCTTATACTGCTGGCAGCAGCTGCATCCTGTGAGCTTCACTGATGATTTATTTATACTAAGGGAATGAAATAAGCTTTATAACTGTTAACAGAAGTTTTGAGGCATAATTAATAACACATTCTTCCATTGTTATTTTCAGGTGGTGTTTACTGTGTCGAGCTCACTCAACCTCCATCTTTGGTTGTGAAACCTCAAGAGTCAATCTCCATCTCCTGCAGGATTTCAGAATCAAGCTATTGTATTAACTGGATACGTCAACCCACTGGAAAAGCACTGGAATGGCTGGGATATCTTTGCAGTAGTGGTGGCAGTAATATTAAAGACTCCATAAAAAACAAGATCAGTTTCACGCAGGACACGTCCAAAAACACAGTGTTTCTACAGGGAAAGAATTTTCAGGCTGAAGACACTGCTGTGTATTACTGTGCAAGAGACACAGTGATTAAACCAGACACAGTTCTGTACAAAAACCTGAACACATTAATCAGATATAGCCTACCATCCGTCATCACACATCCATCTATCCACACTTTTCACCCATCCAAAAAAATGCTTTAAAAATATCAAATAGCCATAATCATTGAACATTTATGACATTTATGCAACACTTTTTTTTTTTTTTTTGCTTACTTTATGTAGTACCATTATGCCATATCTTTATGCCATATCCATATCATAGTACCATATCTTTCATTATGCATTATGGTCTTCATTATTTATAAATTTGTGTATACAAATTCCTGTTTTTCACACACATAGGTACAAACAAGCATTGACAGACTGGAGGAGTTCATGCAAAACTGTGATGTATATTTCTGTGTGTTCGTGTTCACTGACTGTATGTGGTTAGCCTGGGTGCCAGCCCGAACCCCGCCCACAACATTTTTTGGTCGGGAAGTTCGGTCTGGACTCGCTCCGTTGAGGAGCTATTATGCCCGAAAAAAAATTGTTCGGACCAATCAAATTGTCAGGGCGGGCTTTATACGATGACGGACAGATGAGCAACGGTAACGTAATCATCCACGTCACCAAAAGACGACTGCTGCTGGAGAATTGAGATTTCACGAGTTCACATTTACAAATTAGTCAGATAGAATAAATGCGTATATAAGATTTCACACAAATAAGTCGATAGAATAAATGCGTATATGACGTGCTGTCCGAGGAGAGGGCCGTGGGCTCGGTAGCCATACTCCCCGTATTCCTGGTTGTGAGAGAACAAGACAAGAGTGAGGATTCGGGGTGGTGGAGGGATGCTGAAAAACTGTCAAGGAGTGTTAGGTAAGTTGACAGAGTGAATATGCTTCCTCATGCTGATAGATAGGGTAACGTTAGACATGGTATTGTTTGATGACAAGTTGATATTGGATTGATTATTTGTACGTGCTCCTCCCGAACTTTGTTTATGAAACATCATGTGTAGATTCCGCAATCGCGTCTGTTATAGAAGATATCCACAGCGCATTCATTTTAAAAGAGGAACAGAGAGCCGCGACATTTTGTTGGTTGAAAATATGAATGAAGAACATGCGTCATTTACTCCGTTGCTCTGATTGGTTGTAGGTCTATCCAATTGAGTGCAGAGTTATTTTTTTTCCTGGTTCGGTTGAGACACACCCCATAATCAAATCTCTATGGAGAAGTATCAGACTCACATTCTGACTAGAATATGAGTATGACGACGTCAGGCTAGTATGTGGTTCCTTTAGAGGAGAATCAAACAGCAATGACAGTTCGATTATTGTCCTGATATTACTACTTTTACATGGTTTGTTAATATCTAAATAATAACAATAATATATGTATAAATAATTTTACAACAGGTAATTATTTTTATTTTTCATAGTTTTACATCTTTCTGACGTTTTAGTCTTTTTTCTCTCTCTTCCACAGATATTCATTGTCAGACCTTCACTCAGTCTCAGGCTGAGGTAAAAAGACCTGGTGAATCTTTTCGGCTGGTCTGTACTGCCTCTGGATTTACATTCAGCAGCTACGGGGCTGCTGTGGTGAGACAGGGTCACAGTAAAGGACTGGAGTGGATTGCATATATTGGTACATCCAGTTCTCCTATAAGCTAAACCCTTTTGTTTTTGTTTTGTTTTTACAAACACACAAACACAAGAACATATTTTAATGGTTAAGCTACCTTAAGACTGCTGATTTAGACCTGGTTTCACAGACAGGGCTTAGATTAAGCCAGGATAAGGCCTTAGTTCAGTTAGGACATTTAAGTAGCTTTTATAAACATGCCTTATAAAAAAATAAAACATTACTGATGTGCATCTTGAGATAAAACGTCTCGGGTTAGCTTCCCTGAGAAGGGAACGAGACACAGCGTCGTAAAAACGACACTTTGGGGATGCTCCCTAAGCATACGCCTCTGAAGTATGAATTAAACTATTCCAATCCTGATTGGTGTTGCGTCATGACGTAACATGTGACGGCATACCCGGAAGTATAAAGTTCCTTCCGAGGGAACAACAACACTTTGGGGAACGAATGCCCACTATGCCACGCACCAAATATGCCTGCCCTATGTGAAACTGTCTCAGGCACAAGCTAGGACAAGAGCTTGTCCCATGCCATACCCCTATAGTGGAATGAGCCCTCACGGCCAAAGTTGAAGGCAAATTACGCACCTGGTAGGCCGAGGCAATAGCTTGTATAATTCAATTGCCAATTGTTTGCAATTGTCAATCCAAAACAAGTAATAAAAACTCAGTGAGTGTTTTAGCGCAATTTTCTCACGTCATGGGATCACAACACTCAAAATTCAATTTTTGAAGCATAAAGGAAAGATTTTTGATCAAATCTTTTTTTCTAATATTATTGTACATTTTAGAAGCTATCGATTGCAATTTGTTTCAACTCGATAGCTATTATGGTTGCCGAGAAATTTGCAAAAAAATGATTTTTTTCTGGAATTTCCAGGAAATCCAAAATCTTTTCCTGGATTTTTTTTGTGCGTTCCCGAGATTAGACCTTCCTTAACATAATGCCGAAAACCCGAAGTCTCTAGGTGGTCTGGTTGAGGAGTAGATAGAAGTGCAAGATTGGTGCGCACAGACAGAACAGAAATCATGAGTTAACAATCGCAATTTTGTCCGGTGGAAAATTGCGCTAAAAATGCTTTAAAAATATCAAATAGCCATAATCATTTAACATTTATGAAACGTTCTGAAACATTTATGCAACAAATAATTGTTTTGCTTCCTACCATTATTTCTATATATTTGTGTACACAAATTCCTGTTTTTCATACACATAGGTACAAACAAGCATTGACAGACTGGAGGAGGAGTTCATGCAAAATTGTGATGTATATTTCTGCGTGTTCGTGTTCACTGACTGTATGTAGTTCCTGTAGACGAGAATCAAACAGCAATGACAACAATAATCAGTTCAGTTATTGTCCTGATATTACTACTTTTACATGGTTTGTTAATTTCTAAATAATAACAATAATATAAATAATTTTAGAAAGCACACTACAACAGGTCATTTTTTTTCTTTTTTTAGTTTTACATCTTTCTGACTTTTTAGTCTTTTTTCTCTCTCTTCCACAGATATCCACTGTCAGACCTTCACTCAGTCTCAGGCTGAGGTAAAAAGACCTGGTGAATCTTTTCGGCTGGTCTGTACCGCCTCTGGATTTACATTCAGTGACTACTATGCTGCTGTGGTGAGACAGGGTCACGGTAAAGGACTGGAATGGGTTGCAACTATTGGCACATCCAGTTCTCCTATCTACTATTCCCAGTCAGTCCAGGGAAGGTTCACAGTGTCCAGAGATGACTCCAGCAGTAAACTGTATCTACAGATGAACAGCCTCAAGACTGAAGACACTGCTGTGTATTACTGTGCTAGAGCGTCACTGTGAATGAGTTCAGGGTCAAAGCAATACAAAAACCACTTCCTTTCCTGTTGACTTCACTTATGATCCAGATGTACTGTTGTATTTCCAAGAGGTGGCGCTCTTGCCACGCAGTCTTAGTTGCCTTTTTTGAGGATCACTCAATGAACTTTTGTCTTCTTGACCAAGAAACAGACAGTACAATTTTGAAAGTCTGAAGAAACATAAATAATTCTTCATTCAACAGCAGCTTTAGAGTAGCTTCATTATAAAATTGGTTCTCGACTGTGTGTGTCACATGTATGCTCTGTTTCAGTGTAGTTTCTGTATTCCCTTTTTCCTTTGTGGCCGTTTACATGACACCGTTTTCAACTAACAACACGACAACACGTTTTAAGGGCCATTTGAAAATGCGTTTGAAAGTGCAAGTTTCTCAGTGTAAACTACAAAAACGCAAATATGTGAAAACTGTGGCGCCATGCACATGCGTATTACATGTTCAGTCTATAGGCGCACGTAGTTTTCTATTTCGTTCTTCCTGACCGCCAGAGGCAGTGCTTCACACTGGATACTATCTTTCATTGCAAATGCATAGGTCGAGTCTAATACTAACAATGTCCCTCGTGACCAGGATGACTCGGGGTGCTCCCCTATTTAACCCCGTGACTTCCTGCAGACTGTCCCTATAATCTTCTCGTGTGCATGTATGCAGGTCGTAGATTATGTAAAAAAAAAAAAAAAAAAAATCTCGAATCCGTTCTTCACAGCTTCGCAACAGAAAGCATTTGTTGGTGTCTCGCGACTGCGCGTCCTCCAGAGGCTGCAACGGATTCAGTGGGATTCTATTGATAACGAAATAAAGCAACACTGCTGGTGAGTTTGTTTACATTTATGCTGGGGTTCGTTCTCGTTTTCCTGGCATTGTGTTGGTCGCTAGACAGAGTGTTTTCGCTCGTTGAAAGGGCCATAATAATATACACGCATTAATTATAGTATAGGATTTGTTATAGTATATTTTCATGTACACGTCAATAATGGTGTGTGTATAATATATTGTATGGAAATTATTTCTCTTTGGTAAGTTTTCTGGCAAGGCTTGCTTAGGACAGTGACAGTCAGAGTGATTCCGCTCGACCTACCAAATATCTTCCGAAACTAGAATGGAAAAGTTACCTCATAATTGCACATTGTGCATGGCTGTTCTCCAGGCGGATGATGGGCATGACTGCTGCCCTTCCTGTTTAGGCCTAGAACACCTTAAACAGGGCCTCACAGAAGACGCCTGCATGAATTGTAGCGTCATGTCTTGGGAGAGGAGGACTTCGAGGATAACTATGGTGGAAGGGCTTTTGGGAGAGTCGCTACCACCACCTCCACCACGTAAAACAACAAGCAAGCGTAAAAATACTGAATCAATCGGTGCTTCCGCTGGTAAAAGATCCAAGGAAGACCCTTTAGGGAAGAAGGTGGATGTGCTGACGGCTGAGTTTGCTCAGATTAAGTCTTTGCTTATGAAGTTGCAACCGGGCGAGAGACTAGTATCCTCAGTCGAAAGCCCTGCTATGGAGCCGCCTATTGGGGAGGAGGATGTTCTTTCAATGGCGGCTTCTCAAAGCCAATTCTATGATGATGATGATGATAGAGAAGTGGAGGTTATATCTGATCATCAATCCCAATTCTCCCATGATGGCTCCCAGGAAGCTGGCCATGGATCTGCAGAAAGTCCACAGTCAGAGCAAGAGCTGGTGAAGCAAGCTCTTCAGGCGGCATTGGCTCGCTTGGGTCTTGACACAGCCCCTGCGGTGGCAACCTCTTCTAGTGCTTTTTTCAGAGGTTCAGCGCAACCCTCTCCGCTTACAATTCCACCATCAAAGGATTATATCGAGGAGTTGCAAAGATGCTGGGCTAACCCTAGGTCTCTTACACACCCCACTAGTGCAAGCAGGGCATTGGCTGCGATGCAGGATGCAGATATTTATGGCTTGGGTCAGATGCCTAAGGTTGATCCATTTATTGCCTCTTTTGTTCTTTCCCCAGAGGAGGTATTGAGGCCTAATGTTTGTTGCCCCCGGCCTCAATGCAGGATTACAGATAATCATCTTATCCAGGCATATAACACGGCAGCACGAATGGGTCGCATTGGCAATTCTCTCTCCCATCTCATGTTGGCCCTGTCTCAGTCCCTTCAATCATCAGTGAGTGATCCTTTTAACCAAAACTTAAGTGATGCCTCCCTTCAGGCAATAGCATTCATGACAAGAGAGCTGGGAAGGCTTATGTCAACGCTCACACAAGCACGCCGCCAAGTCTGGCTTGCACAATCACCTTGTGTGAGGTGCCCCCCCACTCTAGAGCCTTGCCCCCCCAGCTGCCCCCCTAACTTTAATGATCCAAAAACTGTACTTACAAAAACAACCCACCACTATGTCCAATACATTTACCAAAAGTGAACAATTTAATTTTTAATTTTAAATGTATTATTCGCCCCTCCCCCCTGCCTCTCAAATAGTTACGTCCCTGATTCAAACGTGCAGAGCGGCGTTCGCTCAGTCTGGCTCACACACACAGCAAGTCTGCTGCGGTGCGTTGGTCCTGCAACCCGACTGGAGAGACTGAGCTGCCCCTGACAGAGCCTCTGAAGGTGAAGTGAGTTTCCCCAGGTGTAGTTTAAACACACGTTTAACTTAAAGTTACATTTGTAATGAATGTATTGTATGCTAAAGACGATTCAGTATCAGCAAAAACAGCGAGTCTATATACGTTAGCCAAAATCAGCGGTCAAATCGCTCCCTCGTGATTTGTAAGAGCACTCTTCCCTTTGATTAGCCTAATTTTGATTTTAGTAAAGACAAGAACAGCTTAATAAAAAATATAAAATATTGAGGGGCAGCGCTAGGGCTGGGCTAAGGCTTAAGCCCCGAATGTTTTTAGTAAAGCCCCGAATATGTTGTTAAATTGTCTTTCTCACAGAGCAAAGCAATAATCAGAAAAACAAATGTGAATAAGATTACAGCGGCCGCGATTACCTAATCATGAACAGTGCATATTACATTTTTATTTTTATTTTTCCCTTTGCATTGAAGGTACTTTTGACGTGCTTTTGCAGCGTTGAGCATTGTAGCCAATCACAGATATGTCTGTTGATCACATCGGCCAATCAGAGGCGTTTAAATGAGTCGCTGTGCTGAAGATGTGTTTTGCGCGAGTTCACGTTCGCAAACCTGTCATTATTGGCAATAAACTTAAGATGCAAATAAGAGATTCACTTGATATTATTATTATTGATGCTGCTCTGATGCACTACATCTGATGCACACGCTCTGTTTGTTGTTAGGAAGACTAAAAGTTCAGCGGTCTAACGTTAGCTCATCAATGTCAAAATGATTCAGTTAACGAATGCCTGGTAAAATGTAAGTAGAATTTTTTGTTTTATATTTGACTGTTTTACAATAGAAAAGTTCAACTACCGAGACAAGCAACGTATATTTTGGGCTTCGTGTGCACATCTAAACGATCAAATATGTCAAAATGGCTGTCTTGGAGATTCACTTAAACAGTTTATTCACTTAAATACAGTTTATGTCTTAAATGGGCGTTAATAGTTGGGAGAAAATATGATGCGTAATAATGATTAGATCTGCATTTGGTCTTAAAGGGGCAGCAGTCTAATAAACCTGCTGACGATTGCTCCATTAATGTGAACCAAACAACAAAAGGCAAAGAGAAAATCAGTCGCAGGTCTTGAATGAATAATTTTGGCTTTTATAACTTTAATCTATGATAACCTATGCAGTGTTATTTTAAATCTGACTTTATTAGATGTCTTTTTAGCCCATATTACTCCTGAACAGTAATGCCGACATTACTGAAATTAAAGCACTGGGTATATAATTTGTATATTTGTTTAATTGTTTACTTTTTTTGTTTGACCATGTGTTTGTACTTTGTTTTTGGTGTCCTATGTCTTCTGAATATAAAACACAAAAGCCTGCACCCTTCTGCATAACATGCATGTTTTATTTGTTTTGTTAAAGCATTGCTTTTTCTTTTGCTATAGATATTTATTTTACATTTCAAAATATAAAGCAATATTAAATGTGTTCATAATAGTTTTTTCCCCCTTTTTTTATATAACAAAAAGAACCGATAAGAATACCGTTAAAGTACCGGATCGATAAGGAGTATTGGTAAGAGTAGTAATACCGTTAAAACCTTAACGATACCCATCCCTATTGGCAGCAACGAATTAAAAGTTATGGCCAATTTAACTGCGATTTAAATTCAGTATATATACTTCTGCCATATGTTGCCACCCCTCAAAAATTCCTGCCCCCCTCTCGCCACCCCATAAATATTTTTCTAGATCCGCCCCTGGTCTGAGGCATATATGAGAACACTAAGGGACCTTCCAGTAGTTCCAGGGCAACTTTTTGGGCCAGCTGCACAGGAGACACTGGAGCGTAGTGTCCAGGTGAATCAGACCAGGCAGCAGTTTGCTGACCTGAGGAGAGTTCCACAGGCACAACTAGCACAAGTTCCAAATAGCACAACTCCTAGAGAAAGGTGCCATCGAACCAGTCGATTGGTCAGAACGGCTGGGTGGGTTCTTCTCCATTTACTTCCTCATTCCAAAGAAAGATGGCGGTGTAAGGCCCATACTCGACCTTCGCGGCCTCAACAAGTTCCTGAAGATCTTACCATTTCGTATGTTGCGCATAACCGATGTCCTTCAGGCGGTCAAGCAGCACCACTGGTTTACTACGGTAGACCTAAAGGATGCTTACTTACATATTCCAATTGCTCCTCAACACAGGCCGTTCCTCCGATTTGCATTCCAGGACCAGGTCTATCAATTCCGTGTCCTCCCATTCGGCCTTTCTCTATCGCCACGAGTCTTCACAAGGTGCATGGCGGCCACACTGGCTCCAAATCAAGCCACAGGGCTACAGGTGCTTCCATACTTGGACGACTGGCTCCTTTGCTCCCACTCTCAGGAGCAGGCAGTGTTAGAAATCACACAGCTGCTCGCACATATTACTCGACTGGGCCTTTCTGTGAATTTCAGCAAGAGCCGATTAATTCCAAGTCAGTCTGTGGGGTTCCTAGGTCTCACGCTGGACTCACGGTCAATGAAAGCCACTCCATCAGAACAACGAGTGGACAATGTACTACTCCTCCTTCAACGGTTTCAGAGGCATGCCAGACTTCCATTCAGGTGCTTCCTCAGGCTCACAGGTATGTTGGCGGCAGCAGCGGCAGTCATACCATTGGGCCTCCTTTCATTACGCCCCTTTCAAAGATGGGTGAACAGTCTCCACTTGAACCCCAGTTGGCACAAGAACAGGTTGATCAAGGTGACACCGCGATGCCTTCTGGCCCTGAAGTCTTGGAGGAGCAGATTGTATCTGACCAAGGGGGTTGTTCTGGGCATGATTTCCTCCCGAAGGGAGATAGTCCAGACCGATGCGTCCCTTACTGGCTGGGGGGCAGTCTGGCAACACAGAGCAGTCACAGGACAATGGGGTCCTCGGGAAAAGGGCGAGAATATAAATACCCTGGAACTTCGTGCAGTTTTGCGAGCTCTGAAGCACCTCGTTCCGTTTTTGAAGGGCAGGCATATTCTCGTCCGGTCGGACAACAGATCAGTGGTTTATCACATCAACCATCAAGGGGGCACAAGGTGTAGCCAATCCCCTCAGGTATCGCAGAAACTGCTGACTTGGGCCTTCCCTCGCTTTGCAAGCATCAGAGCAATGCATATTCCAGGGGTATCAAACGTGGTTCCAGATTTCTTGTCGCGCCACAGAATTCCGTCGACGGAGTGGAGGCTCAACCCAGAAGTGGTAGAGATGATATGGCAGCGGTTTGGCAGGGCAGAAGTGGACCTATTTGCCTCGGCGACAACGACCCACTGCCGTCTCTGGTTCTCACTAGCGGAGGAATCCAGTCCGCTGGGGCAGGATGCTCTAGCCCACGCCTGGCCAGATCAATTACTCTATGCCTTTCCTCCGATACCGATGATCGGGGTGACTGTTCACAGGGTTCTTCAAAAGCACCACAGGCTGCTGCTAGTGGCGCCAAACTGGCCGGGGAGACCTTGGTTTCCATTGATGTACAGGCTCCTAGACGGGGATCCTTGGACTCTTCCCAGGAGAAAGGATCTCCTTCAGCAGTTGGAGGGTCAGATTTGGCACCCGAATCCAGACCGCCTGCAGCTCTGTGTGTGGCCTCTGAGGGGCCGGAACCACTCTTTGGAGCCTGCGATCAAGGGGTCCAGAACACCATATTGAACTCGAGAGCACCTTCCACCAGGAGTGCTTATGCCTATCGATGGAAGCTTTTCTCTGATTGGTGTAGGGAGCAAGCAGTGGTCCCAGAACACTGCCCTGTTCCTCTGATTTTACGTTTTTTTGCAGTCACTATTAGAAAATAATAGAGCAGCTGCTACTTTAAGAGTTTATGTGGCTGCAATTTCAGCACATCACGTACGAATAGATGGTCAGCAATTGGGTTCTCATGCCTTGGTTACTCAGTTTCTTAGAGGTGCTCAGTGACTGCGCCCCCCTCAGGCCATTAGGGTTTCTTTATGGGACCTGGGCCTAGTCTTAAAGTCTCTTACATTGCCCCCGTTTGAACCTCAAGAGCAGAGCGATCTGAAGTGGATCTCATTGAAGGCAGCGTTTCTCTTGGCCATTGCTTCGACTAAGCGGGTGAGTGAACTCCACGCGTTATCAGTTAACACATCCTGTATGCGTTGGAACGCAGATGGCTCAGTTGTGACGTTATGGCCCAACCCAGCATTTCTCCCCAAGCGGCTTTCTGCCCTTTTTAGAAACCAGGCTATTGAGCTGGCAGTGTTTAATCCTCCGATGTCAAACACGCTGGAAGAAAGTGGAAGCACAATGCTCTGCCCAGTAAGAGCTCTCCGGGGCTATCTGAGGGCCACAGAAGTTTTTCGACAATCAGACCAACTTTTTCTCTGTTACGGGGGCCCAAAAAGAGGTCAGCCCCTCTCAAAACAGAGATTGTCGCACTGGGTAGTTGAGGTTATCACCCACGCTTACACATCTAATAATTTTCCAGTGCCTTTGGGGGTGAGATGCCATTCGACAAGAGGCATATCAACGTCTTGGGCTGCATTAAAAGGGGTCCTTCTAAGTGACATCTGTGCAGCAGCAGTGGTCATCAACAAATACCTTTGCCAGATACTATAGGGTCAATGTGGCTGCTTCCGGTAATATTGGAACAGCTGTCCTGTCGGGACCCTCAACTTCCTCTTAAGTGTGAGTAGGACCTCCTCGTGACCTTGTTGTTATAAGTCATCCAGTGTGAAGCACTGCCTCTGGCGGTCAGGAAGAACGAAATAGAACGAGAGTTACGTATGTAACTGCGGTTCTATGAGTTCTGGATGACCGCCAAAGCTTTCTTTCACTCGGAGTCAGGCGAGAAGATTCCGTAGGGACAGTCTGCAGGAAGTCACGGGGTTAAATAGGGGAGCACCCCGAGTCATCCTGGTCACGAGGGACATTGTTTGTATTAGACTCGACCTATGCATTTGCAACGAAAGATAGTATCCAGTGTGAAGCACTGCCTCTGGCGGTCATCCAGAACTCATAGAACCGCAGTTACATACGTAACTCTCGTTTCTTTTCAAAGTGACCTCGCCAACTACTGGCCTGGCATAGCCCTACAGCGTATTTAGTCATTTTCACCGATCTGTGGGAATGGGGATCGTTTTGACTGTATGTACGTGAAAAACGCAAAGGAAAAAGTATACATTGTTGTTCTATAAACGTGCCCCAGTCAGTCTCCTAGATTGTTAATTTATCACCACACCTGTTTCTGTTCTCCCTGACTACTCCACATCGATATAAGCCCTGAGTTTTCTTTAGTTCATTGTCTGGTATTGTAAACGTTTTTGATTTACATGGTTGTGCATTCTTGTTGATCCTATGTTTCCTACATGATTCTGTTGGATTTTGTAAATTACTGCTCGGATTCTCCTGCGTTGTCCACTCATTACAGCCACCGATCTGTTACAGTGTGTTTATAAAAAGTATATTTAATAACTTATTTATAAAATATCAGTTAATTAACAGCTTTGATCAATGCAATAGGTGCCACAGGATATGTTTGCCCATTTATTTAAAACGGAAAAAGGATAAAAGTACACCAAAATTTTATTTCTGTGGTGCTGCATTGAGATCTGTAAATTGTTCATGTGCTGAATAATGACAGATGGAATTTATATAATTAGATTTATCATTTTTGTTATCATTTTTAATAAAACCGCTGTCTAAAAGAAACAAACAGAAGATATTTTATCATTTTAATGATTCATTTATAATAAGCAAAATAGACTGCAAGGTTGTCATTTTTATTTAGGGACATTTTCATTTTATGTAAAATTTTGCACATTTAGCAAGGTGTTATTTATTTATTATTATTAAATAGATATATAGAATAGTTAGTGTTAGTATTAATGGGTCTAGTGTTGACGAAAAAAGATGTGTCTTCAGACGTTTCTTGAAAATGAATAAAAACTCAGCAGCTTGGGTTGAGTTAGTCATTCCACCAGCATGGAACAGTCAAGGTGAAGGTCTGTGAAAGTGATTGTGTGCCTCTTTGGGATGGTACCACAAGGCACTGTTCATTTGCAGAATGCAAACTTCTGGAGGGCACATAAGTCTGAAGTAGTGATTAACTGTCAGTAACTGTTACCAGAAGTTTTGAGGCATAATTCATATTCTTTCATTGTTTCATGTGGTTTACTGTGTTGTGCTCACTCAACCCCTGGAATGGCTGGGATATCTTTGCATGGATGGTAGCACTGGTACTACAGACTCAGTAAAAAACAAGATCAGTGTCACCCAGGACACGTCCAAAAACACATTTCTACAGGGAAAGAATTTTATTCTTTTATAATAATAAATCTTATTCTTTTTCTGATATGCTCGAGATTGCTTACATCACCCATAAATTTTATTCTTTTATAATAATAAATCTTATTCTTTTTCTGATATGCTCGAGATTGCTTACATCACCCATAAATTTTTTTAACACATGTAGTGGAAGAAGGAGTTCATGCAAAACTGATGTTTTTTTCTTCTTAAGCTGCAATTGTATGGCTGTATTTTCTGACAGCACAGATCCAAATACCAAAAAAGCTTTATATTTATTTTCAGAATACATTAATAGACATCTAGCAATTGTTCCAGATATCAAACAAGTACAGATTAAATGGTAAAAGCATTGACGTTTTACATCTTAGACAACTGGACGACTTTATGCAAATTATCCATCGGCTTTACGTAATAAAGTGAAGTGTGCCTCGGGGTTAGAAGGAACAATTCCTGTCATCTTAAATCATGATCTTCTCATCAGCTCTTCTACTGTTGGCAGCAGCTGCATCATGTGAGCTTCACTGATGGTTCATTTAAACGCTAAATAAATCAAATAAGGTGAGCTGTAAACATGCATATTTTGAGACAATTAATAATGCATTTCATTGTTTTTTTTCAGGTGGTGTTTACTGTGTCGAGCTCACTCAACCTCCATCTTTGGTTGTGAAACCTCAAGAGTCATTCTCCATCTCCTGCAGGATTTTAGAATCAAGCTATTGCATTCACTGGATACGTCAACCCACTGGAAAAGCACTGGAATGGCTGGGATATATGTGTAATGGTGGTGGCACTGAAACTAAAGAGTCATTAAAAAACAAGATCAGTTTCACGCAGGACCCGTCCAAAAACACAGTGTTTCTACAGGGAAAGAATTTTCAGGCTGAAGACACTGCTGTGTATTACTGTGCAAGAGACACAGTGATTAAACCAGACACAGCTCTGTACAAAAACAAAATACACAGAAGCTTAACTGTTTTATTCAAGTCAAAATATTATTTAACATTACATGACTGAATACATGACTATACAAACAGAAGTATTTTTTATGGTTAAGATCAGGTACAAACAATTCTTTAACAGGTAACAACTGCACATATTCACTTGCAATATATATATATATATATATATATATATATATATATATATATATATATATGCAGATATATATATATATATATATATATATATACACACACACACACACACACACACACACATATATGTATATATATATATATATATATATATATATATATATATATATATATATATATATATATATATATATACATACACACACACACACACACACACACATATATATGTATATATACTGTATACACACACACACACACACACACACACATATATATATACGCTTATGGCTTACTGTCTTGTTGATACCTATACCGATGAGTCTTAAAAAATATCCTTTGTTTTAAATTAAACTCACTTCCTCTGTTCCATACATTCAATTGGCCTACATTTTTAAAAGGTAATATGTGTGTTAGATGTTTTCTTTGCATAAAATTTCTCAGTAGTAGCAAGATATTTACTCCATAAATATGAATAAACACATGGGTATCTTGCTTCTCTTTGAGACTTTATTTTAAACATCAATAATATGATGTCAGGCAAATAAATTTGCATAATTTTTCATAATTATTATACGAACTATCGACAGACACATTTTTACGTTAATTAATTAATTAATGCAAATCTCCGCCTAAACAGGAGCACACAGACATAATAAAGGCTCTTAGTGTTTTACAGAGCCACAGTGAAATACAAACAGAATCATGTACTGCTTTTCAATACTGCTGGTTTTGGCAACTGCACCCTGTGAGTATCCTCAGCTCAACACACAAAAATGATAAACAGAAAACAGAGCTTAATTTGTATTACTGATATAATGCTTTAATGATTGTAGGTCTTTTCTGTATTGAGCTGAATCAGCCTCCTGTCATGGTAGTAAAACCAGGGGAAACATTCACCATCGCCTGTAAGATCACTGGATATTCAGCCTCAGGCGGTGGCTACACAAACTGGATCAGACATTCAAGTGGAAAACCGATGGAGTGGATTGGCTGGTTCTATACTTCCAGTAGCAATGGTGTCAAAGATTCACTGAAAAATAAGATCAGTTTTTCAGCTGAATCCTCCAGCAATGCAGTCATTTTAACTGGACAAAACTTCAACACTGAGGACACAGCTGTGTATTATTGTGCTCGCAATACACTGTGCCACAAACTGCCAAAGGACCTGCACAAGAACCTGTCTCTTCAATAAACACATTTCCAATAAAACAAACAGTTTATTTGTTGGCATAAAACCTCTCAGACTTTTTGTAGTATAGCTTATGACAAAATACCAAAGTTTGTGTGTCAAAGTCAAATAAATAAATATTTTGCACACGTAGGTCAAGTGATGTATTGCGTGTGTAAATCAGTTATCTTTAAGTGTTTGGTAACACTTTAGAATACTGTTCCATCCAGGCCCGGTTCTAGAACCAAATCACTGAGGGTGCTTCTGAATATAGTGAGGGTGCTGCTTACATAATCGTAGGAAATAGCTCAGTCATCAGTCTGAAACATAGTAACTCAAAATTGGGGATGTTGTATACAACAATACTGCTGTAATTGCTGTTAAATTAAACAATATACGATCTGGCAGTAAATTATAGAATAGCATGCAAACAAGCAGCAATCTTCACTTTGCAAAAACATTAACACTTAGTCTACCTACACTATGGTAATGCCTTTGTTGTAACCAACTTCAACGACAATTGAACACTCATTGAAGTCACTGCACACGTCTCTCTCCATGACGGTGAGAGACACATTTTTACATAACCAGGCAGAAAATGTACCAAGAACATCCAATCTAACTTGAACATAAACACACGTAACCAGGGCAGGACTTAGGGTGGTGGGGGCCCCTGGGCTTGAGTCACTTTCGGGTCCTACCTTCTATACTGTACATTACTTTAAATAGAACAAAATGATACATACACAAGCTATGTATTAGAGCTACACAATTCTGGATAAACTGAGTATAAAAATACAGATCACGATTCTGAACAAACAACTAAACAAAATAACACAATTTATGTTAATTGCTGAAGTCTGTTAAAAATGTTTAATTAATCTGAATTATAAAAAAAATAAAAATAAAAAAAAACTTGGGTTTGAATGAATGATTCAATTCCTCAATCAAATGCACTTGTTTCATAGATGAATCAGCATTTTTGAACGAATCTCCTGAATGAACGATTCAATGACAAATGTTTTTTAAAAGTCATTTGTCGCCATCTGGTGGCGTAACAATATAATCGATCCAATCGTTATTTGAAGTGCTAAGCTACTACTTTCAAAAGGTGACTGGTACCATAGATAGACAGTGTTACATGTTAAAAAACGTAATAATTTATTTATATGACCACTGATTGAAGCTTGAAAAAGTTTTTTCCAATAAATAAATAATGATTAAAAAAGTTCAAAGTAATCATAAGTTTATTGCAATGCACAAATGTCTTGGTCAGAATGAGGATAAAACACTTATTTACCTGGAAAACATGTGTTTTGATTGTGGCATTTCTTTGAGATTTAGAATCCAGTATTCCTATAGGCTAATTATTGTTTCTTTTATGAATTTAATGAAGAACTCTGTCTCGTATTCTGTCCAACCGATCCATGTAGGCTATTTTGTGTCCATTCGTTTTTCCTTTTTTAACCCGTAATTGAAAAACGAAAAATGAACGGTTGTTGTCTTTTTAAAGCGCAAAGTTGAACACCAACATTTTAATTTGAACTGGCTACACCAGCTGCTGCGCAAAAAAGTAAATATCGACGAATTTTCAGATTTTTGTTTATGACTTTTTGCCCCTTTATTAAACATTTAAAATATTCACAAATTAATATGGAAAACATGTCGATTTTACTGGTTTCAAAGGCCAAATTAGAACCTGAAATTGATGTTTTTCCCGCAGTGCTGAATGAGAAGAGCCATTAATATTATTAATAAACTATTGCTTTGGCTAAAATCACATCTCCATCTTCGCTGTTAAGCAGATGCGCTTTTAGAGAGAAATGCACATTTCATACAGATTAATCAGAAGGTATTAGCTTTCGATTCGAATTTGTTCATTTTAAAGTGGACATTTCAAGCTTTAGCCTACACAGGCTATATTTTGTTTCAGTTCTCGAGCTCCAGTTTACGGAGATCATGAAAGTGCGTCTGATTGTTTTCTTTTATTTTACAAAAGCACAACGTTTTCTTGTTATTGTGAGTTTACACAAATAAAAGTAGTTGGGAATAATGTATTATTATTTTCTGTATGACCAGAAATGATAGAGTATTTTAAGTTGTTTCCACTGTTGATAGGAAAATGCAAGTGTTCGCGCCCATGCAGTGCCATGCAGTGCGCGCTCCACACTCAGCTTTGTTCCTTTTTTGCATAAAAGCGTCTTCTAAATATAGCCTATTAAATGTTATAATTAAATAATATAAAATTATTATTATTTGCGTAGCTATACATGGACCTCGAACACACTGCGTCTTCTAAGTCAGGTGACTGTAAATGCGCAAAAACTGTTTCCATTGCAGTTTTGCGAAATATTCCTTTATCGAATTGCCTGAAAAACCACCTCATGCGAGCGTAAACATTTTTTTTTTTTTAGATAAACGGGAGTTTTTGCGAAATTGACTTGTTTCCATTGTGTTTATTTTCAATTTCAATTTCAATTTGCGCAATTTGAAGGGTAATGGAAACGCGGCTACTGTCTAATGCAGACAGGTTTTTTTCAACGGTTCGGCAGTAAACGAGGCACTAGCCTACGTAACTGCCAATAACCATCGCAATCAGCAAACCTAAATTATATTTTTCATTGCAGGGCAGGGCCAGGTAACAATGCTAGACCAATCAACAAACTTTAAATGAAAAATTAAATAACTGACATATTATTGAAAAAATCAAACGTAAACGGGCGGGGCCCCCTATTGGGCGGGGCCCATGGGCTTGAGCCCAGTCAAGCCCAATGGTAAGTCCGGCCTTGCACGTAACTTTACTAACACAAACCCCAACCATATTGCTGTAATAACGCATAAATCAACTCCCAACAAACAATTACCCATAATGCACTAGCGCTGACTGCCGGGTCTGTACAATATGACAACCATGACAACACATCAACACCCAATCAGTCATTCATTGTTAGCGTTATGCATAAACATATTGATAAAGCACTTCTGCAGTAACGTTATTACACCAAGGTATTGCTGCTATATTCTTTATGACAACTCCAATAACAACGACAAGCAGTTCAAAACAATTGACAGCAAAAGACCAAGAAGCTGCGCTAGCTTAACGTTACACAACACACATAACGTTACACAAAATACTTATTGAGCATGCTACAATTATTAATAATAATACTTACAGGTTGTGATTCGGAGGAGAAGCTAATCCAAATATATTCAGTACTGTAACCTTCCTTCAAACGGCTTGCTTGAGCCATTTTCTTATGTCCATGATGATTAAAAATGGATCGACACTTATTTTTACGTTACCTAAAGCCCCGTCTCAGAAAGTCAGCTAACAAAATTTCTGAGCGGGAAGCACGCACGCAAGCAAAGTGGGCAATTAAAGAGACAGCTTCACCTTTTGCGTATCGCGATCACGAAAGGACAACTACTACAATGCATTAAACATGAAAGCATAACGAAATAATTTATTTAATATATATATTTGTTTAATTTTATTAATTTATTTATTTTGTGTAGGCTATCCTATTATAGGCAAGAGTGTGAAATCCGTCTGTGTTTTATTTTCGGCAAAATCTCGTTTATGTGTGCTATTAATAATTTTTCATCTGAGGGTGCTTTCACTTTTATTTGAGGGTGCTTAGCACCCTCAAGCACCCCCGTAGAACCGGGCCTGGTTCCATCATTAATGAATAACTACACAGGAACAAATGAGTAATTCACTATTAACATTCTAGTAACTACTATTAACTAATAAGAAACATATCTGATTAATGAATTAGTAAGTAATAATGCTCAGTTGAATGAGGTACTTCACTATTAGCTGATCAGTAACTACTTTTTTTCATACCTTCTGGAGAACTACAGTATGGTTAATAACTAATATGAATAATGCATTATGTATAATTAATTCTAAAGTGAAGATCATGGTTACCCACTAGTAATGATTCAATTGTTACCAAACCCATGGGAAGGAATTACTATCCAAAAAACGAACAAAAACCTCAAAAGCTTACAATGACTGCAGCAATTACTAGGGAGTTATAATGCTTTTTAATTTAGAATACAAAGTTTTCGTAAAGACTACATCAAATGATACATTTAATGCTCTTTATTTAGTCATTTTGGAGTTTGACAGACTTTTTTTTAATTTAAATGGAAAAAGCAGCCAGAATAATCACATTTTCTGTTCCACAGAAGAGAGTAAGTCATACGGGTTGACATGAGATTGAATGATATGAGAGTGAGTAAATGATGACAGAATGTTAATATTTTTGGTGAACTATCCCTTTAATATTCACCCTGTACACACATGGTGGAACTGTCTCCAATACTCAATGCAAATTCTCCAGTATTTATATACCCAGCCCAGCCTTGGCTGTGAATATTTCTTGTGCTCCCACAAAACAGAGAAGAAGAACCACTCATAAAATCATGTTTTATCTGTCTGTACTCCTAATGTCTGCCATGCCTTGTGAGTAAAATTCTTCAAGGTTTTTAGAGGAGCATTAAACTGTTCAACATTGATACATCCATAATAACCACAAAAAGTCCATTTCAAAATGACGTTATTTGTGCTTAATTTGCAGATGTGTGCAGCACTGTGGAGCACAACCAACCAAGCTCACTTTCGGTAAAACCTGGAGAATCTTTTACCATGTCCTGTAAAGTATCAGGTTATGCTCTCAGTGATGGCTCCAAGGCACCTTCCTGGATTAGACAAGCTCAGGGGAAGATCCTCGAGTTCATTGGCATGATCCATGCTGGTGGTAGCATAGACTACAAGGACTCACTGAAAAATAAGTTCACCATCTCCAGAGACACATCTACAAGCACAGTATATCTTAAAGGACAAAATCTGCAATTTGAGGACACGGCTGTGTATTATTGTGTTCGGTATACAGGCACTGTGATGAATACCAGTTTAATGCTCATGCAAAAAACATGTGCACAAATACTTAACATGCATGACTAGTTTGGAAGTTGAATGCCATGGTAAGACCTTAATCATCAGACACGTTAAGAACTCTTTATCATTACTATTGAAAACAAACAATAATAATAATTGTTTTAATTATTTCAAAAAAATATTATTTAAAAAAAATATGTAATATATATATAAAATATTTGAAAATGACACAAAACCATGTTAATTATTAATTTATTTGTTTTTAATTTAAAATAATTTAAAGATACATGAATAATACTAGATACACATCAAACAACTAACTAACTAACTAAATAAATAAATATTAGTTCTAAATACAGATTTGAGTTTTAACATTTATCATGTTCTATATTGCAGATTGCTGGTGTCAGACACTGACAGAGTCTGAAGCTGTAATCACTAAACCTGGAGAATCCCATAAACTGACATGTACTGCCTCTGATTTGGACATTGATAACTACTGGATGGCTTGGATAAGACAGAAGTATGGAAAAGAGTTGGAATGGCTGGCATTGATCAGATATGATGGCCAGGATATGTATTACTCTCAGTCTGCCCAAGGACGGTTCACCATCTCCAGAGACAACAGTAAGAAGCAGGTGTATCTGCAGATGAACAGCCTGAAGAATGAAGACACTGCTGTGTACTATTGTGCCCGAGAGACACAGTGACTGAAATGACTGCAGCACTGTGCACAAAAACTGCCAAGACAATATAATGAGATATTTTCACATTTAATAATGATTGATGAGTTAGAAAACAGCATTTCTGGAGATTGTATTATTTGAATAATATTTTTTTTTAATAAAGCTTATGTTATTCTGTTGTTTGGTGATGTTTTTAACAATAAAAAAGGCGAATAGCTCCCAATGTTCTGTTGTTAAGACAGACTAGAGTCTCTAGAGTCTGTCTTAACAACAGAACATTGCAGAGGCTAAAGACACAGCTGTAGTAATGGGACTCTGCACATTCCTAAAACAGTCCTGTACCCACTCTCACCAGGACACGTCACTGTTTATCTGTTTGAAGAAACTCAGATTAAGTTACATGCTCGTGCCAGCTGTAACGAAAATAAAAAAATATATATATCAAGAGGTGGTACTATTGCCCTTGAAATGAACCTCAATGGACTCAAGCTCCACAAACTACAGTATTTGCTGTCAGGATTTCAATGCAAATTATCTGATGTGTGTTTCATATTTAAACAACTGCACTGTTGACTGGAGAACTCATCACTAGTTCAGCCTTGATATAAATCATGTTCACTTTGTATCTGTTGCTGTTGCTGGCCGCAGTGTCTGGTAAGTATATTCCCTGAACAAACTAAACTCTTTTCTTATTGTAAATACATACATGATCCTAATTATTTGTAAAATGTTTGTTTATCCACAGGTATTGACTCTCAGGTTGTGCTCACACAGTCTGAACAGTCAGTAGTTGTGGCTCCAGGTGGTTCCCACAAACTGACCTGTGCATGTAGTGGGTTTACTGTTAGTGGCACTAGCATGTACTGGATCCGTCAGGCACCTGGAAAAGGACTGGAATGGATTATTTATTATTATTCAGATTCTTCTAAGAGCTCAGCTCAGTCAGTCCAGGGCAGGTTCACAGCAACTAATGACAGCTCTAATTTCTATCTGCACATGAATCAGCTGAAGACTGAAGACACTGCAGTGTATTACTGTGCAAGAGACACTGTGGAAACACTAATACAGGCAGCTGTACAAAAACTCATAAGAAATGAGGTGGACATGGCTGAGTAACACTGAAAAAGGGAAGAGCCTCTGAAGTGACATAATGCCTGTCTGAAGTGTTTTGAATGTATTAAATACAAAAAACGTTAATATTAAAGGGTTAGTTCACCCAAAAATGAAAATTCTGTCAGTAATTACTCACCCTCATGTTGTTACAACCCCATAAGACCTTCGTTCATCTTCAGAACACAAATTAAGATATTTTTGATTAAATCTGACAGCTGTCTCACTCCTCCATAGGCTTCTAAGGGAATGAAACTTGCTGGCCCAAAAAAGTTATTAAAGAGATCGTTAATATAGTCCAAGTGACTACAGTGGCTCAATTTTAAGTTTATCAAGCGACGAGAATACTTTTTGTGCGCAAAAAAACAAACAAAAATAACGACTTTATTCCACTATTCATTTCCTTCTCTCTGGGCCTTGAGTCTTTTCACTTAGTGTTTTAGCGCAGCGCGTCTGTGTTGCACGTCACCACGTAGGCTCACTATTGGCCGACGCTTGTCATGGGTGTGATGCGTGTGATGTGCAACACGGACGTGCTACTAATAAACCTAATAAACTCCAAATCCGGCATACAAGGCAGATACATGTGGAATCACAACCTGTTACTGAAACTGACTTATGCCCAAAACTGACACACTAATCCGGAAAGGAGAGGGAACAACAACAATATACTAAAAAAAACAAATATTCATTCTAAACTAGAAATTAGTTTAGAAATTATAGGCACTGGGCAGTGCCGGTGAATTTCCAAATATGCATCTTTCCCCTGTAGATGCTCTGGTGCTCTGGTTGCATCTCTGAAACATTGACTCAATAACAAATAACAAACCATGAATAAATTACAGAACTGTACACTGATAAAGTAATATATCTTTTCTCACTTATCAAATGTTGGTCAAGATTTTTTCCCTTGTCTACTGTGATAATTTACAGATTACTCCATTAAACTACAGTGTTAGTCTGCAAACCTCCAAAGATGCAAATGATTTTGTGGGAAGGGTCAACGTCTCCCCGACTCCTGAAAGTGTGTTATAAGCTGAACTTTCAGTCAGTGCATGTGTTCAGTGACTAAAACAGCTTCAGTGTAACCTATAACTGTTTTACTGCCTCTTTCTGTTGTAATGGAGATGCTACTATATGGACTCCTACTGATGATTATTGCATGTGAGAAACTCCCATTTGTAGTAGATTATTATTTCATTGTTCTAAATCATCTAACATGATTTTTCCTCTGTATTTCAGGTGTAAGTGGTCAGTCTTTGACCTCCTCAGATTCTGTGGTGAAAAGACCAGGAGAATCAGTCACTCTGTCCTGCGGTGTCTCTGGATTCTCAGTGGGCAGCTATTACATGCACTGGATCCGTCAGAAACCAGGGAGAGGACTGGAGTGGGTTGGACGTATATCTGGCTCAAGTGCATATTATGCTCAGTCTCTACAGGGCCAGTTCTCCATCACCAAAGACACCAGTAAAAACATGCTGTATTTAGAGGTGAAAAGCCTGAAGACTGAAGACACAGCTGTTTATTACTGTGCAAGACAGTCACATGAAGACAAAAGACTGCAGGGCTGCACAAAAACTACTCATGTGATCTCTGAGGGCCCAAGGGCACTTTTTCAGTACACTTCCCTAACATTAAAATGCTACTTTATAAATATATTGATTTAAATCCTTAACATACTTCTTCATGGTCTTTCTAAATTAACCTAAAGCATTGTAAGCATTGATCTAATGCAGACAAATAAGTGACCTTTAATGCTTGTTAAATCCGTATGAGATTTTAGTAATTGACAGGGCTGGACTGGGACAAAAAATCGGCCCGGGCATTTTGGCCCAGACCGGGCCACTATGATCATAAACACCACCCATCTTTGCACGCCCTTAATTATATGCATACCAACTCCTATTCATTAAACCACTAATGCCATGTAATGAGTGAGTATAGGAACGAATGAGAGTTAACAGATGAAATAAGTACAAATTTGACATTTATTAATACAGTTGAACTACACTCCACAGTGGTGAAGCCTAAAACAAACTATAAGCTGCATTGGCATAGCAATACAAGTGTTTCTTACAGGATTTTTGGTAAAACTGTGGTGAGTGGACCTCGGTCCTTCTAGGGGGGTTCGGGGGCATGCAGAACGAAATTTTGACGCAAACTGCATCAAGCTTTTATTTTGGCGGAAAACATGGGTTTACAAATGCCTCTCATTAAATTTCTAGTGAATTGCGGTAATTGTCAACTATGCAGATGTGGAAATAATCTGTAACTGGGTTATGGTTTCCTACACTCATGACATAGCCTAAGTGTTTTGAAAGTAGTTTGGCTTACCGCAGGCTCTACACTTTCTCATCTCTCTCCTGATCCTCCTCACTGTCATCATCTACCACAGGAGCTGATGAAGGTCAGAAAACATATATTTTGACACATAAAGCATCTGCTTTAAGGGCCTGGTTCTATTTTTTCACACTATTTCTCTGCACATTCCTTGCGTTTCTTCTCCATCTCGCAGACTATTTTGACAGATACACACTGACACTGCTGCACGCTCGCTCACTCGTTTAAAGTTGTGATTGGGCCAGCCCAGTGTCAATCAAGAAAATAACCAATGGGCCGCTGATCTACGTGTTTCATGGGCTGGTCTGTCAGACAAAAAAAAACAACTGACTTTTTTTGACCAATGCATTACACCGGTGTGGTGAATAATCCAGTCACTCGGTGTGATGAGTCCGGGCTTAGGACCCCAGTAGTTTGCCTGATCTAAATCTGTTCTCGTGAACTTGTAATATACACAAATAAACATTATTTTATGGCTCTTTTAATAAATAAAAGTGTACTTGTAACATATTGCGCTGATTATTGCGATAAAAAATAATGACATAATTATTTGCATTACGAATTGCTGTGAATACGGTAAGGCAGTATCAGTGCAGTATAAGCTCAGGTAAAGCTCATAGCACGATCATCGGATAACGTTAGCTGTATGCTATGCTATTATCTAAGCTAACTAAAAAACACACTAACAACGTGAAAAGTTTAATTTCACAATCTATAGCTTCGGTTAAATACTAGTATATATAACTTATAATTTAAAATACATTAAATACATTAATGATTTGTTATAACGTAGTACAAACGTCTTCTATAATAAAGTGATTTTGTATGATTTATAACCAGGCACTAAAGCGATTACCCATAAAACGAGCTTTGAACCAATCGGATTGCTTGGGTCCTAAGCCCGGACTCCCACCGGGAAAATGACCGGTATGCCCGATGGCCAGTCCAGCCCTGGTAATTGATGACTTAGTCATGGTCAGAATGATTGGCACCCTTGGTAAATATGATCAAAGATGACTGTGAAAATAACTTTGCGTGGATCACGTTATGAAATGTATGTTGTTCTCCAAAACACATTGGCCACAATTATTGGCATATAAATTATTATGAGTATAATATCTCTGAACTTGAAGTATATTCCCATTAATATATAAAAAATAAAAAAATAAAATATAAGTATAACAGCAGGGTGACTAGGAACATGAAGGAACAGGAGTATAAATATGAGGAAATAAAAAGGCCAAATTCCCGTAATCATCCATCGCAATGACTAAAACCAAAGAATATAGCTCTGATAGATTCAGCACCTACAGTACATCACCACATATTGTTTGGGAGGGTTTCAAGAAAAATCCTCTGCTCTCATCCAAAAAACAAACTCCAGCATATTCAGTTGTCAGACGCTACTCTAAGAAACAAGGCTGGCTTCTATAGTCAAATGAAACAAAAAAATATATTTTTGGCAGATGGGTTTGGTGCAAACAGGGATAATAAATACCCCATGACCACAGTTATACTGCTGGATCTTTAATGATGTGGACCTATTTTTCTGCCAGAGGTCCTGAACATCTTGGCCAGATACATAGCTAATACCAAACAGATACACATTTCAAGCCTCTGCTTGAATTCTTGGCCTGGAGCCTCACGGAAGGTGATCTGGATGAATAAAAGGAAGAGCAATGACAGGGCAAGACAAGAGAGGACCAGGCCTGGGACATTTACATTATGTTTTGTTTATGTGTGTGCGGCAGTCTACCGTATGGGGGCTGCCGCTTTACTTTCATTTTGCGTTGGTTTATTTTATTATTAAAGTGTTGACATGTTTGCTGGTTCCTCATCCTTCTTTCCTGAACAACAAACCTTGTTCCAGCGCATAAAAATAGGTGGACTGAAACATACTGACCACAAAATGAAGCTTCTGCAATGGCCATCCCAGTCCTCTGACCTCAACCCTACAGAAGATGAGTGGTATAAACTGAGAGAATATTGTACTTATATGTAATAAACAAACAATACGTTGAAAGGCAGACATGGTTACAGAGGTTAATAAGGACACAGTAAATGTAAATGTAAATGTACCTTTAGAGGGCAGCCTATGCAAACCTACTTCTCCTTCTCCCCTTTAAAAGCCCCCACTCTATTCATCTACAGACACAAAACTTGTTTATGACTTTCCTGCATCAAGTTCCTATTTTCATAACATGGCAATGGATATTGTGTCTAAACTGTGTTTTATCTTCATGTTTGCCCTCACAGAATGTAAGAAAGGCTCCTGAAAACCTGTTGACAATCAGACATATATTCGTGTGCTGTTGTAAATGTTAATGTTGAACTGTTCATTTTTCAGTCTGTTGGTGTCAGACACTGACTGAGTCTGAGTCAGCGGTTATTAAACCTGGAGGATCTCACAGACTTACCTGTACAGCCTCTGGATTTAGTGGTGACCAGGACTTGTCCTGGATCAGACAGGCTGCAGGAGGAGGTCTGGAGTGGCTGGCATACATCTCATCTAGCAGTAGTTATATACACTACTCTCACTCTGTTCAGGGACGGTTCACCATCTCCAGAGACAACAACAAGAAACAGATGTATCTGCAGATGAATAATATGAAGAATGAAGACACTGCTGTATATTATTGTGCAAGAGAGTCACAGTGACAAATACAACTACAGTACTGTACAAAATCTGAAAACAACCATATAAACATAATCATTATATGCTCCTGTCACGGTGTGGTTGCAGCAAGGAGAGTTTAGGCAGAATCTAGATGCAGCAGTCAACTTTACTTAACAAATAATCAAAATAACAAACATTCAGGATATCAGGAGAATATAAAACGCAGGAGAGAAACAACCACTAACCAAATACATACTAATAGAAATAAGATTTATAGTGGTGTCCAAAACCATAGTGGACGTTATCGAGTGCACTCATTCAGTCCCTTAATACACCCCAATAACGAGTGTACAACTGATGTACGCTCAGTGACTAGAGAATACCCATAAAGCACTGTAAGAGTCGTGCCAAATGAATTCCCACGTCTGACCAGAAGATGGTGCCCACAGCTGAATCATCCATCCATCCATTTTCCAAATGCTGGTCCAATGTGGCTGCAGCGTAATATCATACAGGTATAAATTCATTTTTAATTGATTATTAAATTGTTTAATTAGGTTTATACACACTAGTTTCCATGAAAGAGTTCAAGATGTTTTCATGTTTTCATTTCTACTGGAGCTGCCAGTTTACCAAGATTCACTTGCTTTCATTCACTCCGTCAAGTGGACTATATTAGTGGAGTAATGCAGGGAATAGTGAATGAGGGTATAGGGGGCGATTTAGACCACAGCCAAGGTCAACTAAGGAAGACAGTAAATAAACGCAGGAGGGATCACAAAACTAAGCAAAGACAGAATATGAACCTGACAGGTCCTTAATGTTTTTATAGATATTAAATATTATAGATCCTTACAGATACTACATAATACCATAATACTAAGTATTACAGGCCTGCATACATATTAAATATGATTTAAGAGCAATGATGGACACAAAGCCATTTTTCTTACACAAAGCAATCAAATATCTTCAGGAGACTTCGCATGGAATCACGAGTCATATGGACAAACATCTACTCATGTCCTGTGGAACAATGTCTAACATGCTCCATACAAAAGAAATACAAGATGACAATTACCAAGCTTGGATACAATTTTTCTATATGACAATACAGTATGTAGGGTTGAGGTTTGAACCTGAGTCCCCTTTCTTAATGTCTTAACAATTAGACTTGAAGTACAGGAGAATTCATTCAGTGATCGCTTTCATTATTTTATTTATTTCTTTATTATTTCATCTTTTTATATTTCTAAGAAATTTCTTGTTTCTGGAATAGCAGGCATGATTCTAAACAAAACAACTTTGTATGCATTGACTTTCTTTGTATGGCCAAGGAAAGGCACACTAACAGACACACTAACAGCTATACCAAAAGTTCAAAAAAACAATAATAAAAACATCCAACATTTTCTACACCCACACCAATGATTGATTTATTCACTTTGATTTCCGCACTTGGCCAGAATTAGTAATTAATTAAAGGTGAACTAAGTAACTTTTTTTACCTTAACTGAACAGCTTCGGAGTCATTGGAATGGTTATATTACTTAGTTCGGGTTGAATGGTGGTCGTTTCGCACCCCCCTGGTGCCTGTGAGCGGAAAATATGCACTTGCAACTTTGGGGCGGCGGGCCACCGGCCGCCGCGTCAGGAAGTCTCGCGTGATATCAGGTAAACGATGTAAACAATTGCTTTACGGCCAAAAGAAATCTGCTAAAATGCCATCATTATTGCGCTCCCTCACGCTGTTCGAACCCGAATGAAGAAGACGTTTTAAAGAATGTCCCATCTGCTTTGATGTCGTTGATCTACTAGCCTCTGGTGTCTGAGAATAGCCAACGAGTTTTTACAACAGTGTTGTCAAATATCTATTCCGAAGCTGTGGGGGGAGCTCTAGAGAGAAACCTGCGAGCAAAAAGCGAGAATACAGCGAAGAAATCCCGAAGTTACTGAATGCAGCTTTAAATATAAAACATTGCTGAGAAATAACAAAATATTTTTCTTTCTGCCCAGAGTTTACGTTGATTTTATGATTTATTGCAATTTGAAATGTATTATTACAGACATACAATAAAATGTATGTCATCAAGCCTTTACTATCTTAAAAAATACTAAGATTCAAAGAAAACAGAATGTGAATATTGTATCAAATCAATCAGAATTCAGTCAATAATATTTGAATCCATTTTCTCAGTTCCAGTTTTGCCATAGTTAGGCCTATACCTTGTTTTGCCTTTGTATGCAAATTACCTGATTTAGGGAGGGTCAGTGAACAACTCTAAAAGTATTTGTTATAAAACCGAATTCTCAGTGTCCTGCAGCTGCAGTGCAATTAAATATTTTGCTCATCATTTTAAAGTTTTTGGGGTGATAATGGAAATGCTACTGCATGGAGTTCTGCTGTTGATTATTTCATGTGAGAAACTCTCAGTTCTTCTCAATTAATGGTGCTGTTTTAAATTAAATTAACGTTCATTTTCCATGTTGTTCAGGTGTTAGTGGTCAGTCTTTGACCTCCTCAGATTCTGTGGTGAAAAGACCAGGAGAATCAGTCACTCTGTCCTGCGGTGTCTCTGGATTCTCAGTGGGCAGCTACTGGATGAACTGGATCCGTCAGAAACCAGGGAGAGAACTGGAGTGGGTTGGACGTATAGCTGGCTCAACTGTATATTATGCTCAGTCTCTACAGGGCCAGTTCTCCATCACCACAGACACCAGTAAAAACATGTTGTATTTAGAGGTGAAAAGCCTGAAGACTGAAGACACAGCTGTTTATTACTGTGCAAGAGATTCACAGTAAGACAAAAGACTGCAGGGCTGAACAAAAACTGTCATGATCACTGAAGCAATTACTGCAAATTTTCCCACATTTCAATACATTACTTGTTTAGAGATGTAGTTTAAAATATCTTAATATTTCTGTATAAACAGCTTCCCAAATAAATGAGAGTATGAGTCTAGTCTGGTAATTAAGTAAGGTCCTAATTAAGATAATAGATTCCAAGCTTGGAGGGTTGATCACTGATTACCCTTTTCCTCCAGCATGAACCGGGTGCTATAGTTCAGAGCTAGAGCTATTGCCGGTTAGTGAGATATAGCCTGGTCTCATTGTTAATACGTAGGTATTAATACGTAAATTTCAAAGATAGAAAACATACTTTTTGTACGTTTGGATAGATGCTGAAATGTAGGCTATGGATGTATCTGCAACATTTAAACGTATCATTATTACGATTTTACAGGTACAAAACGTTAACTATTAACGAATCTTTCATATCATAAAGATATCTGTATAATTTCCCTTTTACCGTTTTATAGATAAATGTAAGATCCCTTAACCCTAATCCCAAACCTAAACATACCAATTTATAAACTGCGTAAAACGTATTAATGGACTGAGATGTGTAGGGAAATGGAGCTTTATAAACAATATAGCATTAAAATATAGGTCACTAATCCTACCATTACCATTAACCATTTCTTAAAACTAGAAGGTATTTTTAAGGTTTTAAAGTATAGTCCTGTTTAACTACAGGCTAATCCTTCGAAACGAGTTTGCAGCAGAAGGCACGAACAGAGCGAAATGTTAATATTTCTTAAATTAGCAAACTGCATTTAATAAATGCGACTGAAAACATAATTGATAAGACAATTGAGTGCAATAGAGTCAAAACATTAATGCCACGACTTTAATATGCATAGTTCATACGCAAATAATTTACGTTTTTTTGTGCTGTCTATACATACATATTTTACGTTTTAGTGATGTAAATGTAGCCGGTTCAGGCTCGCGTGTCCCTGTTACTCGGCTACCCCTCTGCGTTGTGTTGTGTTGTGCAATGAATAAAAACTGGAGTCCAATTGCTGGTTCAGAGGTTCTTTATCTGCCTGCATGCATGAGTTGGAAAATGCAGTGATTAATATGTTGCATTCAAAGAAGTGCATTTAGTCAGCCTTCTCCTCGCTCTGCTCAGACCTCCCGCGGACTGAAGCGAGTTCACAATGCACATATGCAATCTCATTTACAGTTATAAAGAATATAAAGAAAATAGTAATAATTAATATCACATCAGGTGCATCAACAGTCAGAGAAATAAAACAATATATATTTATATCTATCTCTAAATATACATTGTCACCAACTAATCTCATATGATATACATCTTTAAATCACCCACATTCCAGCATTTTATATAACCAATTCGGTTGAACACATATAACAAAGAGATCACAAAAACAATTCATAACCATACCTGCATGCATGAGTTGGAAAATGCAGTGATTAATATGTTGCATTCAAAGAAGTGCATTTAGTCAGCCTTCTCCTGTCAAACATTTGAACATAGAAAAAATATCAGCAGACACGCTTCACAGGCCAACTTTCACACTAATGTTAACATACAACACCACGTGAGACTGCATTCACTCGGTTAAACTTTCACTTATGCAGGAAAAACATATTCAAGAGGGAAGATCACATACATGTGCATACTCATTTACATTTTAACAAAACCGATCACTTAATTGGTGATTATTTTCACTTATAACACTCTTGTGAACGGGAGTGCACACAATACATACCTCGCTCTGCTCAGACCTCCCGCGGACTGAAGCGAGAGCGCGCGCAACGCGCAAATGACGTCACAACAGCGACGAACGCAAAACTCATAAACACATAAAAAATAATAATTTTCTTTTCTCTTCTTACATGCATATGTAACAGAAAAATGAGGATTTTGTGTGAATTTAAATTAAAACACAAGTTATAATTAATACCTGTTACATTCATACGTCAGTATTATACGTTTCTGTGTGTATAAAATGTAAGTAAGTGTGGTAGAACTACACTTTATGTAAAAATACACACGTATTCTCATGAGATCACGTTGCAGCCACATAACCTGCAGTGAGTGTACTGAACAGTCATACATAAGCATCTGCAAAATAAATCTGAAAATAATTCATACATTATTTGACTGAGATTCAACAATATTCAATCACAGTAAGATGAACACTAATCTTTATATCTCCATAAAGATAAAACTTTCAAGTGAATTACTGTAGTGGTAAATATCCTTTACAAAGTGCAAGATGAATCCAGTTAGGGTTGAATTTTTTTCTTTTGGTCTGACCTTCCTTTGATATAAAATCTGCTGGAGGATGGGCTATGCAAATTAAAATGTACATTCTGCCTTATAAACTCTTCATATTTATCTCCTTTTCAGTATTCTGTCATTGAGATTTTTAACAAAAACTGCTGCAAAAATGGTCCTCAGAATTACTTGTTGTTTCATTAGCCTTCTAGTCTCCATTGAAAGTAAGTAAGATTTATTTTTAAGCACTTCAGTGCATAAACATTTGATTAATTTTCATCTCTTTGATGTCAAGTCATATCTATTTTTCACTTTATTGATAAACCCCAAGCATCACGTAAATTCTCATTTTATTTTAACAGTGTGCAAAGGTCAAACACTGAACGAACATAAACTGTCCTGTACTTTCTCTGGGATTGAAGTTGATAATGCAGAAATTTCATGGATAAGACAGGCTGAAGGGAAAGGGCTCGAGTGGATCTCATATATTTCTGCTCCAAGCGGCAGTAGCAAATATTACTCTAAAACCGTTGAACGACGATTCACCATCTCCAGAGACAACAGTAAAATGCAGGTGTATCTGCACATGACAAATCTGCAGGCTGAGGACACTGGTGTTTATTACTGTGCCCGAAAAACACAAGAGACGGCTGTGCAGTACAATAACGTATGTGCTTTGGAGACATGCACTGTTCATGCCATATTTTATCAAAAACGCTCCAGATGGGTAATCTGAATTATTATTATTTTTTTTTAAATGACCCTTCTCTCATCAACATGGAAACAACGCATAGTAACGGCGCATAGCATAGACATGGAAGACGACACATAGTAACGACAGAGGGAAACAACGCATAGCAACGACACATAGCAACGACAGAAGGAAACAACGCATAGTAACGACGCATATAGCATAGACATGGAAGACGACACATAAGGTGTTTCTCAATGTCAAGGATACTTCCTTGGCAGGACTGGTCCTTCCAAGTCACTTCCTTCAGAGGCTAGGCGAGGCTCCTCTTTAGCATTCGGAGAACACATAAATGGAACAGGCTAGCAAGTGCACGTCAGTGTGTCATTACGTCAGTGAAAATGAAAAACAGAGCGTTGCTATGGACGCAGTTCTGTTCACTCAGGCAATATAATCGTTTTTTAAATCAATAAACTCCTTTTTAATCATATTGATTATTTGACTGTTAAGTGTGTTTAAACAGTGCGGGTCAATTTGACCCATAACATAATGGATGTAATTATTTTTTTAAACAAATGTTTGGTAACGTAAATATATTTACATTTGAAAGCATATTGATCCGTTAACGTCCAACATTTAGAATTTTTTGAACAAGATAGCAAAGCTGCGTGCATAGGATTGTGGGTGATTGAAAGCGCGAAGGCATCCTTTCCTGTATATGGGATATTTTTCGAACGAAGGACTCAGTCCTTGGTGGAAATTTCGAGGATCCTCGACATTGGAACAGTCCTTCGACGGATGTCGATGACGTAGCATCCTCGAAATTCTGGCTTCCGAGGATCCTTCCTTGACATTGAGAAACGCCTAGTGTAACGACAGAGGGAAACGACGCATAGCAACGACAGAAGGAAACAACGCATAGTAACGGCGCATAGCATAGACATGGAAGACGACACATAGTAACGACAGAAGGAAACAACGCATAGTAACGGCGCATAGCATAGACATGGAAGACGACACATAGTAACGACAGAGGGAAACGACGCATAGCAACGACACATAGCAACGACAAAATGAAAAAAACACATAGTCATGACACATGCAGCATTGACACGCAAGACGACACAGTCAAACGACAAGGACAGATGACAGGAGTAAGTTGAGTGGACAAAGACAAAAGTTGAGTCATGTGGGCAATCACATAGATAGTGAACAGACACATAGACATGGAAGACGACACATAGCAGAGACAGACAGACATGGTCATAAACAGTGAACAGACACATAGACATGGAAGACGACACACAGCATAGACAGATAGCATGTCGACATAATTTCGGCACAAATGGAACCCCATAGTGAGCTGCACTCTGTGGTGTGTCTCGGATGTTGCTGTTACATATGCAAGAGAGAGTTCAAATGTTAACTCTCAGGAGAGCCTTTTGTTTTCTCGAGGGGTAGCCCAGACTTGCTTGAAGAATTATTGATGTGTTGCATGTGTTACAGGTCCCGGGCAGTCGGGAGGACTGTAAGCAGTTTAAAAACTTAACTTAACAGTAAATGAGAGAGAGAGAGACAATAGTTAGTGGTTGCTTAAAGGTCCTCTTTGTTGTCTTTTAATCAATGTTGTACTTCAGAGTCATTAAGGCACTTTGAATCACAGGATTCATAAATACGTTGAAATACATATACCATATAGATACTTAAATCAATTCACAATAAATAAGTAAATAAATAAATCAAGAAACCTTAACCATATGTACAGACATGCTCTAGCCTAATTCACACAACTGGCTGTACTCGTAAGTATACACGAATGGACTTCTTTATGACAAAAGCATGTATGTATATGATATAGGCTATATGACATTAAAACATAAATAATGTTATGTAAAATAAAATAAAATAATGTAATGTAAATAAACATTTGATATGAAAATTAATTAATTTAATAACTAACCTTAACAGTAAATGAGAGAGAGAGAGAGACAATAGTTAGTGGTTGCTTAAAGGTCCTCTTTGTTGTCTGAGGATGCACCACAATCGTCACGGCAACTCCACTCTCTCAACTGTCAACCAGAATTCAGAAGATGCAGCTGAGCTGCCCAATGTAAACTCACTACAATAATAAAACATTTCACGAGTTCACATCTACATATCGTCACCTTCCTAAAATAATTGCCTAAGTCATTTTTTCAGGTTTCTCAGAAAACACAAAAAAAATGAAAAATAACTTCAGAGGTTCGGTCTTCTTGATGCAGCTCCCATCTTGAAAAGCTTGTAAAATTGCCTTTTAAAATGTTAAAATTGCTTGTAAAATCTTTTGACTTAGGCCAAATAAAATGGCCTAAGTCACACTCTTGACATAGGCCATTACACTGCAGGGGTAGAACTGCATGATCTGTTCAACTGAGGATGTGGGGATTTTACCAGAGGTGGCCAGCATCATGAGGAGATGACTTATGCAAAAAAATCATTTTTGTTAAAAAATGACTTAGGCAATTATTTTAGGAAGGTGACGATATAATAGTACAATAAGTTTATGCGTATTTGGCGTGCGGTCCGGGGAGAGGGCTCCGAGCTCGGAGTTAGGCCCGAACCCAGAGTACTCCCCCCAGTTGGTAAGTGTAGATGGAACTGGAAGTGAGGAGATGGGGTGGAGGAGGGATGCTGACAAACTTTCAATGAACAGAGATAGGTCTGTGAATTTATACTCTGTCATTGAGTTGATTACTGATTTATCTCCAGCTGTGCATAATTTGGTTAATTATCTGAACCTGCTCCTCCCGAACTTTGTTAATAAAACATCATTTCAGGAGTTCACATCTACATATAATAGTACAATAAGTTTATGCGTATTTGGCGTGCTGTCCGGGGAGAGAGCTCCGAGCTCGGAGTTAGGCCCGAACCCAGAGTACTCCCCTCATAAAAGCCAGGTGAGCGCAGGACAGCAATCGTAAAATGATGTGGAATTAATCCCCCCAAAAAGTGCAGGGCATGAGAAGGTATTTACTAAAAACAAGCTTGACTGTTCGACCGGGAGGGCTCTCACGACATCCGACGGGAACTTGGATGCTCACGGCATCGGACGGATAAGCCCATTCGGCAGTTGAACTGTCAACTTGATGACGCAAGATTTTTACGAGTGTGATTTGAGAGAGTTTAGCCATTCAACTGGGAGGGCCCTCGCAGCATCCGACGGGAACTTGGATGCTCACGGCATCGGATGGGTAGGCCTCGCCAGCGGAAGGGAGGGCGCCCGCTGGACTCTGTCGGGGGGCTCGACCAGCGCTTCGAAGGGGGCTGGGACACGGGAACAGAACCCTCTCAGCCCGACGAATGGGGAGCCCACACAGCGACACGAGCGCGGCCGTCCCACGACGACTAAGACGGGCAGACTCTCACTGCGATTCGAACAGGAGGGCTCGATCAGCGCTTCGGAAGGGGGGACAGAGCCTGGCCCTTGAACGAGGAGCCGTTACGTGTGCGAACGGGGGAGCCTGCCATTGTTTGTAAAAAAAAAAAAAACGCTGTATTGTAGATGTTTATTGTATCGAGCTTGAACGCAGCGAACCAAATGATACTGGAAGTGGGTTGGAACTTGGTACTGGTACTGAGAGTGACAATGGATGGAGCGCAGCAGGTGATGGAAATGAATGATTTAATTTTGATCTGATGTAGGTTTTGAACGCTTCTGATGTGGGCCGAGTAGGGATTTGAACATTGAACGTTTATACTGCAGTAAATCAACGAGAGTGGTACAGTTGGCGAATTGAAAATATAAACGAAGTGACCTTTTTGCTCGATCAGTTTACTACTTGTTTAATGAAGAAAATATGGTTTCGATATCTACGATCTGTAAATCTGAGATTGAAGGATGGGTATTTGAGTCGACGTTAGATGTCATAGTCAATTCGGAGCGGTGGAGAAAACCGAAGACAGCTAGGACAGACGAGCTTCCAGTGTGCAGACGGAGTTGGTGGAATGGTATGCGAGACAGTGTTGGAATACATTTGGTGAGTATGTCAATTGCAATAGATTGACTGGTATCCGGACGAGTGGGATAAGTTCTTGAATCCTTTAAGAGCATGGATGTTTGAGATTTATGGCGGGGGCAGGCTTACCGTAGACTAATTTATTGAAAACTGAATGCTGGTTAGATAGCTCTATTAAGCTTTTATGCTTCTGGCACCAACGTCCTGAATTTCTGGAAAGAGTAATGGGAGAGAGTCAGCGATTTGATTTTGTGCTCCTGGAATGTGTTTGGCAGTTATTACAAACTGATCAAGCGGAGTTCCAGATGAGGCATCTGAGGAGTGGCAATTAACGCGGGTGAGTAAGAACGACCTTTGCTGATGCAGTTGCCGCGAGGCTTACTTGTTATGAGTTTTAGCCACAAGAAAGCAGCGCGTTAATGACAGAAAATAATTTGGACCTACACCATTTAAACCGTGTTCCCCTCGTTATAACTGAACATCTGAATGCGATGCGAAATTTAACCACGGAGCGGAGCGCTCACGGAGTTCAGCCAACGGGGTTGAGAGCGTAGGCTGGCCGACCGGTACTGAATCTGCGGCGCTGCTCTTTGAGGGCCTGCGGCTTCGGCCTAGAGCTGCTGGAGAAACCCGTTCTTTCGTGTGAAGAGGGCGGCATTGCCCGAAACGCGAGCGTGGTGCTTTGCAGGCCTTATGACCATTCTCCATGGCAGGAAAAACGATACTTGAATGATCTGGTGTAGAATAAAAAAATAAATAAAATAAATGCGGAAGAAGATCGCTGGTATTTCGCCCGTGGTGGCAAGGATCCGTTTATTTGGCTTGACGCCCGCAATATAACACCCGAGGATTCTGGCAAATATTCCAAAAGGACGGAAAATTCCTTCATCGGATGGGAGAGCTTGATTCGGACATGTTGGGAAGATAGGGCGCAGCCAAATGCTGACAAACTTTCAATGAACAGAGATAGGTCTGCTGTGAATTTATACTCTGTCATTGAGTTGATTACTGATACCCCTTTTCCACCAACAAGAACCGGGTGCTGGTTCAGAGCCAGAGCCAGAGCTGGTTCAGAGTTGGTTCGACTGACGAGCTTACTAAGAACCGGTTTGCCTTTCCACCGGCTAGAGAGCCACAACAGAGCCAGATCTTACGTCACTGTATACGTCTCATGTTGCCCAGCAACCGCTAGTGCGGTAGCGCCAAACACAAACACGCCAGGCTTGTTCGAGATGCATCGGCTTCTCGCAGATCGATCGCCGCATGACATCAAAGCACTGCGATAGCGATCTAAAAGCACAAGGAGTCGTATGCTCTCCAAACACTCCCGCAGTTCAGATCGGTCCTCGCCGCTCCGATGCATCTCGAACAAGCCATCAACAATAACGGACGTTGCAATACTATGGATGCTCATGGGTTTGCAAAAATACATCGGAATCCAACGCGTTCGTGCAGCTCGCCGTAACTTACATAGACGGATATTATAATCGAGCTGCTATTAGCTCGACTAGCTGCTATTTAAAAATGGCGGTCACAAGTTTCTATTCGTCTTGTTGGTCACGGTAACCCCGCCCCCAGCCCCTGACGCAAGCGGTTCTTTCTTGGCTCCGTTCTAGACCCTGCAATGATTTGGTGCTACTTAAGAACCAGTTTCACTGGTTCGGAGCTGGTGCTTTGGCGGTGGAAAAACAAAGAACCGATTTGAAACTAGGCTCTGGCTCCGAACCAGCACCAGTTCTGCCTTGGTGGAAAAGGGGTATGATTAATCTCCAGCTGTGCATAATTTGGTTAATTATCTGAACCTGCTTGTTAATAAAACATCATATATATATATATATATATATATACAAGTAAACTGAAATAGACATAGGTAATAAAAGAAAGAAAGAAAGAAAGAAATATATACAAAAAAATCCAATATCCCTGTGACCCAACTAAATTCAGGGTGGTCACACATGCAATACATTGCGTTTTAATATATCGATGTTGCTAAAAGTTTTTTAAAACATCTTTAACATTATCTTTGGTCACTGTAAAACATATTGTAAAAAAAAGTAATTAACCTGGTTGCTTTAAAATTAAAACATTTAGTTAATACAATAAAGCAGATTGGTTTAAATCAACAGAAATGCAAAATATTATGTTATCTGAACCATGTAAATTATCGAAGTTGATTTGACAAAAGAAAAAAAATGTGATGTTACCTTAAAATCAACACGCAAATAAAATCCCATCCTATATCTACTTTCTAAATGCATGTTATGGATCTTATTATGAACAATTCAACCCTTTTTTTTTACCTCATAATCTTTAATGAAAATATCATTACTGGACTGAGAGAAAATAATAAACTGCAGACATATGCAGACTTGTTGCTACTTCTGTTGAATCGTGACACGATAGTTGTTTATGACTTCCTGATGACAACCCCTGTACACCCCGCACAACAGGCGGCTTGGGCGGACCCCAGTCGACTGTCCTGATAAACTCTACGCAGAGCTCGGTTAATCGCAACCAACCTGGGTTTCCTAACCTAAGGGATCTAAAGCCACTATAATATCAGACTTGATGACGCATAAGCGCAAACTTTCTGGATTTCTGAAATGGCTATACGCAATGGCTGATGGAGAGTAACCAAGATGTCGGTAACACCGATTTTGAACATCGAATAATGATGGTATGGGGGATACCATCGGTGTAACAAATCAAAAAAATGAGATGGGTGGGAACGCGCGCTGTGTTAACAAAAGCCGTAATAATGCCGTGTCGTAGTGATGACGCTGAAGCCAGGATCGTTCGCCAGCTGTGAAACGGTACGTAATGCGAAAGTTTATGATCGAGCTTTCCAAACTTAAGACGCTGCTGAGACATTACAAGTCACATCGATGTCACGTGTCTTTACGGGATTTTTACGGGTTGTGTGTGAATGCACTCTCTGATTCAGGAAAATCACTGGCAGTGTGAATGAATCAAAATCAAATCAAATGAACCCGGGTCAAATCCCGGGTCACTTTATCCGTGTATTTTCCAGAATCTTTGTGTGAAAGAGGCTTATTATTGTTTGACTTTGTGTAAGTAATGCTATTTTATAATTTTCTTCACAACTTCAATGTATATTCAACCATTTGAAATAAAAGGCTGAATCACTTAACCTGTTACTCTGAGCTGTGAATGTAATTCCACCACACAGTTCATGAGACGCAATTTCTGACATTCTTTCATACATACTAATGAATAATACATGAGATGAAAAGAATCATGTCAAAGTTATGAAATACTAAAGGAACATGCCCCTTCCCTCGTCTTAATGCTGCTGTGAACCGAAACCGTGTCGCGCAGTTCGCCAACAAAACCCAGCCATGGTATATTAATACCAAATCCCCTCCGCACATCTGTTAGTGGTGATCTAACGGTGCGCCCTAAGTGCACCTCCTGCAGCCGCTCTCCATGTTTTTACATGGCTATAGATTAAGACCAGCTCCCAGTGAATTACATCCTATGTGAGGAGACACAGGATCATTCATATGGCACCACACAAAAAAACACTCACGAGAAAAATCTCATATCTGCGCTTAAATTATTAAATTAGATTAAATTATATGAGAGTGAGTAAATGATGACAGAATGTTTTTTTTTTTTTTGGTGAACTATCCCTTTAATATTCACCCTGTACACACATGGTGGAACTGTCTCCAATACTCAATGCAAATTCTCCAGTATTTATATACCCAGCCCAGCCTTGGCTGTGAATATTTCTTGTGCTCCCACAAAGCAGAGAAGAAGAACCACTCATAAAATCATGTTTTATCTGTCTGTACTCCTAATGTCTGCCATGCCTTGTGAGTAAAATTCTTCAAGGTTTTTAGATTAAACTGTTGAACACATCGAATACACATTGAATACATCCATAATAACCACAAAAAGTCAATTTCAAAATGACGTTATTTGTGCTTAATTTGCAGATGTGTGCAGCACTGTGGAGCACAACCAACCAAGCTCACTTTCGGTAAAACCTGGAGAATCTTTTACCATGTCCTGTAAAGTATCAGGTTATGCTCTCAGTGATGGCTCCAAGGCACCTTCCTGGATTAGACAAGCTCAGGGGAAGATCCTCGAGTTCATTGGCATGATCCATGCTGGTGGTAGCATAGACTACAAGGACTCACTGAAAAATAAGTTCACCATCTCCAGAGACACATCTACAAGCACAGTATATCTTAAAGGACAAAATCTGCAATTTGAGGACACGGCTGTGTATTATTGTGTTCGGTATGCAGGCACTGTGATGAATACCAGTTTAATACTCGTGCAGCGACTTAACACTTAACATGCATGACTAGATTGGAAGTTGAATGCCATGGTAAGACCTTAATCATCAGACACCTTAAGAACTCTTTATCATTACTATTGAAAACAAACTGTGGAAATAATTGTTTTAATTCAAAATTATTACACACACACACACACACACACACACACACACACACACACGAATATGAAACCAAACCATGTTAATTATTAATTTATTTGTTTTTAATTTAAAATCATTTAAAGATACCAGAATAATACTAGATGCACATCAAACAACTAAATACATAAACAAATAAATATTAGAATTTGAAATACAAAGATTTGAGTTCATTACTCTTTATGCCTTGTATGGATCCATTATATATATCTGATTCAGTAATATTCAGTAACCCTTATTCAAATTCAGTACATCCGAAACTGAATATTTAATTAGATTATGCAAATTCATCTTCCTCTTGAACCTTCATAATAAGTTCTGTATCCCTGTACAGCTCGATAATTCAGTACAACAATATGGAGCATAACGTTTTGGGATTTACATACTGTTACTGGCTCCTCGATGTTTGATTCCAGTCTTTAATGCTCATAATATAATGCTTTATTTTTATCTGAATTTACCCACATTTATCATGTTTTATTTTGCAGAGAAGCACCGTGACTGAAATGACTGCAGCACTGTGCACAGAAACTGCCAAGACAGTATAATGAGATATTTTCACATTAATTAATGATTGAGTTAGAAAACAGCATTTCTGAAGATTTTAATATTTGAATAAGAACATTTCAATAAAGCGTACTCGGTTACTAACGTAACCTCGGTTCTCTCTAGAGAGGGAACGAGTACTGCGTAAGTCTTACGCTAGGGGAAAATCTCTTTTCCGCGAGATACTGAAGCCAAAAATTTTTCCCCATTGGAGCTGACGTCATGAAAAGGCCTTATCGATAGGCTGCTGCAGTTGCCGCAGGGCAGCCAATAGGCGCGCGAGCCGTCTCGCCTGTGTCTGCATGCTGCCGCAACGCGTTTTACATTATTTCAAAATTAAGGATAATTTTTGGCTTCAGTATCTCGCGGAAAAGAGATTTTCCCCTAGCGTAAGACTTACGCAGTACGAGAGAACCTCTCGTAAGATAACTTATGTTATTCTGTTGTTTGGTGATGTTTTTAACATAAAAAAAGCGAATAGCTCTCTAGAGTCTGTCTTAACAACAGAACAATGCAGAGGCTAAAGACACAGCTGTAGTAATGGGACTCTGCACATTCCTAAAACAGTCCTGTACCCACTCTCACCAGGACACGTCACTGTTTATCTGTTTGAAGAAACTCAGACTAAGTCACATGCTCGTGCCAGCTGTAACGAAATAAAAAAATGTTATATCAAGAGGTGGTACTATTGCCCTTGAAATGAACCTCAATGGACTCAAGCTCCACAAACTACAGTATTTGCTATCAGGATTTCAATGCAAATTATCTGATGTGTGTTTCATATTTAAACAACTGCACTGTTGACTGGAGAACTCATCACTAGTTCAGCCTTGATATAAATCATGTTCACTTTGTATCTGTTGCTGTTGCTGGCCGCAGTGTCTGGTAAGTATATTCCCTGGACAAACTAAACTCTTTTCTTATTGTAAATACATACATGATCTTAATTATTTGTAAAAAAAATGTTTGTTTGTCCACAGGCATTGACTCTCAGGTTGTGCTCACACAGTCTGAACAGTCAGTAGTTGTGGCTCCAGGTGGTTCCCACAAACTGACCTGTGCATGTAGTGGATTCACTCTTAGTAGCACTGACATGCACTGGATCCGTCAGGCACCTGGAAAAGGACTGGAATGGATTATTTATTATTATTCAGATTCTTCTAAGAGCTCAGCTCAGTCAGTCCAGGGCAGGTTCACAGCAACTAAGGACAGCTCTAATTTCTATCTGCACATGAATCAGCTGAAGACTGAAGACACTGCAGTGTATTACTGTGCAAGAGACACTGTGGAAACACTAATACAGGCAGCTGTACAAAAACTCATCATGAGAAATGAGGTGGACATGGTTACACTGAAAAAGTGGAAGAGCCTCTGAAGTGACATGAAGTGTTTTGAATGTACATACATTAAATACAAAAACCTGTAAATATTAAAATGATTCTTTATTTTTAATCTTAATGAGTCTGTTTCTCACAGTATGTCTCAGTATGAAGTATATCTGTTCAGTTTAGCATTCAGTCCCTTATATTAATAATAAAAACTTCATTACCTTTACTAATACATGGGTATTGTCAAGATGGAGCTTATATATAAAATTAAGATATGATATTTTAAATAATTCAAAAATTAAACTTAACATTCACCATGATGCACCAAGTGCACCTGTAACTCCAGCAACCTTTAACTACATCCTGATAAACTGCAAATTCAGCATACAAGGGAGATACATGTGGAATCACAACCAGTTCATGAAACTACTACTTTTGCCCACAACTGACACACTAATACCAATGTTATACTAATCCAGAAAGGAGAAGAAACAACAGCAATATGAGAAGAAACAACAGCAATTTTGTTACAGTCCTTTATTCACTTTCACATAAACATAACCCATCACATCTGTTTTTAATGTCAGATGAGGTGAGGTTGCATGCTCCTGCCTGCTTTGAAAATAATCACATTTATTCATGCTGCAGAAGGACATTGTTATATCCATATCAAGATGTGGCACTATTGTTCATGAAATGACCCTTAATGGCCACAATATCTAGTTTTTGCTAATTCGGGGTTTCTATGCAAATTATCTGATGTCTGTTTCATATTTAAACAACTGCACTGTTGACTGGAGAACTCATCACTAGTTCAGCCTTGATATAAATCATGTTCACTTTGTATCTGTTGCTGTTGCTGGCCGCAGTGTCTGGTAAGTATATTCCCTGAACAAAATAAACTATTTTCTTATTGTAAATAAATACATGATCCTAATTATTTATTAAAAAAATTGTTTATCCACAGGTATTGATTCTCAGGTTGTGCTCACACAGTCTGAACAGTCAGTAGTTGTGGCTCCAAGTGGTTCCCACAAACTGACCTGTGCATGTAGTGGATTCACTCTTAGTAGCACTGACATGCACTGGATCCGTCAGGCACCTGGAAAAGGACTGGAATGGATTATTTATTATTATTCAGATTCTTATAAGAGCTCAGCTCAGTCAGTCCAGGGCAGGTTCACAGCAACTAAGGACAGCTCTAATTTCTATCTGCACATGAATCAGCTGAAGACTGAAGACACTGCAGTGTATTACTGTGCAAGAGACACTGTGGAAACACTAATACAGGCAGCTGTACAAAAACACGTCATGAGAAATGAGGTGGACATGGTTACACTGAAAAAGTGGAAGAGCCTCTGAAGTGACATGAAGTGTTTTGAATGTAAATACATTAAATACAAAAACCTGTAAATATTAAAATGATTCTTTATTTTTAATCATAATGACTAGTCTGTTTATCACAGTATGTCTCAGTATGAAGTATATCTGTTCAATTTAGCAAACATTCCCTTATATTAATAATGGACTGGATTATTTTTTCTAATAATCCTACCACAAAACGATATATAGATATATAGATGTCTATATATCTATATACACTCACCTAAAAGATTATTAGGAACACCATACTAATACTGTGTTTGACCCCCTTTCGCCTTCAGAACTGCCTTAATTCTACGTGGCATTGATTCAACAAGGTGCTGAAAGCATTCTTTAGAAATGTTGGCCCATATTGATAGGATAGCATCTTGCAGTTGATGGAGATTTGTGGGATGCACATCCAGGGCACGAAGCTCTCGTTTCACCACATCCCAAAGATGCTCTATTGGGTTGAGATCTGGTGACTGTGGGGGCCATTTTAGTACAGTGAACTCCTTGTCATGTTCAAGAAACCAATTTGAAATGATTCGAGCTTTGTGACATGGTGCATTATCCTGCTGGAAGTAGCCATCAGAGGATGGGTACATGGTGGTCATAAAGGGATGGACATGGTCAGAAACAATGCTCAGGTAGGCCGTGGCATTTAAACGATGCCCAGTTGGCACTAAGGGGCCTAAAGTGTGCCAAGAAAACATCCCCCACACCATTACACCACCACCACCAGCCTGCACAGTGGTAGAAAGGCATGATGGATCCATGTTCTCATTCTGTTTACGCCAAATTCTGATTCTACCATCTGAATGTCTCAACAGAAATCGATTCTTTCCCATTCTGACATTCAGTTTGGAGTTCAGGAGATTGTCTTGACCAGGACCACACCCCTAAATGCATTGAAGCAACTGCCATGTGATTGGTTGATTAGATAATTGCATTAATGAGAAATTGAATGATCTATCTATCTATCTATCTATCTATCTATCTATCTATCTATCTATCTATCTATATATATATATATATATATATAATTAGGGGTGTGCATTGGCACTGCCCTCACAATTCGATTCAATTACGATTCACCAGGTAACGATTCGATTCAATTTGATTCTACGATGCATTGCGATGCATCAAAATTCTATTGCACGCAACAAGGCAAATTTTTCATCAGTCATGAGGCAATACAAGCAGTCAGATATTGAACAACAGATTTTATTGGCTGCTATGTGTTAGGGCTGGGCGATATGGACCAAAAGTCATATCCCGATATATTTAGGCTGAATATCGATATACGATATATATCCCGATATTTTTTCCGCAAAGTGAGAGCAAATGTTCAGTCAAAGTCAAAGCCAAATATGACGTCACAAGTAGTTTTATTAAAACCGGCTATTTCAGTGAACAGTTGCAAAATCAAATGAATAAATAATAAACAGGCTTCTTCACCTAAGTTATGGCTGCACGATTATGACAAAAGTCATAATTGCTGATTATTCCCTTCGAATTGTAATTTCGATTTATTAATTATGATTATCAAAGTTTACATTGAATATATATAAACAAATTTTGTGTAAACATGTTATAAGTTGCCTATATATATATATATATATATATATATATATATATACATACATACAAAACACTGAATAGCAGTCCCAAACTAGTTTTTGTTAATACAATGTTGGTATGAGCCACTACACTCATTTAAAAATATAAAAAATAACACAAAGAAAAACAAAGTGGCATTTCGGGGTTAATATGGAAACGACAGTTACCATGGTGAATACACAATATTAACAACAACTGTTAATGAAACATGGAAACTGCTCCTGGTGAATAGAATGAAAATCATACCTGCATTACTTTTATTTCGTGTAATTTACAACGTAGCGTTGCATGCTCGTAGTTTCTTTTGCACTTTATACAGTGAGGCAGTGAGATTTCTGTCATGCTAAGGTCACCTATTTAGGTAAGGAGGTCGGTCATGGAACCGTTCGACCAGTGGATTTTAAAGTTCGTGCCATCATAGATTTTCCCTCTTCTAAGTCAAAAAGAGAACTCCGGCGTTTTCTTGGCATGGCCGGGTATTACAGAAACTTCTGTAAAAACTTCTCAGATGTAGTAAGGCCTCTTACTGATACTCTTCGAAAAGATGTTTCTTTTGTTTGGAATTCTAATTGTCAAATTGCTTTTGATTCTCTAAAAACGTTGTTGGGTAGTTCACCTGTCCTTGCTGCCCCAGATTTCACCAAACCCTTTAAACTCGAAGTGGATGCCAGTGGAACTGGTGCGGGTGCTGTCCTACTACAAGAGGATGAACATGGAATCGACCACCCCGTGTGCTTTTACTCCAAGGAATTCAATCGACATCAGTTAAATTATAGTACTATAGAGAAAAAATGGCGTCAAGCTCCCTACTTTCCCAAAACCAATATTTACAATATATAAACAATCAGACAAACAAACTGAAAAGGGCGGTCCAAATCAGTGTCATAATCAGTAAATAATAATGATATAATTTAAATCACAAATTATGATCCCTTATTTTTCATAAGCCTGAATGCTCTTTAATGCTCCTTTTCAGAGCCTTCCTGACACTGTCTCCTTTCCAATGAATGCCTCTGGTATCAAAGAAATAAATAAAAATCCTTCCTGAGCCAAAAATTGGACTGTTGAAAATAACAGGACATATTGGGTCAATATCAAATATTTATAATTTATCAAATACAAGATTTGTTCCCCTTATTTACTGTAAAAACATTTAGATATTCAGATAATACATTAAACTACAGTGTTAGTCTTCAAACCTCCAAAGATGCAAATTATTTTGTGGGAAGGGTCAACGTCTCCCCGACTCCTGAAAGTGTGTTATAAGCTGAACTTTCAGTCAGTACATGTGTTCAGTGACTAAAACAGCTTCAGTGTAACCTATAACTGTTTTACTGCCTCTTTCTGTTGTAATGGAGATGCTACTATATGGACTCCTACTGATGCTTATTGCATGTGAGAAACTCCCATTTGTAGTAGATTATTATTTCATTGTTCTAAATCATCTAACATTAATTTTCTCTGTTTTTCAGGTGTAAGTGGTCAGTCTTTGACCTCCTCAGATTATGTGGTAAAAAGACTAGGAGAATCAGTCACTCTGTCCTGCGGTGTCTCTGGATTCTCAGTGAGCAGCTATTACATGCACTGGATCCGTCAGAAACCAGGGAGAGGACTGGAGTGGATCGGGTGGATTGACGGTGGCACTGGCACTAGTTTTGCTCAGTCTCTACAGGGCCAGTTCTCCATCACCAAAGACACCAGTAAAAACATGCTGTATTTAGAGGTGAAAAGCCTGAAGACTGAAGACACAGCTGTTTATTACTGTGCAAGAGATTCACAGTAAGACAAAAGACTGCAGGGCTGCACAAAAACTATTCATGTCTCTGAGGGCTCAAGAGCACTTTTTCAGTACACTTCCCTAAAATTCAGCAAGCTACTTTATAATATAAATTGATTTAAATCCTTAACATACTTCTTCATGGAGGTCTTTCTAAATGAGCATAAAGCACTGTGAGCATTGATCTAATGCAGACAAATAAGTGACCTTTAATGCTTGTTAAATCTGAATGAGATTTTAGTATCATGGTCAGAATGATTGGCACCCTTGGTAAATATGATCAAAGATGACTGTGAAAATAACATCACGTGGATCACATTATGAAATATATGTTGTTCTCCAAAACACGTTGGCCACAATTATTGGCATAGAAATTCTTATGAGTATAATATCTCTGAAGTATATTCCCATTGATATAAAAAAAAACAACAACAACTGGTTGACTAGGAAACATGAAATTGTCCAGCCATGACTTCTTGTTCCACAGGAGTGTAAATATGAGGAAATACAAAGGCCAAATTCCCGCAATCATCCATCGCAATGACTAAAACCAAAGAATATAGCTCTGATAGATTCAGCACCTACATCACCACATATTGTTTGGGAGGGTTTCAAGAAAAATCCTCTGCTCTCATCCAAAAAACAAACTCTAGCATATTAAGTTGTCAGACGCTACTCTAAGAAACAGGGCTGGCTTCTATAGTCAAATGGAACAAAAATATATATTTTTGGCAGATGGGTTTGGTGCAAAAAGGGATAAAACATACCCCATGACCACAGTTACACTGCTGGATCTTTAAAGGAGACATATCATGCTTTTAAATCGTTCCTTTTAACATATAAATCATACATTTGTAGTCTATATAAAGCAGAACTGCAATGCTTGGGTCTGAATTCCTCATTATTATAGCTCCACAGGCCCCCTTTTTACCCCTTTTCTGGTGTGCGTCTGACATCAACTCGTTTTGGTGCGGTCTCTTTAAATACAACTGAGACACTTCATACCCCGCCCCCTCTCCAGTTTGTAGAGGTTCAACTCCACCCCGTTCGGCCATTTTTGTAGTTTAATAGCAGAGATACGATTATAGCGGCACAGAAACTTTTTATTCACACGTTATTAACAAAATGTCAACAACGGAAGACTTGTCCAGCCAGCCTTACATGTTCGAGCCAGAGTCCGGAGCCGGAGCGAGATGAAAATGAAGACGACGAACCTGCAGAAGAACGTCTTCATATGGATGTATCGCAATGGTGTGTTACTTACTGTATTTACACATGAAACTTTGGTCTTCCGACCTTTTACCACCGTGTCGATTTATTTTGATTAATATGTGCGAGGGAGAGAGAGCAAGACAGCGTCTAGTATGGAGAAGGTTTACACTTTCGCCAGGGTCTGAAGAGAGAGAGTGAACGCGCGCGCGACCGGGTCTCTCTCTCTCTGCTCGTTCTTTCAGTTAAACATGCGCACTGTCATAAGCGCGGCAGTTCATCTACATTAGACGGTGTAATGAAGCGTATGGGTTACTACATCCAACAACCGAACATTTTAACTTACCCGCTCGTAACTTCTGCATCTTTTAGCTTGGACTACAAAATTGCAGCGAGAAATAATAATGGCGGATCGCTCGAAGTGTTGGGCTGGAAGTCAATGTCCTTATTTGGCAGTTCCGCTGCAAATACTGTGACGTGATTGTTCACAAAACGTCATAGATAACAGAAAAATCTGAACAGGTTGAAAAATATGACCAAAACAGAATATAAAGATATCAACGAAGCACCTGAAGAGAATAATTTCAACTTTTCTGTACTTCTAAACACTCCAAATATACAACAAAATGCATTTAAGGGCTAAAAAAGTGGATTTAGCATGATATGTCCCCTTTAATGATGTGGACCTATTTTTCTGCCAGAGGTCCTGAACATCTTGGCCAGATACATAGCTAATACCAAACAGATACACATTTCAAGCCTCTGCTTGAATTCTTGGCCTGGAGCCTCACGGAAGGTGATCTGGATGAATAAAAGGAAGAGCAATGACAGGGCAAGACAAGAGAGGACCAGGCCTGGGACATTTACATTATGTTTTGTTTATGTGTGTTTTCTTTATTTTCATTTTGCGTTGGTTTATTTTATTATTAAAGTGTTGAAATGTTTGCTGGTTCCTGCCTCCTCCTTTCCTGAACAACAAACCTTGTTTGCGCATAAAAATAGGTGGATTGAAACATACTGACCACAAAATGAAGCTTCTGCAATGGCCATCCCAGTCCTCTGACCTCAACCCTATGAGTGTACCAATATGGACCTAGGACTTTGAAGGACTTTGAAGGATCTGGAGAGATTCTGTATGTAGGAATGGTCTCTGATCTCTTGTCAGGTGTTCTCCAAACTCATCAGGCATTAAATGAGAAGACTCAGAGCTGCCATTAAATAAGATTAGACTTTAGAATTTTTTTAATAAAAGATCAAAAGGATTAAAAATGCAGATTTATTTTTACAGGCTACTTTGTTCATATTTACCCAATGTAATGATATATAATTTTAAAGAAAGAAATGTCAATTTCTAGCTAGAATAAAATCATTCTCAACTTAAAATGTAGTTGAGCTCTATAGCATTTCACTGTGTGATTTTTGAATGATTATCTTTTAAAAAGGGTTTCATTATAAACAGTGCAGAATCAATAATAGTAGTAATAAGCTTCTACAAAATTCATAATTAGCTACTATCTCTGAACTAGTAAATAAGAATAAACAAACAATATGTTGAAAAGCAGACATGGTTACAGAGGTTAATAAGGACACAGTAAATGTAAATGTACCTTTAGAGGGCAGCCTATGCAAACCTACTTCTCCTTCTCCCCTTTAAAAGCCCCCACTCTATTCATCTACAGACACAAAACTTGTTTATGACTTTCCTGCATCAAGTTCCTATTTTCATAACAGGGCAATGGATATTGTGTCTAAACTGTGTTTCATCTTCATGTTTGCTCTCACAGAATGTAAGAAAGGCTCTTGAAAACCTGTTGACAATCAGACATATGTAACCTAGCCCACTTAATGAGCTCACAGGTAAATCATGTTTATAAAATGAACCAGCAGTCAGGACTTTGGTATAAACGCTTTTACAGAGCAGTTTTATTTAACAAGTGCCTTATAGACATATAAAAGACACCTAGTCATCAACAGAACAAAATAAACCAACCCAGGCAGTACACTGAGTTACAAGTGGAGTGAAGAAATTAATACTCAAAACAAACCATTAATTCACCACAGCATTTACCTATATGTGACACCCTCACACCAAACCACTGCATCCAATGAAAGTAAACACCACACGTGCGCCCACTGTCCCTCAAGTGCACTCGCCTGGGAAAAGAACAAACAAAAACAAATTTAAACAAACAACTCAACAATCCTTCATTCCCATCCTTCATTCCATTCTCATTTCCCTACAAATGTCATCAAAGAGGGACTCACTCGACATTTGCTTGTCACACTTAAAACAGTTTCACGCGAGTTCAAGAACTCATTAAAACCTCATATTAGATAAAGACAGTAAGAAACAAAACTCTAAACAGATAACAATCGGTGCCAGTCCTTGTTTTAGTAACTTGTGCTTTCCACTGATATATTAGTCATCAGCCCCGCTCATGCAGAATCACAATGCTTGTTTTAGCAGTTTGCATTATACACTGAATCAGCTCGCCCCAGAACAAACAAAGAGCCCAGCTTCCCGTTCACCTTCTCGTCTACTGATCGTTTGTCTCACTTTAAATATGTTGTTTCACCTGGTCTTAATTGGTGTGATTATTAATTCTAACTAGGGTTGCAAAGGGGCGGAAAATTTCCGGTAAATTTCCGGAAAGTTTCCAGTAAATTTCCATGGGAAGTTAAGCTGGGGAATTTTGGAAATATTCATTACCACGGCAACCGCTTGCGCGTCCACTCTGAAAGTAACTGTACACATAAGAGATGGATAGATACATTATTTAAGGTTATTTCTATTCGTTAGAATATTGATAAATGAACTTGTTGTCAAGTAAGCCACGTTGCGAGCATGTGCATCTCTCTAAACTTTCAGTGTGCTGCACTGCTCTAGTTGACTTCTGCACCTTCCCCCCCGAAAATATCACGTTAATTTTGAAAACGTAATAATTTTTGCGGATCCTCTTGGTCATTCTTCATGTTTCTTTGACAAATATCAGTGTCTCAGTCTCACGCACGCTGCACGTGAGTTAACCACGCCTACTTATTTACATGTCGCGGTATACATGTAATAAAAAAATCTGTTACGGTTGACATTTTCTTCCATGGTAACGATATATACCGTCATACCGCCCAGCCCTACTTATGTGGTAAATAAAGTTATGCTAGCTTATTTAGCATCTAACTTTTCAGCTTGCTATCTACTAGATGAATACATTTGTATGTGATATTTGCAATTTAAACATTTAATAAATATATTTCCCCATAATATCATCAAAACTTACTTCACTTTGTTTAGTCCACAGGCTCAAATGTGTGCCTTCAATAGTCTTGTGCTTTGGGCTTCTGTACATGTGATGGAGGCATGCAAAGTGCCAGCAGGGGGTGTGGTCTCAGCCATGCAGTAAGCAGTGTGCTATGTGCATGTGATTGAGGAATGGCATGGATATTCATTTGAATGGCATCTGTTTGTTTTAGTCAAGATTATGCTAAAATATACTTTCCTCAACTGTATTTAAGTTCCCTATGAAGAGCCAACCCTCAACTTAGAAAATTCCCAGTTTATTCCTGTTTATTCCCATAAATTCCTGTTAATTCCCTTAAATTCCCATTAATTCCCATGGAAAGTTTCCATCTTTGAAAATTCCCAGAATTTTGCAACCCTAATTCTAACACCCTTACCAGTCATGCCCCACACAATTCTTCCCCAGGTCCTAGTGTCCCCCTCTCTGCCACACATATATTCATGTGTGCTGTTGTAAATGTTAATGTTGAACTGTTCATTTTTCAGTCTGTTGGTGTCAGACACTGACTGAGTCTGAGTCAGCGGTTATTAAACCTGGAGGATCTCACAGACTTACCTGTACAGCCTCTGGATTTAGTGGTGACCAGGACTTGTCCTGGATCAGACAGGCTGCAGGAGGAGGTCTGGAGTGGCTGGCATACATCTCATCTAGCAGTAGTTATATACACTACTCTCAGTCTGTTCAGGGACGGTTCACCATCTCCAGAGACAACAGCAAGAAACAGATGTATCTGCAGATGAATAATATGAAGAATGAAGACACTGCTGTATATTATTGTGCAAGAGAGTCACAGTGACAAATACTGTACAAAATTGGAAAACAACCATAAACGTTATCATTCTATGCTCCTGTCACGGTGTGGTTGCAGCAAGGAGAGTTTAGGCAGAATGTAAATGCAGCAGTCAACTTTACTTAACAAATAATCAAAATAACAAACATTCAGGATATCAAGAGAATATAAAACGCAGGAGAGAAACACCCATAACCAAAGACATACTAATAGACATAAGATTTCTAGTGGTGTCCGAAACCATAGTGGACGTTATCGAGTGCACTCATTCAATCCCATAATACACCCCAATAATGAGTGCACAACTGATCGTATGCTCAACGACTATACCATGCACTGTAAGGGTCATGCCAAATGAATTCCCACGTCTGACCAGAAGATGGTGCCCACAGCTGAATCATCCATCCATCCATTTTCCAAATGCTGGTCCAATGTGGCTGCAGTGTAATATCATACAGGTATAATTTCATTTTTAATTGATTATTAAATTGTTTAATTAAGGTTTATACACACTAGTTTCCATGAAAGAGTTCAAGATGTTTTCATCTTTTCATTTCTACTGGCGCTGCCAGTTTACCAAGATTCACTTGCTTTCATTCACTCCGTCATATTTGACATAGTTACCTTGGTTTGCCTTTGTATGCAAATTACCTGATTTAGGGAGGGTCAGTGAACAACTCTAAAAGTACTTGTTATAAAACCGAATTCTCAGTGTCCTGCAGCTGCAGTGCAATTAAATATTTTGCTCATCATTTTACAGTTTTTGGGGTGATAATGGAAATGCTACTGCATGGAGTTCTGCTGTTGATTATTTCATGTGAGAAACTCTCAGTTCTTCTCAATTAATGGTGCTGTTTTAAATTAAATTAACGTTCATTTTCCATGTTGTTCAGGTGTTAGTGGTCAGTCTTTGACCTCCTCAGATTCTGTGGTGAAAAGACCAGGAGAATCAGTCACTCTGTCCTGCGGTGTCTCTGGATTCTCAGTGGGCAGCTACTGGATGAACTGGATCCGTCAGAAACCAGGGAGAGAACTGGAGTGGGTTGGACGTATAGCTGGCTCAACTGTATATTATGCTCAGTCTCTACAGGGCCAGTTCTCCATCACCACAGACACCAGTAAAAACATGTTGTATTTAGAGGTGAAAAGCCTGAAGACTGAAGACACAGCTGTTTATTACTGTGCAAGAGATTCACAGTAAGACAAAAGACTGCAGGGCTGAACAAAAACTGTCATGATCACTGAAGCAATTACTGCAAATTTCCCCACAATTCAATACAGTACTTGTTTAAAGATGTCATTTAAAATATCTTAATATTTCTGAATAAACAGCTTCCCAAATAAATGAGAGTATGAGTCTAGGCTGGTAATTAAGTAAGTTCATAAAGAAAATAGATTCCAAGCTTGGAGGGTTGATCACTGATTACCCTTTTCCACCAGCATGAACCGGGTGCTATAGTTCAGAGCTAGAGCTATTGCCGGTTAGTGAGATACCAGCCTGGTCTCATTGTTAATACGTAGGTATTAATACGTAAATTTCAAAGATAGAAAACATACTTTTTGTACGTTTGGATAGATGCTGAAACGTAGGCTGGATGTATCTGCAACATTTAAACGTATCATTATTACGATTTTACAGGTACAAAACGTTAACTATTTACGAATCTTTCATATCATAAAGATATCTGTATAATTTCCCTTTTACCGTTTTATAGATAAATGTAAGATCCCTTAACCCTAATCCCAAACCTAAACATACCAATTTATAAACTGCGTAAAACGTATTAATGGACTGAGATGTGTAGGGAAATGGAGCTTTATTAACAATATAGCATTAAAATATAGGTCACTAATCCTACTCCTAACGTTACCCCTAAACCTACCCATAACCATTTCTTAAATCAAGAATGTATTTTTAAGGTTTTAAAGTATAGTCCTGTTTAACTACAGTAGGCTAATCCTCCAAAACGAGTTTGCAGCAGAAGGCACGAACAGAGCGAAATGTTAATATTTCTTAAATTAGCAATATGCATTTAATAAATGCGACTGAAAACATAATTGTTAAGACAATTGAGTGCAATAGAGTCGAAACATTAATGCCACGACTTTAATATGCATAGTTCATAATTTACGTTTTTTTTGTGCTGTCTATGCATACATATTTTACGTTTTAGTGATGTAAATACGTCAGTATTATATGTTTCTGTGTGTATAAAAAAAGATAAAACTTTCAAGTGAATTACTGAGTGGTAAATATCCTTTACAAAGTGCAAGATGAATCCAGTTAGGGTTGATTTTTTTTCTTTTGTCCTGACCTTCCTTTGATATAAAATCTGCTGGAGGATGGGCTATGCAAATTAAAATGTACATTCTGCCTTATAAACTCTTCATATTTATCTCCTTTTCAGTATTCTGTCATTGAGATTTTTAACAGAAACTGCTGCAAAAATGGTCCTCAGAATTACTTGTTGTTTCATTAGCCTTCTAGTCTCCATTGAAAGTAAGTAAGATTTATTTTTAAGCATTTCAGTGCATAAACATTTGATTCATTTTCATCTCTTTGATGACAAGTCATCTCTATTTTTCACTTTATTGATAAAACTCAAGCATCACGTAAATTCTCATTTTATTTTAACAGTGTGCAAAGGTCAAACACTGACTGAGTCTGAGTCAGTCGTCATCAAACCTGGGAACGAACATAAACTGACCTGTACTTTCTCTGGGATTGAAGTTAATAATGCAGAAATTTCATGGATAAGACAGGCTGAAGGGAAAGGGCTTGAGTGGATCTCATATATTTCTGCTCCAAGCGGCAGTGACAAATATTACTCTAAAACCGTTGAAGGACGATTCACCATCTCCAGAGACAACAGTAAAATGCAGGTGTATCTGCACATGACAAATCTGCAGGCTGAGGACACTGGTGTTTATTACTGTGCCCGAAAAACACAAGAGACGGCTGTGCAGTACAATAACGTATGTGCTTTGGAGACATGCACTGTTCATGCCATATTTTATCAAAAACGCTCCAGATGGGTAATCTGATTTGTTTTTTTTTTTGTTTTTTTAATGACCCTTCTCTCATTCATCAACATGGAAACAACGCATAGTAACGGCGCATAGCATAGACATGGAAGACGACACATAGTAACGACAGAAGGAAACAACGCATAGTAACGGCGCATAGCATAGACATGGAAGACGACACATAGTAACAACAGAGGGAAACAACGCATAGCAACGACACATAGCAACGACAGAAGGAAACAACGCATAGTAACGACGCATATAGCATAGACATGGAAGACGACACATAAGGTGTTTCTCAATGTCAAGGATACTTCCTTGGCAGGACTGGTCCTTCCAAGTCACTTCCTTCAGAGGCTAGGCGAGGCTCCTCTTTAGCATTCGGAGAACACATAAATGGAACAGGCTAGCAAGTGCACGTCAGTGCGTCATTACGTCAGTGAAAATGAAAAACAGAGCGTTGCTATGGACGCAGTTCTGTTCACTCAGGCAATATAATCATTTTTTAAATCAATAAACTCCTTTTTAATCATAATGATTATTTGACTGTTAAGTGTGTTTAAACAGTGCGGGTCAATTTGACCCATAACATAATGGATGTAATTATTTTTTTAAACAAATGTTTGGTAACGTAAATATATTTACATTTGAAAGCATATTGATCCGTTAACGCTCCGACTCCATTAACGTCCAACATTTTGAATTTTTTGAACAAGATAGCAAAGCTGCGCGCATAGGATTGTGGTTGATTTGAGAGCGCGAAGAGCGCGAAGGCTACACATATGCATCCTTTCCTGTATATGCGATATTTTTCGAACGAAGGACTCAGTCCTTGGTGGAAATTCCGAGGATCCTCGACGTTGGAACAGTCCTTCGACGGATGTCGATGACGTAGCATCCTCGAAATTCTGGCTTCCGAGGATCCTTCCTTGACATTGAGAAACGCCTAGTGTAACGACAGAGGGAAACGACGCATAGCAACGTCAGAAGGAAACAACACATAGTAACGACGCATAGCATAGACATGGAAGACGACACATAGTAACGACAGAAGGAAACAACGCATAGTAACGACACATAGCAACGACAGAATGAAAAAAACACATAGTCATGACACATGCAGCATTGACACGCAAGACGACACAGTCAAACGACAAGGACAGATGACAGGAGTAAGTTGAGTGGACAAAGACAAAAGTTGAGTCATGTTGGCAATCACATAGACAGTGAACAGACACATAGACATGGAAGACGACACATAGCAGAGACAGACAGACATGGACATAAACAGTGAACAGACACATAGACATGGAAGACGACACACAGCATAGACAGATAGCATGTCGACATAATTTCGGCACAAATGGAACCCCATAGTGAGCTGCACTCTGTGGTGTGTCTCGGATGTTGCTGTTACATATGCAAGAAAGAGTTCAAATGTTAACTCTCAGGAGAGCCTTTTGTTTTCTCGAGGGGTAGCCCAGACTTGCTTGAAGAATTATTGATGTGTTGTATGTGTTACAGGTCCCGGGCAGTCGGGAGGACTGTAAGCAGTTTAAAAACTTAACTTAACAGTAAATGAGAGAGAGAGACAATAGTTAGTGGTTGCTTAAAGGTCCTCTTTGTTGTCTTTTAATCAATGTTGTACTTCAGAGTCATTAAGACACTTTGAATCACAGGATTCATAAATACGTTGAAATACATACCATATAGATACTTAAATCAATTCACAATAAATAAGTAAATAAATAAATCAAGAAACCTTAACCATATGTACAGACATGCTCTAGCCTAATTCACACAACTGGCTGTACTCGTAAGTATACACGAATGGAGTTCTTTATGACAAAAGCATGTATGTATATGATATATATGACATTAAAACATAAATAAGGTCCTCTTTGTTGTCTGAGGATGCACCACAATCGTCACGGCAACTCCACTCTCTCAACTGTCAACCAGAATTCAGAAGATGCAGCTGAGCTGCCAAATGTAAACTCACTACAATAATAAAACATTTCACGAGTTCACATCTACATATAATAGTACAATAAGTTTATGCGTATTTGGCGTGCTGTCCGGGGAGAGGGCTCCGAGCTCGGAGTTAGGCCCGAACCCAGAGCACTCCCCCCATAAAAGCCAGGTGAGCGCAGGACAGCAATTGTAAAATGATGTGGAATTAATCCCCCCAAAAAGTGCAGGGCATGAGAAGGTATTTACTAAAAACAAGCTTGACTGTTCGACCAGGAGGGCTCTCGCGACATCCGACAGGAACTTGGATGCTCACGGCATCGGACGGATAAGCCCATTCGGCAGTTGAACTGTCAACTTGATGACGCAAGATTTTTACGAGTGTGATTTGAGAGAGTTTAGCCATTCAACTGGGCGGGCCCTCGCAGCATCCGACGGGAACTTGGATGCTCACGGCATCGGATGGGTAGGCCTCGCCAGCGGAAGGGAGGGCACCCGCTGGACTCTGTCGGGGGGCTCGACCGGTGCTTCGAAGGGGGCTGGGACACGGGAACAGAACCCTCTCAGCCCGAAGAATGGGGAGCCCACACAGCGACACGAGCGCGGCCGTCCCACGACGACTAAGACGGGCAGACTCTCACTGCGATTCGAACGGGAGGGCTCGATCAGCGCTTCGGAAGGGGGGACAGAGCCCGGCCCTTGAACGAGGAGCCGTTACGTGTGCGAACGGGGGAGCCTGCCATTGTTTGTAAAAAAAAAAAAAAAAAAAAAAAAAAAAAAAAAACCACGCTGTATTGTAGATGTTTATTGTATCGAGCTTGAACGCAGCGAACCAAATGATACTGGAAGTGGGTTGGAACTTGGTACTGGTACTGAGAGTGACAATGGATGGAGCGCAGCAGGTGATGGAAATGAATGATTTAATTTTGACTTGGTGAGCATTTGATGTGGAAGCGGCTGGATCTGATGTAGGTTTTGAACGCTTCTGATGTGGGCCGAGTAGGGATTTGAACATTGAACGTTTATACTGCAGTAAATCAACGAGAGTGGTACAGTTGGCGAATTGAAAATATAAACGAAGTGACCTTTTTGCTCGATCAGTTTACTACTTGTTTAATGAAGAAAATATGGTTTCGATATCTACGATCTGTAAATCTGAGATTGAAGGATGGGTATTTGAGTCGACGTTAGATGTCATAGTCAATTCAGAGCGGTGGAGAAAACCGAAGACAGCTAGGACAGACGAGCTTCCAGTGTGCAGACGGAGTTGGTGGAATGGTATGCGAGACAGTGTTGGAATACATTTGGTGAGTATGTCAATTGCAATAGATTGACTGGTATCCGGACGAGTGGGATAAGTTCTTGAATCCTTTAAGAGCATGGATGTTTGAGATTTATGGCGGGGGCAGGCTTACCGTAGACTAATTTATTGAAAACTGAATGCTGGTTAGAAAGCTCTATTAAGCTTTTATGCTTTTGGCACCAACATCCTGAATTTCTGGAAAGAGTAATGGGAGAGAGTCAGCGATTTGATTTTGTGCTCCTGGAATGTGTTTGGCAGTTATTGCAAACTGATCAAGCGGAGTTCCAGATGGAACTCTGGACAAAGGAAAGGACATAAATCTCAAACACTCTTACACAAAGGAAACCCTAATTGAGGAGTGGCAATTAACGCGGGTGAGTAAGAACGACCTTTGTTGATGCAGTGCATAGTTTAGTTTGTCGCGATGGACCAGGATTCTGTTAGTTGACCACTTTCCCCCCTGGGAAAGCCGTGACGACGATTGAAAGGAGCTGTCAACGGCTTAATCGAGGGGGAGAGAGAGATGTAATCGTAGAAAAAGGTTAAGCCATTCCACTGATTAGAGTAAGTTATCCATAAACTTAGGGCGAGGAGGTGCGTGATGAAAGGGCGGCCTTGCGGAATTGTGTATAGCATGGTTTAGGTGGCAGAGCGGCGAGAAGAATTCGCGTTTGGAATTATTTGGGCAGTCTATGAGGTTGGACGGAAGGACTGCCTCCGCTGTGAGAACGATGCTTGGAGAGAAGAGAAAACATAGATGCATGCAGTGTCCACTGGGAGACCAATGCTCGCTGGACAGAGAAGAGAGAAAAATGGATGCATGCAGTGTCCGCTGGGAGACCAATGCTCGCTGGACAGAAGATAAAACTTAGATGCATGCTACAGTACATCCTCTGGGAGACCGAAGCTCGCTGGACGGAGAAAGGCTGTAGCAGAAGATGAGATTAGCCGGAGAAACAGTTCTCCTGCTGGAGCAGACACATCCCTGCTAACAGTAGAGAAAATGAACTGGAGTAACAAATCCTGTGGGAGCAAAGGAAACCTCACTGCTGTGGCAGTAGAGAATTAGCCAGAGAAACAGCTTGTGGGAGCATAGGAGACATCACTACTGCGGCAGGGGAGAAAGTAGCTAGAATAACAGAAATCCTGAGGGAGCAAAGGAACCTCATTGCTGTGGCAGTAGAGAATTAGCCAGAGAAACAGTTCCTGCAGGAGCAGAGGAGACATTGCTGCTGCGGCAGGGGAGAAAATAGCCAGTAACAGAAAACCCATGAGAGCGAAGGAAAACCTTACTGCTGTGGCAGTAGAGAATCGGCCAGAGAAACAGAGCTCTTTCGGGAGCAGGAGACAGCAGTATAGAAAATTAGTCAGAGAAATAGAGTTCCTGCGGGAGCAGAGGAGACATCACTGCAGTGGCAGTAAACAAGATTAGCTAAAGAAACAGGGCTTCTGCGGGAGCAGAGGAGACAGCCTTGTTACAGCAGTATAGAAAATTAGCCAGAGAAATAGAGTTCCTGCGGGAGCAGAGGAGACATCACTGCAGTGGCAGTAAACAAGATTAGCTAAAGAAACAGGGCTTCTGCGGGAGCAGAGGAGACAGTCTTGTTACAGCAGTATAGAAAATTAGCCAGAGAAATAGAGTTCCTGCGGGAACAGAGGAGACATCAGTGCTGTGGCAGTGGAGAAAATAGCCGGAGTAACAGAAAACCTGTGGGAGCAGAGTAGACATCACTCCTGTGGCAGTGGAGAAAATAGCCGGAGTAACAGAAAACCTACGGGAGCAGAGGAGACATCACTGCTGAAGCAGTGGAGAATTAGCTGGAGAAACAGTTCCTGCGGGAGCAGAGAAGACATCACTGCTGAAGCAGTGGAGAATTAGCTGGAGAAACAGTTCCTGCGGGAGCAGAGGAGACATCACAGCTGTGGCAGGGGAGAAAAATAGCGAGAGAAACGGAAATCCTGTGGGAGCAGGGGAGACACTGCAGTGGCAGTAAACAAGATTAGCTAAGGGAACAGAGCTCCTGCGGGAGCAGAGGAGACATCACTGTTGCGGCAATGGAGAAAAAGCCGGAGTAAGATAAAACCTGTGGTAGCAGAAGAAAACATCACTGCTGCGGCAATGGAGCAAATAGCCAGAGTTACGGAGAACCTGTGGGAGCAGAGGAAACATCACTGCTGTGGCAGAGGAAAAAAATAGCCAGAGTAACATGAAACCAGGAAATGAGCTCCTGCAGTGTGTGGATGAGCAAAGGGAGGAGGAGAGTGGGGCTTGGAGAGCCGATGGTCATCTTTTTGTGCGTTAATCTAAGACGCGATGAAGAGGAGGTTAGAGATGAAATCCTTGCAGGATTATGCATTTCTGTTGTTTAAGTGGCCGAGCACAGATATCAGTTTGCTTAGAACGATATTGACTGTCTGAAAGGTGGACGAGATCCGAAAGTCCTATTTATTTATTTATTCTTTGCCGTGAGGACTGGAGATCAACTGTGTTCAAATTAATGGCCACGATTCGATGAGGCTGAACCCATGGTTTTAACCTGCGTTTGGAATCCAGCGCTTAGCCAAACTGCAGGGCTGAAAGATCAATTATTGAACGTTTGATGATTAACAACGTCAAAGTACACTCTGATTTAGATAACGATTGTTCGTTTATCTGTTGCTGGTTTCTAAGGAGACAGCTTACGTAAAAGACGACGCTTTGCATGAATTTAGTTTAGGCACTTTGTGTTTGTTTCAAGATCGCTGGTATTTCGCCCGTGGTGGCAAGGATCCGTTTATTTGGCTTGACGCCCGCAATATAACACCCGAGGATTCTGGCAAATATTCCAAAAGGACGGAAAATTCCTTCATCGGATGGGAGAGCTTGATTCGGACATGTTGGGAAGATAGGGCGCAACCAAATGCTGACAAACTTTCAATGAACAGAGATAGGTCTGCTGTGAATTTATACTCTGTCATTGAGTTGATTACTGATTAATCTCCAGCTGTGCATAATTTGGTTAATTATCTGAACCTGCTCCTCCCGAACTTTGTTAATAAAACATCATATATATATATATATACACAAGTAAACTGAAATAGACATAGGTAATAAAAGAAAGAAAGAAAGAAAGAAAGAAAGAAAGAAAGAAAGAAAGAAAGAAAGAAAGAAAGAAAGAAAGAAATACAAACAATCCAATATCCCTGTGACCCAACTAAATTCAGGGTGGTCACACATGCAATACATTGCGTTTTAATATATCGATGTTGCTAAAAGTTTTTTAAAACATATTTAACATTATCTTTGGTCACTGTAAAAAATATTGTAAAAAAAAGTAATTAACCTGGTTGCTTTAAAATTAAAACATTTAGTTAATACAATAAAGCAGATTGGTTTAAATCAACAGAAATGCAAAATATTATGTTATCTGAACCATGTAAATTATCTAAGTTGATTTGACAAAAGAAAAAAAATGTGACGTTACCTTAAAATCAACACGCAAATAAAATCCCATCCTATCTACTTTCTAAATGCATGTTATGGATCTTATTATGAACAATTCAACCCTTTTTTTTTTACCTCATAATCTTTAATGAAAATATCATTACTGGACTGAGAGAAAATAATAAACTGCAGACACATGCAGACTTGTTGCTACTTCTGTTGAATCGTGACACGATAGTTGTTTATGACTTCCTGATGACAACCCCTGTACAACAGGCGGCTTGGGCGGACCCCCCCAGTTGACTGTCCTGATAAACTCTACGCAGAGCTCGCGGTTATCGCAACCAACCTGGGTTTCCTAACCTAAGGGATCTAAAGCCACTATAATATCAGACTTGATGACGCATCAGCGCAAACTTTCTGGATTTCTGAAATGGCTATACGCAATGGCTGATGGAGAGTAACCAAGATGTCGGTAACACCGATTTTGATCATCGAATAATGATCGTATGGGGGATACCAAACGTGTAACAAATCTAAAAAATGAGATGGGTGCCGTAAGAGGCCTGACAAATTCATGGCCTGATTTGACTAGCGTGTGTATCAACAACAAAGAGCCAATATGTGTAATCCTCAGAAATGTTCTGGACGTGATTTCTGATTGTAGCAATGGGTTTGGAGTTACCGAAGTACTCTGTATGTGTAGGCTACTCTGTGTACACTATGTGTAGCCTACATATGTATCAGATGTATGTGTGACATTGGTTTCACAAATTGCTGATGATATCACCATCGACAATTTTTTTTAAACGCTGGTCAATTATGCCCTAGACCGAAACATGACAGTCTGCAGAGATTTTCTATTCTGGCTAGACCACCTGTAATGTCATTATAGCCCCTTTCACACAGTGCGATGATCCCGGGCAGGATAAATTGGCAGAACGCCTTCTGAGTGAACGCAAACACGACCCGGGATTGATGCCGGCATCGATGCCGGGTTGGGGACCTAGTAACATTGCAGTGTTCAGTCCCGGAACGCGCGCTGTGTTAACAAAAGCCGTAATAATGCCGTGTCGTAGTGATGACGCTGAAGCCAGGATCGTTCGCCAGCTGTGAAACGGTACGTAATGCGAAAGTTTATGATCGAATCATAGAAAAAAAATGCACAAGATCGAATCATAGAAAAAAAATGCACAAGCGTGGAAATCGCAGCTCATAAGCAAACTTAAGACGCTGCTGAGACATTACAAGTCACATCGATGTCACGTGTCTTTACGGGATTTTTACGGGTTGTGTGTGAACGCACTCTCTGATTCCAGAAAATCACTGGCAGTGTGAATGAATCAAAATCAAATGAACCCGGGTCAAATCCCGGGTCACTTTATCCGTGTATTTTCCGGAATCTCTGTGTGAAAGGGGCTTATTATTGTTTGACTTTGTGTAAGTAATGCTATTTTGCCATTTTCTTCACAACTTCAATGTATTCAACCATTTGAAATAAAAGGCTGAATCACTTAACCTGTTACTCTGAGCTGTGAATGTAATTCCACCACACAGTTCATGAGACGCAATTTCTGACATTCTTTCATACATACTAATGAATAATACATGAGATAAAAAGAATCATGTCGAAGTTAAGAAATACTAAAGGAACATGCCCCTTCCATCGTCTTAATGCTGCTGTGAACCGAAACCGTGTCGCGCAGTTCGCCAACAAAACCCAGCCATGGTATATTAATACCAAATCCCCTCCGCACATCTGTTAGTGGCGATCTAACGGTGCGCCCTAAGTGCACCTCCTGCAGCCGCTCTCCATGTTTTTACATGGCTATAGATTAAGACCAGCTCCCAGTGAATTACATCCTATGTGAGGAGACGCAGGATCATTCATATGGCACCACACAAAAAACACTCACGAGAAAAATCTCATATCTGCGCTTAAATTATTAAATTAGATTAAATTATATGAGAGTGAGTAAATGATGACAGAATGTTATTTTATTTTGGTGAACTATCCCTTTAATATTCACACATGGTGGAACTGTCTCCAATACTCAATGCAAATTCTCCAGTATTTATATACCCAGCCCAGCCTTGGCTGTGAATATTTCTTGTGCTCCCACAAAGCAGAGAAGAAGAACCACTCATAAAATCATGTTTTATCTGTCTGTACTCCTAATGTCTGCCATGCCTTGTGAGTAAAATTCTTCAAGGTTTTTAGAGCAGCATTAAACTGTTCAACATTGATACATCCATAATAACCACAAAAAGTCCATTTCAAAATGACGTTATTTGTGCTTAATTTGCAGATGTGTGCAGCACTGTGGAGCACAACCAACCAAGCTCACTTTCTGTAAAACCTGGAGAATCTTTTACCATGTCCTGTAAAGTATCAGGTTATGCTCTCAGTGATGGCTCCAAGGCACCTTCCTGGATTAGACAAGCTCAGGGGAAGATCCTCAAGTTCATTGGCATGATCCATGCTGGTGGTAGAATAGACTACAAGGACTCACTGAAAAATAAGTTCACCATCTCCAGAGACACATCTACAAGCACAGTATATCTTAAAGGACAAAATCTGTAATTTGAGGACACGGCTGTGTATTATTGTGTTCGGTATACAGGCACTGTGATGAATACCAGTTTAATGGTATTAACCAGTTTAACCAGTCACTTAACACTTAACATGCATGACTAGATTGGAAGTTGAATGCCATGGTAAGACCTTAATCATCAGACACGTTAAGAACTCTTTATCATTACTATTGAAAACAAACTGTGGAAATAATTGTTTTAATTATTTAAATAAAATCATTTCTTTATTATTAAAAAAGAAAAACAAAATTATTACACACACACACACGAATATGACACCAAACCATGTTAATTATTAATTTATTTGTTTTTAATTTAAAATCATTTAAAGATACCAGAATAATACTATCAAACAACTAAACAAATAAATAATAGAGTTCGAAATACAAAGATTTTAGTTCATTACTCTGTATGCCTTGTATGGATCCATTATATATATCTGATTCAGTAATATTCAGTAACCCTTATTCAAATTCAGTACATCCGAAACTGAATATTTAATTAGATTATGCAAATTCATCTTCCTCTTGAACCTTCATAATAAGTTCTGTATCCCTGTACAGCTCGATAATTCAGTACAACAATATGGAGCATAACGGTTTGGGATTTACATACTGTTACTGGCTTCTCGATGTTTGATTCCAGTCTTTAATGCTCATAATATAATGCTTTATTTTTATCTGAATTTACACACATTTATCATGTTTTATTTTGCAGAGAAGCACTGTGACTGAAATGACTGCAGCACTGTGCACAAAAACTGCCAAGACAGTATAAAGAGATATTTTCACATTAAATAATGATTGAGTTAGAAAACAGCATTTCTGGAGATTTTCATATTTGAATAAGAACATTTCAATAAAGCTTATGTTATTCTGTTGTTTGGTGATGTTTTTAACATAAAAAGAGTGAATAGCTCTCTAGAGTCTGTCTTAACAACAGAACATTGCAGAGGCTAAAGACACAGCTGTAGTAATGGGACTCTGCCCATTCCTAAAACAGTCCTGTACCCACTCTCACCAGGACACGTCACTGTTTATCTGTTTGAAGAAACTCAGACTAAGTCACATGCTCGTGCCAGCTGTAACGAAAATAAAAATATATATATATCAAGAGGTGGTACTATTGCCCTTGAAATGAACCTCAATGGACTCAAGCTCCACAAACAACAGTATTTGCTGTCAGGATTTCAATGCAAATTATCTGATGTCTGTTTCATATTTAAACAACTGCACTGTTGACTGGAGAACTCATCACTAGTTCAGCCTTGATATAAATCATGTTCACTTTGTATCTGTTGCTGAGAGTGGGTCTTTAAATACATCCTAATAAACTCCAAATCTGGCATACAAGGCAGATTCATGAGGAATCACAACCTGTTACTGAAACTGACTTATGCCCAAAACTGACACACTAATCCGGAAAGGAGAGGGAACAACAACAATATACTAAAAAACAAATATTCATTCTAAACTAGAAATTACTTTAGGAATTAGACAAAAAAATGGCCCGTCACTGGGCAGTGCTGGTGAATTTCAAAATATGCATCTTTCCACTGTAGATGCTCTGGAGCCAGTTGCACCAACAGGGCTTTACTAAGCCTGGTCCTAACTGCTAAGTAGGTCTTAGTTAAGACCAGTCTTTAGAGTTGACCTAACGTCTGTTGCACCAACCAAACTTAAGCCTAGGCTTAACTACGCCTGGTCTTAGCGTTGCGCGTTCATGTGTTCTTGACCAGCAGCGCGCGTTGCTAGGTTACGCTGTAAACTAAGGGCGGTGAGCAGATCGCGGAAGGCGACAGCTCAGTGCCAGTGACACTCTGCGGATGGCCCGACATGCGGTGGATTTGTGGACATTAATCATATCTCCAACAGTGTTTTGAAACGCACCATTTGCATAAAAACGTAGCGCTATTAATAGCTGTAATACTGGTGTCAATGCTGCGTTGTGGTCCGATACATACTGTAAGTCGGATGACAGCTCTTCAACAAGTTCATATATCCCTCCGACAGAATCGAAACCTCTCTATCAGCTCCTCATCATTGTAAAGGTCCAATGGATTGCTTCTGTCCCGAATAACTCTCTTCCGTCTAAAAGCCCGCTCATTGTAAAGTCTGTAACGTTATATAAGGCGCGCCATGTCTTTACTACTGTATTTACTTATGTGGTTACGAAGTGGTTACTATAGAAACATTATCGGATAACGGCTATTAACGCTATTATATGCCTAGATTTTGCATTTACGCCTGCTACTGACTAGGCGTAAGATTTACGCCCGGTCTTAGCGAGAAGAGGACTTAAGCCTGGATGGTGCAACGGTCGTAACTTTTAGGTCGGACTTAGAATGCTGAGTTAAGACCTACTTACCTTAAGACCAGGCGTACGCCCTGTTGGTGCAACTGGCCCCTGGTGCTCTGGTTGCATCTCTGAAACATTGACTCAATAACAAATAACAAACCATGAATAAATTACAGAACAAAGGTGTACACTGATAAAGTAATTTACATTTACATTTACATTTATTCATTTAGCTGACGCTTTTATCCAAAGCGACTTACAATTGCTATATATGTCAGAGGTCGCACGCCTCTGGAGCAACTAGGGGATAAGTGTCTTGCTCAGGGACACATTGGTGTCTCACAGTGGATTCGAACCCGGGTCTCTCACACCAAAGGCATGTGTCTTATCCATTGCGCCACCACCACCAAGTAATATATCTTTTCTAACTTATCAAAATGTTGGTCAAGGTTTTTTCCCTTGTCTACTGTGATAATTTGCAGATTACTGCATTAAACTACTAGCCTGGGTTTCCCCATACTGCCTTAAGCAGCGCGATTTTATTCAGCTGCAAGGTAGTCTGGCTACCATGGGCTAATTTTTCCCCTGAAATAGGGAACCAATCACAGAACGGGGAGGGAGCAGCAAGACGATGACGAAGTATATGCGACACACCGAAGCAGTTTGTTTATCTATGGATCCAACATGACAGACGTAAAAATATATGCATATTTAGTTTAGCAAGCAAACACATCTACAAAAATATGCCTGTATTTCAAGTTGATAAAATAATTTAAAATCCACATCAGTTTATTTGTGCCGACGCACCACCCCTCCCAGGATCTATAACGTTACCTAGGCTACTTCCACTTTTAAAAATTCATCATAACCGCGCGCGCGATCTGCTTGCAGTCGTCGAGATGGATGCTGAGGAGTTGAAGAAAAGAATAGCTAGTGGAGATTGTAAAGTTGTCGACAATACGTCATCAAAAATCAAGTCCAGTGTGTGGGAGAAATTTGGAGTTATCTGAAGAAAATATTTTACAAAGCTTTGCTGCAAACATTTTCGTGTTGGATAGCCGCAAATGTGGAACTTCATCCCTGAGGAAGCATGCAGATAACTGGTAACAAAGCCGTTCTATCGAACGGTATTTTTCATATTTAACACTGTTAGTAGGCCTATGTGTGGTGTGCAGGGCGTGTTTGAACCCAAAATTGTCAGATGTAGGCTAGACGAAATTGCGTGGCATATAGTGGTGTAGCCGCGTCTGTTCGATTTGTGTGGTAACGTTAGCCATGTTCTTCATGTATCGGCCTTTTGACAGCTTCGGCTGAAGTTGTCCTTGTGATAATTGTCGTGTAATAACTTCTGTATGACCTGGCAATAAACATTTTTGTAAGTGTCTATAATGTGATAGTCTAAACTGATTTTATTTCGGGTGCGGGTCGGGTGTCGGTTCTATTTTAAGCGGGTCGGTGCAGATTTTTATTAGTGCTGCTGTCGGAAAACGGGTCAGGTGCGGATTTACAAAATCGGACCCGTGCAGGACTCTCTGGTGTACACATAAATCTCTGACCCATCGTCGTCTTCTTCGTTGAATATCTGTCGCTCTACTTACGTCATCTGGTATAATTTGAAACGATTGGCAATAGAGCTGGTAAGTCCCGCCCCTTCCGTAAAACCCCGCTGGACCTCAAAGTTGAAAAACCGTCAATGCAAGTGAATGGGAGAAAATAATTATTTTCTGATCCCGTTTGAATTGTGCCATGAATTGAACATATGTTGTCTGTGAATTTTTTATATAACTTTTCATGTTACGAGTTTGACAGTATATGGTATGATTCTTCGGCTAGCAGTTGTGGAAAAGACATAACGAGAAAGACTACATATCGCCTATGTGACGTCACCCCATAAAGTTGATTTACCCGTGGTTTTCACCAACCTCAACGATTTTGTCCTCTCCCTGAAAGAAGGCGGTGAAGTGCATCAAAGACACAGCCATGTTTAGCGGGATCCGTGAGCTAGTGTCCGTGTGCTAGTGGTGTTGACGTTTCAAACGCGTCGAGAGTTGTAGTCCACAAAGTGCTCTCACACAAAATCTAACCGTATCAAACTTCTACCCGCTAAATTGTATCATTCTTTACACGAAAAGTTATATAAAAAATTCACAGACAACATATGTTCACATTCATGGCACAATTCAAACGGGACCAGAAAATAATTATTTTCTCCCATTCACTTGCATTGACGGTTTTTCAATTTTGAGGTCCAGCGGGGTTTTGCGGAAGGGGCGGGACTTACCAGCTCTATAAGCTACGTACAGGCGCATTTGATAGACATTTGTAGTGCCCAATAAACGGGTCTGGGCATTCGTAAACCACGCCTCAAATACGAGAAAATGAACATGTAGTATCCAGACCACGTCTCAAAGAGAAAGTGGTCTGATGTTAGCCAGGCTATTAAACTACAGTGTAAGTCTGCAAACCTCCAAAGATGCAAATTATTTTGTGGGAAGGGTCAACGTCTCCCCGCCTCCTGAAAGATTGTGTTATAAGCTGAACTTTCAGTCAGTGCATGTGTTCAGTGACTAAAACAGCTTCAGTGTAACCTATAACTGTTTTACTGGCTTTTTCTGTTATAATGGAGATGCTACTATATGGACTCCTACTGATGATTATTGCATGTGAGAAACTTCCATTTGTAGAAGATTATTATTTCATTGTTCTAAATCATCTAACATGATTTTTCCTCTGTTTTTCAGGTGTTAGTGGTCAGTCTTTGACCTCCTGCAGATTCTGTGATGAAAAAAACAGGAGAATCAGTCACTCTGTCCTGCGGTGTCTCTGGATTCTCAATGGGCAGCTACTGGATGCACTGGATCCGTCAGAAACCAGGGAGAGGACTGGAGTAGATCGGCCGCATTGATGGTGGCACTGGCACTATTTTTGCTCAGTCTCTACAGGGCCAGTTCTCCATCACCAAAGACACCAGTAAAAACATGCTGTATTTAGAGGTGAAAAGCCTAAAGACTGAAGACACAGCTGTTTATTACTGTGCAACAGAGTCACAGTAAGACAAAAGACTGCAGGGCTGCACAAAAACTATTCATGTCTCTGAGGGCTCAAGAGCACTTGATACTTTTGTAACAAGCCACTTTATTGATTTTTACTTTATTAAAATATTGATTTAAATCCTTAACTACTTCTTCGTGGAGGTCTTTCTAAATGAACAACAAACATTATAAGCATACCCGAATTCATGCAACAACAAAACAAAACAAAAAACATTCACAAATTAAAATGCAGCTCAGTTCTATGGCATTCCAATGTGTGATTTTTTTTTTTTTTTAACAACTGGAAAGTTAAATGTTACAGTACATTCATATAATTGAATATCTTTAAATGCTGATCTTTTGGACAGGTTTTCAGACAGAAATCATGCAAAGTTGTAAAGAAGCTTTAGGAAAATATATATAAACATTTTTGTAAAAATTCATAATTAGCTACTATGTCTCTGAACTAGTAAATAAGAATAAAAATATGTTGAAAGGCAGACATGGTTACAGAGGTTATTAAGGTTACAGAAAATAGAAACCTTTAGAGGGCAGGCAAACTTGTCCTCCCTTTTAAGCCCCACTGTATTCATTAACATACTTTATTAATCTACTCATTTGTGACTTTACTGCATCAGGTTACTGATTACATAACATGGTAATGGATATTGTATCTAAACTGTGTTTTATATTCATGTTTGCTCTCACAGAATGTAAGAGGGGCTTCTGAAAACCTGTTGACAATCAGACTTATTCATGTTTTAAATGTTAATGTTGAACTGTTTTTCAATCTGTTGGTGTCAATGCAGTACTTGAGTGTCTTGTTTTATTTATTTTCCTATAAAAGCAACAGAATTTAAATAATATCCAATGTATTCACAACAAAGCACATGAGTGTGAATCACGCAATATCGCCTTTGATTTCATAGGTGTCTGATCCACTATTTGTGCTATACAAGACGTGAGAACAACGGCTCAATGGTGGAAAAGGGCCGATCTGTTTGCCTGTACACATTCAACTACTGCACACTGAACTCTACAACTTCACTACAGTCCTTTATTCACTTTCACATAAACATAACACAACATCACATCTGTTTTAATAGAACTCAGATGAGGTTGCATGCTCCTGCCTGCTTTGAAAATAATCACATTTATTCATTCGGCAGAAAGACATTGTTATATCTATATCAAGATGTGGCACTATTGTTCATGAAATGACCCTTTATGGCCACAAGATCTAGTTTTTGCTAATTCAGGGTTTCTATGCAAATTATATCAAGAGGTGGTACTATTGCCCTTGAAATGAACCTCAATGGACTCAAGCTCCACAAACTACAGTATTTGCTATCAGGATTTCTATGCAAATTATCTGATGTCTGTTTCATATTTAAACAACTGCACTGTTGACTGGAGAACTCATCACTAGTTCAGCCTTGATATAAATCATGTTCACTTTGTATCTGTTGATGTTGCTGGCCGCAGTGTCTGGTAAGTATATTCCCTGAAAAAAAAAAAAAAAAAAAAATATTTTCTTATTGTAAATAAATACACAATACTTATTGTAAAAAAAAAATAAAATAAAAAAATTCTCCACAGGTATTGACTCTCAGGTTGTGCTCACACAGTCTGAACAGTCAGTAGTTGTGGCTCCAGGTGGTTCCCACAAACTGACCTGTGCATGTAGTGGATTCACTCTTAGTAGCACTGAGATGCACTGGATCCGTCAGGCACCTGGAAAAGGACTGGAATGGATTATTTATTATTATTCAGATTCTTATAAGAGCTCAGCTCAGTCAGTCCAGGGCAGGTTCACAGCAACTAAGGACAGCTCTAATTTCTATCTGCACATGAATCAGCTGAAGACTGAAGACACTGCAGTGTATTACTGTGCAAGAGACACTGTGGAAACACTAATACAGGCAGCTGTACAAAAACTCATCATGAGAAATGAGGTGGACATGGTTGAGTAACACTGAAAAAAGGGAAGAGCCTCTGAAGTGACATAAGGCCTGTCTGAAGTGTTTTGAATGTATTAAATACAAAAACCGTTAATATTAAAATGATTCCTTATTTTTAATCATAATGACATCAGTTTCCCACAGTATGTCTTAGTATGTAAGTATAAGCATATCTGTTCTGTTTAGCATACATTCCCTTATATTAATAATGGACTGGATTATTTTTTCTACCACATAACTTCATTAATTCAACTAATACATGGATGTTGTCAGGATGGAGCGATTTCAAACCGCGTTTTTGAGACTGTCTTTGTTCACTGCAGTTTTAAGGAGAAAATACTCAGCAATGGTGTTGACATGAATTTGCACATGGTTTGTCTAAAAGCATATTAAAAAAAAAACACATAGACATATAAACAACATTGAAAACTTGATTGTCACCAAAGGGTGTCTTTAAATACATCCTAATAAACTCCAAATCCGGCATACAAGGCAGATACATGTGGAATCACAACCAGTTACTGAAACTGACTTATGCCCAAAACTGACACACTAATCCGGAAAGGAGAGGGAACAACAACAATACACTAAAAAACAAATATTCATTCTAAACTAGAAATTAGTTTAGAAATTAGACATCTAAAAAAATGGCCTGTCACTGGGCAGTGCTGGTGAATTTCCAAATATGCATCTTCCCACTGTAGATGCTCTGGTGCTCTGGTTGCATCTCTGAAACATTGACTCAATAACAAATAACAAACCATGAATAAATTACAGAACAAAGGTGTACACTGATAAAGTAATATATCTTTTCTCACTTATCAAATGTTGGTCAAGATTTTTTTTCCCTTGTCTACTGTGATAATTTGCAGATTACTCCATTAAACTACAGTGTAAGTCTGCAAACCTCCAAAGATGCAAATTATTTTGTGGGAAGGGTCAACGTCTCCCCGACTCCTGAAAGTGTGTTATAAGCTGAACTTTCAGTCAGTGCATGTGTTCAGTGACTAAAACAGCTGCAGTGTAACCTATAACTGTTTTACTGCCTCTTTCTGTTGTAATGGAGATGCTACTATATGGACTCCTACTGATGATTATTGCATGTGAGAAACTCCCATTTGTAGTAGATTATTATTTAATTGTTCTAAATCATCTAACATGATTTTTCCTCTGTTTTTCAGGTGTTAGTGGTCAGTCTTTGACCTCCTCAGATTCTGTGGTGAAAAGACCAGGAGAATCAGTCACTCTGTCCTGCGGTGTCTCTGGATTCTCAATGGGCAGCTATTACATGCACTGGATCCGTCAGAAACCAGGGAGAGGACTGGAGTGGATCGGCCGCATTGATGGTGGCACTGGCACTATTTTTGCTCAGTCTCTACAGGGCCAGTTCTCCATCACCAAAGACACCAGTAAAAACATGCTGTATTTAGAGGTGAAAAGCCTGAAGACTGAAGACACAGCTGTTTATTACTGTGCAAGAGATTCACAGTAAGACAAAAGACTGCAGGGATGAACAAAAACTACTAATGTGATCTCTGAGAGCTCAAGAGCACTTGATACTTTTGTAACAAGCCACTTTATTGATTTTTACTTTATTCAAATATTGATTTAAATCCTTAACTACTTCTTCGTGGAGGTCTTTCTAAATGAACAACAAGCATTATAAGCATACCCGAATTCATGCAACAACAAAACAACAACAAAAAACATTCACAAATTAAAATGCAGCTGAGTTCTATGGCATTCCAATGTGTGATTTTTTTTTTTTTTTTTAACAACTGGAAAGTTAAATGTTACAGTACATTCATATTATTGAATATCTTTAATAAATGCTGATCTTTTGGACAGGTTTTCAGAAATCATGCAACAAGTTGTAAAGAAGCTTTAGGAAAATATATATAAACATTTTTGTAAAAATTCATAATTAGCTACTATGTCTCTGAACTAGTAAATAAGAATAAAAATGTGTTGAAAGGCAGACATGGTTACAGAGGTTATTAAGGTTACAGAAAATAGAAACCTTTAGAGGGCAGCCTATGCAAACTTGTCCTCCCTTTTAAGCCCCACTGTATTCATTAACATACTTTATTAATCTACTCATTTGTGACTTTACTGCATCAGGTTACTTATTACATAACATGGCAATGGATATTGTGTCTAAACTGTGTTTTATCTTTGTTTTTGCTCTCACAGAATGTAAGAAGGGCTTTTGAAAACCTGTTGACAATCAGACTTATTCATGTTTTAAATGTTAATGTTGAACTGTTTTTCAATCTGTTGGTGTCAATGCAGTACTTTTGGGTGTCTTGTTTTATTTATTTTCATATAAAAGCAACAGAATTTAAATAATATCCAATGTATTAACAACAAAGCACATGAGTGTGAATCACGCAATATCACCTTTAATTTCATAGGTGTCTGGTCCACTATTTGTGCTATACAAGACGTGATAACAATGGCTCAATGGTGGAAAAGGGCTGATCTGTTTGCCTGTACACATTCAACTACTGCACACTGAACTCTACAACTACAGTCCTTTATTCACTTTCACATAAACATAACACAACATCACATCTGTTTTAATGGAACTCAGATGAGGCTTCATGCTCCTGCCTGCTTTGAAAATAATCACATGTATTGATGCTGCAGAAGGACATTGTTATATCCATATCAAGATGTGGCACTATTGTTCATGAAATGACCCTTTATGGCCACAAGATCTAGTTTTTTGCTAATTCGGGGTTTCTATGCAAATTATCTGATGTCTGTTTCATATTTAAACAACTGCACTGTTGACTGGAGAACTCATCACTAGTTCAGCCTTGATATAAATCATGTTCACTTTGTATCTGTTGTTGTTGCTGGCCGCAGTGTCTGGTAAGTATATTCCCTGAACAAAATAAACTCTTTTCTTATTGTAAATAAATACATGATCCTAATTATTTGTAAAAAAAATGTTTATTGTTTATCCACAGGTATTGACTCTCAGGTTGTGCTCACACAGTCTGAACAGTCAGTAGTTGTGGCTCCAGGTGGTTCCCACAAACTGACCTGTGCATGTAGTGGATTCACTCTTAGTAGCACTGAGATGCACTGGATCCGTCAGGCACCTGGAAAAGGACTGGAATGGATTATTTATTATTATTCAGATTCTTCTAAGAGCTCAGCTCAGTCAGTCCAGGGCAGGTTCACAGCAACTAAGGACGGCTCTAATTTCTATCTGCACATGAATCAGCTGAAGACTGAAGACACTGCAGTGTATTACTGTGCAAGAGACACTGTGGAAACACTAATACAGGCAGCTGTACAAAAACTCATAAGAAATGAGGTGGACATGGCTGAGTAACACTGAAAAAAGGGAAGAGCCTCTGAAGTGACATAAGGCCTGTCTGAAGTGTTTTGTATGTATTAAATACAAAAACCCGTTAATATTAAAATGATTCCTTATTTTTAATCATAATGACATCTGTTTTCCACAGTATCTGTTCAGCATACATTCCCTTATATTAATAGTGGACTGGATTATTTTTTTCTACCACATAACTTCGTTAATTCAACTAATACATGGGTATTGTCAGGATGGAGCTTATTTAAATAAAAGATTAAGATATAAATAAATAAAAATTAAACTTGCAACATGCAAATTAGCCCCGCCTCCACTCAATCACTCACACCAGCTCAGAGATCCATTCAGTCAACTTAAATGCTGCACAATGGCAAGTAGAAGTACTGGTTTAATTCAGCCATATATGTTTGAACCAGAAACTGATTCAGAAGAAGAAGTGAAATAATGAATCATACAGGGTCGTACAAGTCGGTGTATCAGAATGGTAATGTGTTTTATGTATCGCTCTCTACAATGTCGAACACATAAAGGCAATTAATATGATTAGTCTTTTGCCTGAGTACGTTATCAAACAGCTAATAATGTGTTGCTAATGTTACACAAACCATGTTCCCGTTCGCCATCTCAGAGACAGACAGCTGCCTTCTAAAAATAAGCATCCTTACAAACGCTTTGAGCAACTCAGAACGTCAGTGGAGAAAATCATGAGACTCCCCTGCTTTGCAATATAGTAATGATATGCTAAAGCCCACCCGCACGTTGACGTGAATGGTTACAAGGTAGTTTGTGATGTAAAAAACACCGGTGATTTCAAACCACGTTTTTGGTTCACTGCAGTTTTAAGGAGAAAATACTCAGCAATGGTGTTGACATGAATTTGCACATGGTTTGTCTAAAAGCATATTATAAAAAGAAAAAAAAACACATAGACATATAAACAACATTGAAAACTTGATTGTCACCAAAGGGTGTCTTTAAATACATCCTAATAAACTACAAATCCGGCCTACAAGGCAGATACATGTGGAATCACAACCAGTTACTGAAACTGACTTATGCCCACACTAATCCGGAAAGGAGAGGGACCAACAACAATATACTAAAAAACAAATATTCATTCTAAACTAGAAATTAGTTTAGAAATTATAGACATCTAAAAAAATGGCCTGTCACTGGACAGTGCTGGTGAATTCCCAAATATGCATCTTTCCACTGTAGATGCTCTGGTGCTCTGGTTGCATCTCTGAAACATTGACTCAATAACAAATAACAAACCATGAATAAATTATAGAACAAAGGTGTACACTGATAAAGTAATATATCTTTTCTCACTTATCCAATGTTGGTCAAGATTTTTTCCCTTGTCTACTGTGATAATTTGCAGATTACTCCATTAAACTACAGTGTAAGTCTGCAAACCTCCAAAAGATGCAAATGATTTTGTGGGAAGGGTCAACGTCTCCCCGACTCCTGAAAGATTGTGTTATAAGCTGAACTTTCAGTCAGTGCATGTGTTCAGTGACTAAAACAGCTTCAGTGTAACCTATAACTGTTTTACTGCCTCTTTCTGTTGTAATGGAGATGCTACTATATGGACTCCTACTGATGATTATTGCATGTGAGAAACTTCCATTTGTAGAAGATTATTATTTCATTGTTCTAAATCATCTAACATGATTTTCCTCTGTATTTCAGGTGTCAGTGGTCAGTCTTTGACCTCCTCAGATTCTGTGGTGAAAAGACCAGGAGAATCAGTCACTCTGTCCTGCGGTGTCTCTGGATTCTCAATGGGCAGCTATTACATGCACTGGATCCGTCAGAAACCAGGGAGAGGACTCGAGTGGATCGGATATATAGACACTGGCTCAAGTGCATATTATGCTCAGTCTCTACAGGGCCAGTTCTCCATCACCAAAGACACCAGTAAAAACATGCTGTATTTAGAGGTGAAAAGCCTGAAGACTGAAGACACAGCTGTTTATTACTGTGCAAGAGATTCACAGTAAGACAAAAGACTGCAGGGCTGCACAAAAACTATTCATGTCTCTGAGGGCTCAAGAGCACTTGATACTTTTGTAACAAGCCACTTTATTGATTTTTACTTTATTAAAATATTGATTTAAATCCTTAACTACTTCTTCATGCAGGTCTTTGTAAGCATTGATCTAATGCATACAAATAAGTGACCTTTAATGCTTGTTAAATCTGTATGATATGTCAAAATGATTGGCACCCTTGGTAAATATGATCAAAGATGACTGTGAAACTAACATCGCGTGGATCACATTATGAAATATATGTTGTTCTCCAAAACACGTTGGCTACAATTATTGGCATATAAATTATTATGAGTATAATATCTCTGAAGTATATTCCCATTAATATAAAAAAAACAACAACAACTGGTTGACTAGGAAACATGAAATTGTCCAGCCATGACTTCTTGTTCCACAGGAGTGTAAATATGAGGAAATACAAAGGCCAAATTCCCGCAATCATCCATCGCAATGACTAAAACCAAAGAATATAGCTCTGATAGATTCAGCTCCTACAGTACATCACCACATATTGTTTGGGAGGGTTTCAAGAAAAATCCTCTGCTCTCATCCAAAAACAAACTCCAGCATATTCAGTTGTCAGACGCTACTCGAAGAAACAGGGCTGGCTTCTATAGTCAAATGAAACAAAAAAATATATTTTTGGCAGATGGGTTTGGTGCAAACAGGGATAAAACATACCCCATGACCACAGTTACACTGCTGGATCTTTAATGATGTGGACCTATTTTTCTGCCAGAGGTCCTGAACATCTTGGCCAGATACAAATACCAAACAGATACACATTTCAAGCCTCTGCTTGAATTCTTGGCCTGGAGCCTCACGGAAGGTGATCTGGATGAATAAAAAGAAGAGCAATGACAGGGCAAGACAAGAGAGGACCAGGCCTGGGACATTTACATTATGTTTTGTTTATGTGTGTGCGGCAGTCGACCGTATGGGGGCTGCCGCTTTATTTTCATTTTGCGTTGGTTTATTTTATTATTAAAGTGCTGAAATGTTTGCTGGTTCCTGCCTCCTCCTTTCCTGAACAACAAACCTTATTTGCGCATAAAAATAGGTGGATTGAAACATACTGACCACAAAATGAAGCTTCTGCAATGGCCATCCCAGTCCTCTGACCTCAACCCTATGAGTGTACCAATATGGACCTAGGACTTTGAAGGACTTTGAAGGATCTGGAGAGATTCTGTATGTAGGAATGGTCTCTGATCTCTTGTCAGGTGTTCTCCAAACTCATCAGGCATTAAATGAGAAGACTCAGAGCTGCCATTAAATAAGATTAGACTTTAGAATTTTTTTAATAAAAGATCAAAAGGGTTAAAAATGCAGATTTATTTTTACAGGCTTCTTTGTTCATATTTACCCAATGTAATGATATATAATTTTAAAGAAAGAAATGTCAATTTCTAGCTAGAATACAATCAATCTCAACTTAAAATGTAGTTGAGCTCTATAGCATATCACTGTGTGATTTTTGAATGATTATCTTTTAAAAAGGGTTTCATTATAAACAGTGCAGAATCAATAATAGTATAAACTTTAGCTATATACATTTATTATTATTATTATTATTATTCATAATTAGATACTATCTCTGAAGTAGTAAATAAGAATAAACAAACAATACATTGAAAGGCAGACATGGTTACAGAGGTTAATAAGGACACAGTAAATGTAAATGTACCTTTAGAGGGCAGCCTATGCAAACCTACTTCTCCTTCTCCCCTTTAAAAGCCCCCACTCTATTCATCTACAGACACAAAACTTGTTTATGACTTTCCTGCATCAAGTTCCTATTTTCATAACATGGCAATGGATATTGTGTCTAAACTGTGTTTCATCTTCATGTTTGCTCTCACAGAATGTAAGAAAGGCTCCTGAAAACCTGTTGGCAATCAGACATATATTCATGTGTGCTGTTGTAAATGTTAATGTTGAACTGTTCATTTTTCAGTCTGTTGGTGTCAGACACTGACTGAGTCTGAGTCAGCGGTCATTAAACCTGGAGGATCTCACAGACTTACCTGTACAGCCTCTGGATTTAGTGGTGACCCGCACTTGGCCTGGATCAGACAGGCTGCAGGAGGAGGTCTGGAGTGGCTGGCATACATCTCATCTGGTGGTGGTTCTATATACTACTCTCAGTCTGTTCAGGGACGGTTCACCATCTCCAGAGACAACAGCAAGAAACAGATGTATCTGCAGATGAATAATATGAAGAATGAAGACACTGCTGTATATTATTGTGCAAGAGAGTCACAGTGACAAATACAACTACAGTACTGTACAAAAATCTGAATGCAACAAACAAATGTTTGTCTGTATTTATGTAAATATAATCAACTGGAGCTTTACAACGTAACAAGTAAAACAGTTTTACATTAATTACTTTTCTCACAAATCACAAATATCATCTGAGCAATTACAGTAAAATTGTGTTAGTTTAAAACAGTTAGTTTTCTACTATAGAAAAATATTTTCATAGGTAGACTAGCCAATATGTATATCTTATGTAATGATAAACTGCCAATAAAAAGAACATGTATACCAATTTATGAGATGTAGGCTAAAAAAATCCTCTGTAGTGAGCATTGTTATGTTGTATTGTACGTTACATACGAATGAGAGGCACAAAACATAATTTCAATGAAATGCACCAAATATAGCTTCATTGTCTGACATAGGCGTACTTTGCAGGTGAGACAGTCGATTTTCCCCAGTCGATTTTCTCTCCACCACCTTTTGAAACATCTTGCTGCATGGATGTACGAAAAATCTCCATTTGATTAGCAATTAGTTCGTTTTGGTGATCTGGAGCTGGAATTTTATGTTTTTTAAACCATGTTGAGCGTTTGTTGCCGCTGTTATCAGATTCTTTATGCTCTTCACACAGACGAGTGCTTCAACCTATTGCTTAACGCCTTTGTGGGGATTCTATTAATTCCAGTGAAATCAGAAAAACAAAATGCACACAAACATGTCCATGCATCTTAATATACAATCACTGGTGATGAACACTTTTGGTTTTAATGAGAAAAAAAGAACCCAGAACCTCTCTGACACGCTTAACAAAAGTTTTACCACCAGGCACTTTTTTGTTTTTTGCACTCTCATGCTAATTTGCCCTATTAGTAAATCTGGCCCTTAAAAGTATAGTTCACCCTAAAATAAAATAAAAAACTTTCCCTTGCCTGATGATCTTTTATGTATGGATTTTGTCCAGTTTTAAGCCAAAATAAATAATTTATTTATTATTTTAAATTATTTGCACATTCGCCAGACGGTGAATGTGCAAGGAATTCAACCTGTTTAAGATACTTTTTCATGCACCAGCCCAAAAAGATGCACCCCAACTCCACTCTTTCATCTGGCTGCTATCGCGGTATAATAAAATTCCTAATTTTGCCGCAGAAGTTGAACCTCTGTCTGTGTACACTCGCATCAGACAGGGCTCAGATTTTGTCTGGTCGGAGGAGGCTCAGCAATGCTTCTTCTCAGTTCTTGTGCATGCGTCGTGGCGCTCTCGTGAACTCATGTCAGAGGCCCACACAGAAGAAAATGAATAGTTGAATAAAGTCGTTATTTTTATTTATTTATTTATTTATTGCGCACAAAATGAATTCTCATCGCTTGATTAACTTAAGGGTGAACCACTGTAGTCACTTGGACTATTTTAACGATGTCTTTACTAACTTTTCTGGGCCGGCAGATGCAATTACCTATAGCAGCCTATGAAGGAGTGACACAGCTCTCAGATTTCATCAAAAATATTTTAATTTGTGTTCCGAAGATGAACGAAAGTCTTACGGGGTTGGAACAACATGAGGGTGAGTAATTACTGACAGAATTTTCATTTTTGGGTGAACTAACCCTCACTGTAAAAAAATTCTAACCCTCCCAAATCAAAAATTTCAAGTGACCGATAACATCTAAATTTTTTCAATTGGCCCAAGTGAAATTCTTGTTGCAATAGTCTGTTAACATTGGCTCAATGAGAAATAATACGTCAGACTAACTGAAAAATTTAGATGTTATCGGTCACTTGAAATTTTTGACTTGGGGATGTAATTTTTTTTACAGTGCTTTAATAGTAAAAATAATGAATTAAGTATGATGTGCCTCCTCAAGTTAAGTCATGACACAATGACGCACTGACAAATCATTAACTAAAATATGAATAAACATATACAATAAGAGTGCCATCCTTATTCCTTTACACCCATGTTACAAAAAAAACAAAGATAAAAATTATGTGTAGTCCTTTTATTTTTATTTATACAAGTAAACATATATGGACTTAACATAAAGGCCAAACATACCTGTAAAGACACACATAAGGCACGTTTACATGTAAAATAGGGCATAAGCTATAAGCTAATGCTAATCAAAGCATATACATTTAAACAAAAAATAAAGTTAATTACTGTACATAACCTCCTGAAAACTCCCAAATACAACATACGTGCTAACAGGTCTTTAATTCTTAATTCTGTTTACCAAAGCAGTCAACATTTATGAGATTAAAATGCCAGCATTACCATATAGGATAACAAACCATAGACAGTATATAAACTGGACACAGCGACCCCATAGGATTCAACGGAGACAAGTGAAGTCAATTAGAAGCACTCACTTCCTGGGGGTTGAGCGTACTGCGCAGACTCAAACTGAGCTTGACGACGTAGATGTGACGTGAGCAACCCGTCTGTCTTCTAGTAGCTGTGCCAAGAGAAATCTGAATCATTCCCTTCCGAAACTTGCAGAGACAGAGAGTGTGAGTAGGAGGTGTCCATGAGCTAGCAGCAGGAGCAACTTTTGCTAAGTATTCTGATTAATTACTTTGTCATTTTGCCTCCACGTCCCCCGATTGCCCGCGAGCTTCTCCTCCTGTCCATACGGTAATTTCTCTAATATCTTCACTAATCATGAGTTCATGTATAAGTAACTATTAATTCAGGTATTAGTACATGATTATTCATGCCCTGTTATTGTAAAGTGTTACCAAAGCATTTTAGGACACAGAAGCTACAAAATCATATCCTGATTTAACTCAGTTAACAATCAAGTCAAGTCACCTTAATTTATATAGCTCTTTTTACAAATTCAGATTGTTTCAAAGCTTTACAGTAATAACAGGAAATGAATGCAAATTATTATTTTGTGGCTGTACAGCAGCTCTAGGAGAAAGTCATTTTCCAGCTTTTTAATATGCAAATGTTCACCATCCACATGAATAAATAAGAGTGTCAGTTCCTTCGAGTAGATCAGTCACTAGGACAAAAGCTTTGTGGATGTCCTGTCTGATTCGGAAATCAATCATGAGTCAAATTCTACTTGTTTTATGTGCCTTTGTGCCATGTGAGTGGATTCATTCAGTCACATCAGAAAAGTGAATCTTTCTGTTGCTGACTATTCAAATATTGATATAGTTAGAAACAGATGAAATGAGACGAAGTTTGGACTGACTCTCACAGTATGTTGTTAATGTTGTCTTTTACAGATGTTTCTGGCATCTCACTGACCTCGTCTCCTGCACAGATTAAAGCTCCTGGTCAATCAGTCAGGTTGTCCTGTCAGATCTCTGGATATGCCCTCAAAGACTATGGCACAGCTTGGATCAGGCAGTCTCCTGGAAAAGCCATGGAGTGGATTGGGATCATATGGGGTGGTGGATCAGTAGACTCTGGAAATTCCTTCAAGAGTCGCTTCACTATTTCCAGAGACACAGACCAGAATGTGCTGTACTTAGACATCAGCAGCCTGCAGACTGAGGACACAGCTGTGTATTACTGTGCAAAGACAGACACAGTGGCTCAGCCTAATGTGAGCAACTGACAAAAACAGATCTGTAAATCATCAACACAGTGATCAACACACTCAATACCTGCTTCATGCTCATGATCATATTCAGACACATTAACACACACACACACACACCAAGTGGACTTAATGTTATGACATCAAACATTATTGTTTTGAGTCTGTGAAACAAAATACTATTTGTTATGTTTCGGTTAAAAAATAAATATAACTTGTATTAATATATTACTATAATTTATATTAATAATAAAACATTTATAAAAGTTTATTGTAGAAATGTATCACAATACTAATATATATTATGGGTGTTTCTGCAACTATACGGGCACTTTTAAAGCTAGGGTAGGTAATATTTTTCAAAAAAAAAAACATTCCAAATTTGTTTAAACTGTCTTTATATACCAATACATAATTAAAATGTAAGTACTCTGAAAAAGAGAATATAAAAATCGAGTGACTGTAGACCTTTTAATCTGCAATAAACACAGCTCATTATTTCCATTCACTCCCACCCCCTCCCTTCTGAGCTCCTTCCAAAGTCACGCCCCCAAAACACATGAACGCGCGACGCCAAACGCTCAGGCTCAGCTGGAAGACGCATTTATTACCTGAGACAAGTGGAGAGGAGGGAGCGCAGTACATACAGTGACATCATGTCAGAATCACATGTAATAAAATACCTAACTTTATCACTATGAATATAAACAAATAAGTTCTCTTACGAGAGATACTCTCGTACTGCGTAGAATACGCTAGGGGAAAATCCTTTTCCACGAGAATACTGAAGCCAACAAAATTATCCTTTAATTTTGCATTAATGTAAAACGCGTTGCGGCAGCATACAGACATAGGCGAGGCAGCTCGCGCGCCTATTGGCTGGTCTGCTGGCAACTGCTTAAGCCTATCGAGCGAGACCTAGAGTGACGTCAGACCCAATGAGGGCGCTTCGCGCCCTCTGCGTCACGTCCCGCCGAAACGGGCGTGGCTTAGGTCTATAAATACCGCTCGCAGGCATTAATTCTCTGATTTTTCATCCTTCAGCGAAGCAACTCACATCGCTGGATCCGAGAAGAACCCGCGCTGTCGAAGGAGCACCTCAGCGGGACGAGTCGAGAAGCTGCTGGCCGCGCCGCCTTCATCGCCTTCCTGCTGCGCTATCCAGCGCCCATATCCTTTTTCTTACTCTGTGTGTGTGTGTTCGCCGGCGCGACTCACACTATCTAAAAGAGCTGCGTCTTTTTCAAGATGCCTGCTTGTGGCTCGTGCAGAGCCCCACTCAGCGACGGGGACCGCCATGTCATCTGCGCTTCCTGCCTGGGTCAAGAACACGCAGCTCTCGCGCTCGCTGATGGCGGCTGCCATCACTGCGAGCTGTTGCCTTTAGCGACTCTGAGGACTCGCTTGGCACTGTTCACCGAGACTGCGCCCACACCTGCTGTTGTGCCGCGCCGTAAAAAGCGCCGCGCTCAGCGGATCCCGGAGCCCTCTCTCAGCCGTCAAAGCTCGCCGGTGCGCCCGCCTGCTTCTCTGGTTTCATCAGCTTCGCTCACGGACGGACAGCGGCCGCGGTCTGCCGCCGCTTCTGTCGATGACGCTGATGAGATCGATGCGCTGCTTCGAGAGGAGGATTCCTGCTCTCTCATAGCATCAGGCAGTGAGGATTGGGCGGGCTCTGAGGACCCCACCCCTCCTGCCCGTGCTTCTACGGGAAAGAGAGCGAGCATTGAGGCGGAGCTCATGCGCGTGCTCACTCAGGCCACGGCGAGCCTCGGCCTCGAGTGGACCACGCCTGAGCAGCCTGCTCATAACCGGCTGGACGGCTTCTTCCTGCCTGGGGAGCGCGTTTCACCTGCATCCAAGCCAGCGCCCTTTCTTCCTGAGCTTCATGAAGAAGTCGCTAAATCTTGGAACTCCCCTTTTTCAACCAGGACTCGGTCCTCTGTCTCTTTGGCGTTCTCCGCTGTCGATGACGCAAAGAACAGAGGCTACCACTCCCTGCCGCCGGTTGAAGAGGCTATCGCAGCGCACTTATGCCCGCCCTCCGCTGGACGGCGTGCTAAGATGGCGCTGCCCTCAAAAGCCTGCCGCACGACGTCGACTCTGCTCCGCCGCGCTTTCTCCGCCGCCGGGCAGGCCGCGTCAGCGTTGCACACCATGGCCACGCTTCAGATATACCAGGCCGATCTCCTCCGCCAGATGGACGAGAAAGGACCTGACGCAATCTGTGTGCCGGACTTGAGGAGCGCTACAGACCTCGCTCTTCGCGCCACCAAGTCAGCAGCACAGGCCATCGGACGGAGCATGGCCTCGCTCACCGTGTCTGAGAGACATCTGTGGCTTACGCTCTCTGACATGTCTGAGTCGGAGCGCACCGCGTTCCTCGACGCGCCGCTTTCCCCTGCCGGCCTCTTCGGAACCTCGGTCAAAGATTTCGCCGATAGGTTCGCTGAGGTGCAGAAAGCGACCCAGGCCATGAAGCACTTCCTCCCGAAGCGCTCCAGTTCTGCAGCAGGCCGTGCGAAACCGTCTGCTCAGAGCTCACAGCCTAAGCCTCCGCCCGCCGCCTCCTCTTCTCAACACCGCCAAGCCCAGAGCTCGAGACCGCGCTCTCGCTCATCCGGCCGCCGCCCCGCCCCGCGTGGCCCGCGGCAGAAGGTTGTGTTGAAGCCAGAGGCCCCGAAATCATCCTAGCACGCCTAGGAAAGCGACGGTGTCCAAGTCCCGCTGCGGCCGGACTTCCACCAAAGCTTGCCGCTCGTCCAGTTCCAGGAAATGTGACTGGTCCAGCGTATTTAGCAGCCAACAAGCCGGTTCCATTACCCGCTTGCCTGCACACAAAAGCCGTTTTTACGGCTACCCAGATAAATCCCTTAAAGAGTGTATTTTCTGGTGTCCCGGCCACGGCCGACGGTGTTTCATGTGTAGAAAAAATGCCCGCTACTCAGCGCCCATTCCTACACACAAGCACAGCCCTTCACACAGGGCGCGCGCACATAAAATAGACTCAGATCGATTGCGCTTCAAATGTAGCAAAAGTGCCCACTACCCAGTGCCCACTAACGCTACTTCCCACATGTCTCACGGTCCCTGTGAATACAGGACCCGTATGCATATGCTCTGCTCACGCGAGCAATGCTGCAAAGGTGGTGTACGTGCCCGCCGCTCCGCGCCCACGCCCACACACAGACATGAAACTAGCCCAGCCCTCCTCCTCTCAGCTAAACACTGCGGAGGAGTCGAGCGCGGGCATTCTGCCCGCTGTTATCAGCGCGCCCCCTGCCTCAGACGTCATGAGCGCGACGCTTATGTCACAGCACACAAAAGCCGCTGCATCGCGAGCCGATCAGAGCGCGCTTCGCATCCGGCCCCTAGCTACTCGCGCACCTGCGTGGGAAAAGCTTCCCGGGGTTTCGAGATGGGTGCTGAACGTCATAAAAGGAGGCTATTCGCTGCAGTTTCGCCGACGCCCCCGCCGCTTCACGGCGCGCGTCGAGACCACGGTAGAATCGAAAGTAGCCCATCTACTTCGAACCGAGATTTTGAAACTGTTGAGCAAAGGGGCTATAGAACCCCTATCTCAAGCTCAAAGCGAGGGGGGGTTGTACAGCAGATACTTCCTGGTGCCCAAGAAAGACGGGGGTCTCAGACCCATACTAGATCTGCGGCAGTTGAACAGAGCGCTTATGAAGCGCCAGTTCAGGATGCTCACAACCAGAAAAATCCTCGCGCACGTCCGCCAGGGGGACTGGTTTGTGTCAATAGATCTAAAAGACGCGTATTTTCAAATACAGATAGCGTCACGTCACAGGCGATTTTTGAGATTCGCCTTCGAGGGCCAGGCATATCAGTACACAGTCCTGCCTTTCGGCTTGTCCCTGGCACCCCGTACATTTACGAAGTGCATGGATGCAGCGCTCGCACCCCTCAGATTACGGGGCATACGAGTGCTGAACTATCTGGACGACTGGCTGATTCTAGCCCAATCTCGCTCAGAGCTCGTAGAGCACAGGACCATTTTACTCGATCACCTCGAGAATCTCGGTCTCACAGTGAATTGGGAGAAGAGCTCACTTTTCCCCAGACAGATTATATCTTTTCTGGGAATAGAGCTGAACTCGCTGCTAATGACAGCACGCCTGTCATCTCAGCGCACACTAGACATTCGTCGCGCAGCCGGCGCGTTCCGCTGCGGCGCGATAGTCCCTCTCAGAGCTTTTCAAAGGATGCTCGGCCTGATGGCCTCAGCATCTTCAGTTCTCCAGTTGGGCCTTCTGCGCATGCGCCCACTGCAGTTCTGGCTCAGAAAGAGAGTACCACGCTCAGCGTGGGCCTCCGGTCGGCTTCGCGTCAAGGTCAATCGAGCATGCATTGCAGCTTTGAAACCTTGGGTGGCAAAAGACTGGTACCAATCAGGTGTAAGCCTGGGGACTTCCTCGAGAGTGATGGTGGTGTCCACGGACGCATCCACCTCGGGATGGGGAGCGCTGCTCGAGGGCAGACCGTTTTTTGGCCTATGGTCAAAGCGGGAGAAGCTCTTACATATCAACTGCCTCGAAATGTTGGCAGTGAGCAAAGCGCTCACGCGCTTTTGTCCCCTCATACAGGGACACCACGTGCTAATACGTTCAGACAACGTCTCAGTGGTGTCCTACATAAATCGCCAGGGCGGCCTCAGGTCCCTGACTCTGTACAGGCTAACCAAGCGCCTCCTGATATGGGCCCGCAGCAACCTGCTCTCGCTGAGAGCAGCGCACGTGCCAGGGCTCCTAAACATAGGACCAGACAGACTGTCCAGGAACCAAGTTCCGACAGGGGAATGGTCTTTGCACCCACAGACAGTCCAGCTGCTGTGGAAGAAATTCGGCAGAGCGGAAGTAGACCTGTTCGCGTCTCAGGAAAACGCTCACTGTCCAGAATTTTTCTCGAAGAGCAAGGACGCGCTGACCCACGAGTGGCCTCGCCGTCCTCTCTACGCTTTTCCCCCCGTCTCCCTCCTGACTCAGGTGATAGAACGGGTCAGGGAAGAAGGATGCTCAGTGCTGCTTGTAGCCCCACTTTGGATGAGCCAACCTTGGTTCCCAATCGTGATGCAGTTAGCAAGCACCGCCCCGTGGCCAGTGCCTCTGAGGAGGGATCTCCTCTCTCAAGCCAACGGCTCGATTTGGCATCCTCACCCAGAGCTGTGGTCCCTCCATGTGTGGGCCATCAACGGGTACCCGCTGACCTCCCACAGGGAGTGCTAAACACTATCACACAGGCCAGAGCTCCGTCTACGCGACGTCTCTATGCCTCAAAATGGTCAGTGTTCTCTAGCTGGTGCACAGCTCGTGGTGTGTCACCCCTGCATTGCGGTGTGACGGAGGTTCTTTCCTTCCTACAGGAGCTGTTGGATAAGGGCAGGTCCCCTTCCACGCTCAAAGTCTATGTAGCGGCCATAGCAGTGTTCTCTTCGACCACGCTCGGCCAGTCTATTGGAAGGAATGATTTAGTTATTCGCTTCCTTCGTGGAGCTAAGAGACTGAATCCTCCCAGACCTCCCACAGTCCCTATATGGGACCTTTCTACGGTACTGGAAGCCATGAAAGGTCATCCATTTGAGCCCTTGCAGGAGATTGATCTTAAACACCTGTCTTTCAAGACGGCGTTTCTTCTGGCTCTCGCTTCAGTGAAGCGCATAGGGGACTTACACGCGCTCTCAGTAAGCGCGACGTGCATGGAATTTGGGCCGAATGACTCTAGAGTTATACTCAAACCTAAGCACGGTTATGTTCCTAAATCCCTCAATACACCGTTCAGAGCACAGGTCATTTCCCTGTCTGCCCTGCCGGTCACTGAAGGAAATATGGATGAAAGCTCCCTTTGCCCAGTCAGGGCGTTAAGAGCTTATGTGTCTCGCTCGTCTGTTTTCAGACAGACGGAGCAGCTATTTGTTTCGTTCAGCGGACGTTCTAAGGGACAAGCCGCTTCGAAACAGACCCTATCCAGATGGGTAGTGGACGCGATAGCGCTAGCTTACACAACCAAGGGCATGCAGTGCCCGCTGGGTGTCAAAGCGCACTCCACGAGAAGCATGGCTTCATCGTGGGCATGGTCAAGTGGGATTGCCTTGCAAGATATTTGTATGGCGGCAGGCTGGGCCTCTCCGTCTACATTTATAAGGTTTTACAACCTAGAGGTTCCCGCACTACAGGCCAGACTACTGTCGGTCTAGTATGGCCAAAATCTCATAGCTGGCGTTGCCAGTTATGCAGCTATTGAGTACTGCAATCCTTGCTCTATGCTGCTATAAGGAAGATAGTGGCTAACCCCCCTTTTTTCTTCCAGGACTCCCTGTGGGTCCCCTGGGTGATTATGTACTGTATGAACTCCGGGCTGTCGCCCTTGAGTCTATGGTATCAGATCCCAGCACGCACGGCGTTTTACATTAGGTTCCCCTAGCGTATTCTACGCAGTACGAGAGTATCTCTCGTAAGAGAACGTACTCGGTTACTAACGTAACCTCGGTTCTCTCTAGAGAGAGGAACGAGTACTGCGTATCCTGCCGTGCCTGCACGCGCTCTGGTTGCTTCGACTATGAAAAACCAGAGAATTAATGCCTGCGAGCGGTATTTATAGACCTAAGCCACGCCCGTTTCGGCGGGACGTGACGCAGAGGGCGCGAAGCGCCCTCATTGGGTCTGACGTCACTCTAGGTCTCGCTCGATAGGCTTAAGCAGTTGCCAGCAGACCAGCCAATAGGCGCGCGAGCTGCCTCGCCTATGTCTGTATGCTGCCGCAACGCGTTTTACATTAATGCAAAATTAAAGGATAATTTTGTTGGCTTCAGTATTCTCGTGGAAAAGGATTTTCCCCTAGCGTATTCTACGCAGTACTCGTTCCTCTCTCTAGAGAGAACCGAGGTTACGTTAGTAACCGAGTACGATTTCTTTTAGTACTCACTATCAAGCTAGCATATCGATACTGGTAAAGTTTGATTCGGTAACGAGCTATAGGTAACGAGCTATACTTATAAGGCAAAACTAAAAACAGGTTGCATTGATACACGTTTTTCCATTACCATCAGTTGCACTGTGATGAAGGTGAATTTCGTGTAAGATTCATAACATATAACTTATGGTGTTTTGCATGTAAGAGTTTCCATGATGAAAACATTGTTGACTCTAATGAAGACTAACGTACACTCCGAGTCCGGAGACAAGTACCGCATCGTCGGTTCGAGGACAGGTCCGGGGTTGAGGGCGAAGCAGAGGAGGTCGTTCAAGAGTGCGGGCAGGGTCCGAGGAAGTAGTTTTTGCCTTGTTTGCCTTCGCTGACTGCATGCAGGTGCTTTGAGCCATAGATATCATATATAAACGCTAGATGCCTTATGGCGCAGTCACTTCCGGCATCATCGTTCGGCCATCTTGTGACAGTGCTCTGTGCATTAAGGTGAATGATCAGCACGCACACAAATCCTCTTATCTCGCTGAAATCTTGACGTATTTACAAACGGTTTGGTTTCTTACAAACGTTATTAACGTGGCTATAATTCCGAATGCTTGAAAATGTATGTTATAATTTTTCATATGTATGCAGTGTATGTATGCAGTGTCATAACTACATCTCTGACGTTTATAACAAACCAAACCGTTTGAAAATCGGTAGAAAAATGAGCAAGTTATGGTTATTTAAAAGTACATGCACCATTGAAGTAGTGAGCGAGTACACTGTCGCAAGATGGCCGCCACGTGCGGACGTCGACCTCCATTGGCCAGCAGTGCGCACGAGACATCTAGCCTTTATATATGATATCTATGCTTTGAGCTGAATATTTCCGGGAACGGTGACATGTGATGAGCGCACGCAGTGGGGCGCGGGCACGAGACATGAAGGCATCTGATTGGTTCTTTACACTCAGACCGAGTGGCAGTGATTGGTCAGAGTTTTTACTGTCCTGCAGCTGCTACAGAGGTCTGATTGTTTTCATTCCTTTTTCTGAACACATAATGTATTGACTACTCTCAGGATGGAAGGACCATTTCACCCAGTATAAAAAAAGTGTTTCTGAACAGGATTACCTACCCTAGCTTTAAGTCCCAGTGGTGAAATTTTAGATTTATGTTAAAATTTGTCATTTGAAGCTTCATAAATATAAACGTAGTGTCAATTCACACCTTGACATAAGAAATAATGAATAAATAATATGATTTAATGTAAAATTATGAAGCATTTATAGGTCCAAACTCCATTTTTGCTCATGTCCCACACCCATGGTTTCAATGTTGAGATACTTAAAATTAGCCCATTCTTTTACTATATGACATTATTTTAAATGAATTAGTTTTATATAGATATGACTTTACACCATCTTAAAGTAATTTTTTTGTTTACTGATTGTTTATATGATGTTTTTCATCTAAATAAACCTGTCCCACAATTTTGAGTCCTTACCGCAACACTGAAAAAGACTCTTAATATGACATTTCTTCAAAGCCAAACAAATCTAGTTTCTATGGAAACAGAAATTAGCATGTGAGCACATGTCTGACAGATTGGTCCACCTCCATTAGGTCACTCACAAGATCCAGAAAAAAATAAGATAAAGATCATCTTTTCTTCTTAAGTATTTATTGTGTGTCCTTACCATTCAGTTTAGTAATTGTGTATTTTGAATTACATTTTAAAAAATTATTTATATTACTGTTGAATACATATATTTGGTTGCTAAAAGTCAAAACTGTATCAGACCTTGCTAGCTGCCAGTTATCTGCAATATTAGCAAAAATGTCATTTCCACAGCACTACAGCATTTTTAGGTGTTGTGGTAAAGACTTTGTGTTGCGGTAGAGACACATTCAAGGTTTATACTGTATATTACATTGATCAGCCACAATATTTAAACCACTGATAGGTGTGGTGAATATAATTTATTATATCAGTACGATGGCACCTGTCAAGAGGATATATTAGGCAGCAACTGAACAGTCAGTTCTTGAATTTCATGAGTTGGAAGCAAAGAAAAGAGTAAGTGAAAAGATCTGAGTGACTTTGACAAGGGCCAAATGGTGATGGCAAGACAACTGCATCAGAACATCTCCAAAACAGCAGGTCTTGAGGGGTGTTTATGGTCTGTAGTGGTTAGCAGAGGTGGGAGTAAGTCACACATGTGCAAGTCACAAGTAAGTCTCAAGTCTTAACCTTCGAGTCTCAAGCAAGTCCAAGTAAATTTTTTTATAAAAGCAAGTCAAGTCAAGTCACTGCTTTATGTCAAGCAAGTCAAGTCGTAGCTTGGGTCACAAGTCACTGGCAAGTCATACAAACGTTTGATGATTTCACTGAATTTATATATTAAAATAAGTTAAAACTACAGAAGTTGTGGACTATGGTTTTATTTGCAATTTTTTTTTTAAATATGCATTTCCACATACAGCTGAGTGGTTACTACAATAAAAATCTAAATGTAACTGAAATTAGGCCAACATTAAAGCATGAAAAAATAAATATGCCTCAAACATTGCAGAAGACCATTAAAAGGTATTAAACAATTCACAATTCAAGTATAATGGTTCCTATGCCACCAAATGACAGTCTTCAAACTGGCATCCCCTTTATATAAGTTATATATTTTTAATTATAAAGTTAAAACCGCCAATAGGTGGCGCCAAATCACCGTCTTAATGTACGAGTCATAGAAGCATTCATTCAACTGATTTGTTCAAAACGGCAGATTCGTTCTGGAACTAAGCAACTAGAGCCGCGTTTCCACCGCAGGAACTTTCCCCAGGAACTAGGAACTTTGGGCTGGTACTCGATGTGTTTACACCGCAGGAACCAGGGTCTAAATGAAGTTCCGGGTAAATATTTCCCCCTCCGATAGTCCCTGCTCACGAGGTAGTACTTTTTCAAAGTTCAGGAACTTTCAGGGGTGGGACTTGTGCGCTGCACAAGCTGATTGGTTGTGTTCACGCCGCATTTTGGTTGGATGACTCCACGCAGCATTTTCTTTATTTTTAACCTCCCTTTTAAAAAGTGGCTTCATGCAGTAAAGTTGTCTGTCTGCAAATATGGAATTTAATAAAAAAAAACTGGGGGACTGGCGACGAGTTTCAGGCTTTATTATTTGGGTATTTGTGGAAGAGGAAACTTTCTGCGCGTTCGTCACAGCCATCTCACGGCCAATGTCCGCAATAGCTGATAACATACAATTTTATATCTAACGTTAGCATTACGAGCTCTGAACACGCTTTATCAGTGCTCGTCTCTTTTCTGCCACAGCTTTTAATATTAAGTCATTATATGTTTACACATTGTCATCTATTGCAAGGCAAACCATGTTACAAATTTACTATAACAGGATTGAAATAGCGCATTGAGGTTGGTAACAAACAACTATTTACAAGACTGTCACTATTTATGATTGATAGACGGGGTTCAGGCTTTTTTTAAGAGTATTTGCGCAAAAGGAAATTTTTGCGCGTTCGTCCCAGTCATCTCACAACGTACCTTGTCTAATTTTATACGCACACGAGCTTTCTGAACACGCTTTAGTGTCAGTGCTCGTCTATTTTGTTATGTTAATTAGCCTACCTCGTTAGTAAACCAATAACTGCAGCACAGTTTGAATCTCCTTCATACTTATAAATGTGGCGCTCAAAACTGATTACTGTCCGTCGCAGACTGGGAGGAGCAGTTGCGCGCAGTTTACCTTCCCGGTACTTTAGACCGCGGTGTAAACGCAGAAAGCAACCGGTCTGGGGCAAAAAAGGTTCCTGGGAAAAAAGTTCCTGGGACAAATTGTTCCGGGTAATTTCGGTGGAAAAGCGGCTTAGGTCACTGAATCACAAATACGCATAATTCTTTCTGTGGCTTGTTTGGAACTAGAAATAGAGCAAAAACAGAGAATATTTGGAATATTATGTCTAAAATGTCACATCACAATATTCACTCTTTGTGAAATGTTTTATAAAATCATTATCACATTTGCAATCGCGCCAATTTTCTGGAAATATTTTTTAATATCATGTTATAATTATGAAAATAACTCATACTAGGGCAATTTTTCCACCACATTTTGAATTTTGGGTGCATATTAAAGGGATAGTTCGGCCAAAAATTATATTTAACCCATGATTTACTCACCCTCAAGCCGTTCGAGATGTATATGTCAATCTTTTTTCAGACGAACACATTTTCAGTTATTTTAGAAAATGTCTTAGATCTTTCAGTGGTTATAATGTGAAGCTATGGGGTCCACCTCCTTTAAGTCCCAAAATGTGCATGCATCCTTCACAAAAGTACTCCATCCGGCTCCAGGGGGATAAACGAAGGCCTTCTGAGGGTAATCCGTGCGGTTTTGTCGTAAAAATATACATATTTAAAACTTTATAAACGAAAATAACTGGCTTCCGGGAGCGGTCGACGCACGTTCACGGAGATGGATGCTGGCGTATGACGTAGCGTAGGAAGCGTTGTGACGTAGAACGAACGTGACAGCGCAGCCAGAGAGCAGAGCAAAACAAAACTCTACGTTCGTTCTACGTCACAACGCTAGTTATTTTCGTTTACAAAAGAAACCAGAGGACAAAACAAAATACTGAAGGCCTCAAATTAAGTTTGTTGTTACAATAGACATGAAAATCCTTTTGTCCCAGTCTTTTCTGCAATATCTCTACTATCTTTGACAAAATACCTTCTGTTTTTATCTGTTACTGTTTTTCTCTACAGTAACCTATTGTTAAGGTTACATTATTAATATGTGTCATTAACATTGTGTCCCTTACTCCTTACCGATACAAACTGTCATTACCGCAGCAATGATTTATTTTAATTATTAATCAGATTTTTGTTTGCAAAAATTATTTTAACACTTCAGTAGAGATGATTTACACATTAAAATAATAATATTTGTCATAAAAAGCAAAATGTTTTATCTTTGGCATGTATGAAAGATATAAGGTTAACATCAACATTTTCCACGGCATAAAGAAAATCATAAAAAAAACTAATTTTAAATTACTTTTTAATATTAGTTTTTACAAAAATGGACAAATCTTGAAAGTAACTATGTAAATGTATACATTTATATAGAAATTAAAAAAGAAAAGTGTTTAAATTTAACGTTATTGTAATGTTGCGGTAAGGGCATTTTGTAAAAAGAAGAGATGAAAACCATAAAAAATAAATATGTTCCAGATTAAAATCTTAACGACTACATTCAGTTTTGGGTACATCTTTTAATGTATTATGGACTGTGATGGTTAAAATTGAAATTCATAAGGTTTTATTATTTTAAATTTGGGAGAGTCAAAAGTGCCCATAGTTGCAGAAACACCCATATAATATAGTGCACGATAGCAGCAGAGCTCCACAAGAGGGAGTCATTTACTTAAAATGAAACATGACCTTTTTCTGAAGACTTAACACAATTATCAAAAAATACATTGTCACATGAAAAATAATCAAAAACCAGCATACTGACATTGTTTAAATTACACACAAACAGCTAAATTTAAGTCCACAATAAACAATTCTGGACTAAGTAACTCCTCCTCCTCTCATAAATAATAATCATATTATAAAAGGCATGAGAAAGCAGACTATGCAAATGTGCTGTTTTACCTCTATATAACACACAAATGCAGCTCACTGTTCACTGTCCAGTGAAATATTATGAGCAGCATTTACATATAGCAAAAGTTTCGACAATGGTGTCAAGGAGCATTTGCCATTTCATCTTTATGGTGATTGTATCTCAACAAGGTAATTTTGACATTTGTGTTATTCTAGCAAACAGCACTTTGATTGATAGAAGCTCAATGTTAATATGATTTATGTCTTTTATGCCACAGGTATCAGGGGTGATGAAATTCGATTAGATCAGTCCTCTGCTGTGATAAAGAGACCAGGAGAAATAGTGAAGATCTCCTGTAAAATATCTGGTTTTACAATGACAGACTACTTCATGCACTGGATCAGACAGAAGCCAGGGAAAGCTCTGGAGTGGATTGGGAGAGTAAATACTGGCAGTAGTTCTAGCTCTGATTATCTTACTTATGCAGACTCTGTGAAAAATCACTTCACCATGAGTGAGGACGTGTCTCAAAGTACACAGTATCTTGAAGCCAAGAGTCTGAGAGAAGAGGACACTGCTGTTTATTACTGTGCTCGACAGACACAGTGACTCCATCTGTTGAAGCAGCTCTACAATAACCACAGAAAGAAAAAACAGGCTATGATTAATATTTTTACTATTATTATAATTCTGTTTTTTTTATTCAGATGCTTTCTTGTTTGAATCTGAAATCCACTCATCATTTCCATGACATTGAAAGGACAGAGTTTACTGATGGTGGGGATTGCAGTTTTTGATCTTTTTACTCCCATTCATTACTTGTTTCTAACTTGAATTATTTTTCTTTAATCCAACTTATCATTTCCAGAATTTGATACAATATTGTCTCTGTTACTCCGGGCCAAAAAGTTATTAATTCAATCAAATATACAGTACTCTTGCTTTAATTGCTTAAGTGATTGATAAGTGGGTACTTAGGGAAACATTGCCATATGGCAACACTGTACCACATTGGAAAATGGTCAAAAAAAGTCTATAAAATTATGATTTTCTTTTTAAATTAATTGCACACTTCTTTTAGAAATTGATAGATTTATATACTTGGAACTCATGCAGACCAAATATCCCTATCATTTAATCCCTATCATATTGCTGTATTTATTTTCTGAAATGAAGAAATCATTTTGTTATTTATACATAAATGCAAGTATACTACAATAAACACTGCAATCATATTGTTGATGATACTATCTATAAACAAATCCCAATGGGGAAATACATTACTGCAATTCCACTGTGGTACAGCATTGCCATATTAAAACATACCTATTTTTCCATATGGTACGGCGTTGCCATATGGCAGCATTGATATTTTCTCAATTTACAGTAAAACTATGTTAGACAAATTTGATTTGTGAATAAAAATATCAAATTTATTTATCAAAGATGCTGCAAAAAAGGACTCCCCCTTGAGAAGAGATGTTTAAAAATTAGAGCATTTTCTGGTGCACTTCAACAGGTGTCTCCGTGTGAGGAGAAAAAAATTGCATTAAGCCTCCCTCCCACTTTTGACCCCATTTAATTTGCTTACAGGGCCAACAGGTCTACAGAGGATTGCCACAGCCCTCCACAAGTCTAATGAGCAGACATACGTCTGGATTACTGCTCTACTGCCTCTATACATATGACTGTATCTCCACATTCTCCTCCAATCACATTATAAAATTTGCAGATGACACTACAGTGATTGGACTAATTTCTGCATGACGAAGTCCAAAAACTGACGTTGTGGGGCTCTGAAAACAACCTGTTTCTAAACACAAAGAAAACTAAAGAACTCACCTTGGACTTCAGGAAGTGCAGAGCTGAGCCCCCCTCCCATCTTTATAAATGGAGACTGTGTGCAAAGAGTTCACAGTTTTAAATTCCTGGGAATCCATATATCTGACAGTCTCTGCTCTTCCACAAACACGACAGCTGCTGTTAAAAAGGCACAACAGCGCCTGCATTTCCTGCAAGTCCTAAAGAAAAAACATCTATGTCCAAAGCTACTGGTGGTCTTCTACCACCCTGCTTCTCTGTGTGGTATGGGGCTGCTCAGAAGCTGACAAAAAAGCTCTACAGAAGGTCATAAACAGCACAGAACATGATTGGCTGCCCTCTCCCTTTACTGCAGGACATTGCAAACACACGCTACCCAGAGCAAAAAACATTGTTAAGGACTCAGGTAGGCGATACGAGGTGATTAAAATGCTCACTGCCAGATTCTTGAACAGTTTCTATCCAAAAGCCATCCAGTCCCAAACTAAGGGCTATCTATTTATATATGTCACTTACTGTGTGTGGACTGTGCAATAACTTTTTGAAACCCTTATCTTGCACTTTCTTATTTTACCTGCTGCATTTAGGTTTATGAAAGGAATGTGACTGTGTGGTTTACATGTATTGTAGCACCGCTGAGCAGTTTCTGAAATTGTTGTATTTCGATACAATGACAATAAAAGGCTTCTAATCTAATCCAATCCTAACCCTCTAGATTCATAACAAAACAATCTACAAAACAAATATAAAAACCTTTTTGATTATGCACAAGAAACATTATACACAAACACAAAGAGTAACAACACTCTAACTCGCATTTGGAGAGAGTCTGGACTGCAATGAGGCTTACATGCACAATCTCTCGCTCTCTCTCTCTGCATGTTGGGGGGTTGAGTTATGGGAGAAAGACACGGGTGAGAAGAGCGATTTGGGTTTTTCTACTATTTTTATGTTTTCTTTTGCTTTGTGTATAAATTGATTAACTTAATTTCAAGTATAATACGCTTCGGTTTTCGAAAGTTTTTGACTTCGTGGCGGAGGCCTGAGATGGAGGCTCACCCGAGTGGGGGTGTACTAGCCTCACTCTCGCTTCGCCATGTGGAATCAGGTATGTACCTGACACGGATTCTAATGTGGAAGACGTGCTTGTCGCTGTTGGTGAACAGATTGGATACGGAAATATAATTTCAGCATCAAGGATGAACAAAGCCGTGGTGGTTTTCCTTAAAGATGAAAGTTTGGTGAGTAAACTAACTGAAACTGACAAAAAAAGGGTGGGAGACATATTTAAATGAGCGATTTATATAAATGTACTCTTTGATTTGATGGTTGATGGGATGTTCAAAAATTAATTTAAACCTTCCTGTCCACCATGTCTCAATTCTGTCTCCTCAATGACCTTTAGCCAAGGCTTAAATGCTGCTTCCAAAAGCTCAAAATACCCATTATAAAAACATCCAACATTTATTAAACACACACAAAGTATATGATTTTTCAATTCATTCTATAAAACAAGAGGAGGGATTGTAAATCTTTAGGTTACTGACATAACCTGATTCCCTTTCTATATGGCAGACCAATCGCTGCAGCGATCAGAGAGTTCTGTCTCACTGTATATAAACCGTACCTGCTGTTTCTCACTTTCTTCCCCGTGGAATATTTTCAGAAGCTGTCATCAGTAGATGTTGGAAATTATTGCTCAACAGTTTACAAATGGAGCCGCAAGGCAATGTCCTAAACGCAATACATTCCTTAGGTTGTAGATGACTTTGTCACTTAAAGTGAGATAACTAACGTGTCAAGGCGGCTTTTCTGCTCTAAGTGTCCAATATACTTTTCCAAGTTTTTGGGGCACCTACCACGCACCAAAAAGAAGGAAAAAGGAGAGCTCTCTATTTGCAGCCCAGCTCAGCAGTTGTCCTGTTGTGGTGGACTTACCATAAAAAGAGGGTGCAGGCTCCATCATGGCCACTGTGAAAGAGCCGGAGGGCCCTGGAGGAAAAGGTCGTCCTCCACATCCTGGCGCTTTTGAAATGTGGATTTCTGCAAAGGGTTCACACGGTCTCTGCATCTCCTGTTTGGGTGCCACCCCTTCATCTGTACCACCCCAAATTGCATTAAATCTTCAAACCAACTTGAACACTAGATAGAAATCAGTATTATATGTTATTTTCTTAAAAGCAGTGTATCTATTCTGGTATTTATGTTACAGGCAATGTCCATATTTGATATCTAAGAGGTGACAGAGGGTCTGACCCATGTCAGGAATTGAACTTCAACTTTGATTCCTGTTCTTCATTGAGCATACGGGTATCTTTATGTGGTGTAACTGTAAATCCACTTACACAGACATAAAATAAAATGCATGTTGGCAAACCTCTGTACTGACCTTAAAAAGATACAGTAGAAAAATATTATCATAGGTACATGTATGTCTCAACTGTTAAACCACCAATAAAAAGAACAATTATACCCATTTATGAGAGTTTTCGGCTTAAACATCCTCTGTAGTGAGCATTGTTTTGTTGTATTGTGTATGTTACATACGAATGAGAGGCATAAAACATCACATCAATGAGATGCATAAAATACAGTGTCATTATAACCCGTCTGATAATGACTCTGTATAATTGTATGTGTTTTCCATAAATGTGTTTTTAGCTCAGTATTGTGTTTGACAAGTGTTTTATACTTGATCATTTTAATATATGCAAAACTGTTCAGTTTTTTTTCACCCCTCCATGTGTTTAAAGAGAGACGTTTATCTCCCAGTGGAGGAGAGAGCTGAAATCAGCATAAATCATGTTCCCTACATCTCTACTGCTGCTTTTGGCAGCAATGACCCGTGAGTGTCTTTATCAGCAAGTAATATAAAACAGATGTTGTGATGTATGTTTTGTTATTCTCTTTTGACAGGTGTGGAATGTAATATTATCCTCACTCAGCCAAACTCTATAGTTCTGCAGCCAGGAGACTCATTTACTCTCAAGTGTGAGGTGTCTGGATATTCTGTTACCGATAATAGTTACGCAACAGCCTGGATACGACAATCTGCAGGAAAAGCTCTGGAGTGGATTGTGCACATATGGGGAGGTGGAGACATAACCAAAAAAGACTCACTGGCAAACAAGTTCAGCATCTCCAAAAGTGACTCCAGCAACACAGTGACTCTTAATGGAAAAAATCTACAGTCTGATGACACAGCTGTGTATTACTGTGCCAGAGGACCACAACATGAGAAAACAGTACAAGCACTGTACAATAACCACTATAACATCCAGCATCTGTTTCTAAATCTCATTCATGGTTATATAACCTTGATTCTATTATCACATATTTTTTGTGTGAACTAATCTCTTTAATGATGCCTAATGAGCTTTCATTGAGTGCATTTTGTCCAGCTCTAAACCAATACAAATTACATGTAAGCCATAAATACAAGCCATGAAACTAGATGGATGTAAATTCAAGATTCATGTAATGTTATTCCTTGCCTGCATAATGTTGTTCCTAGCTCTCTGATCTCTTTGTGATAACGAGCCTATATGCAAACCAAAGATGCAAACACTTTATGAAAGCATTTTCGGTCACAGAAGCTGAAGCTACAAAATCATCCTGATTGAACTCAGTTGATAATATGCAAATGTTCACCATCCACATGAATAAATAAGAGTGTCAGTTCCTTCGAGTATCAGTCACTAGGACAAAAGCTGTGTGGATGTCCTGTCTGATTCGGAAATCAATCATGAGTCAAATTCTACTTGTTTTATGTGCCTTTGTGCCATGTGAGTGGCTTCATTGAGTCACATCAGAAAAGTGAATCTTTCTGTTGCTGACTAAATTATTCAAATATTTATATATTTAGAAACAGATGAAATGAGACTGGAAGTTTGGACTGACTCTCACATGTTGTTAATGTTGTCTTTTACAGATGTTTCTGGCATCTCACTGACCTCGTCTCCTGCACAGATTAAAGCTCCTGGTCAATCAGTCAGGTTGTCCTGTCAGATCTCTGGATATGCCCTCAAAGACTATGGCACAGTTTGGATCAGGCAGTCTCCTGGAAAAGCCATGGAGTGGATTGGGATCATATGGGGCAGTGGATCAGTAGACTCTGGAAATTCCTTCAAGAGTCGCTTCACTATTTCCAGAGACACAGACCAGAATGTGCTGTACTTAGACATCAGCAGCCTGCAGACTGAGGACACAGCTGTGTATTACTGTGCAAAGACAGACACAGTGGCTCAGCCTAATGTGAGCAACTGACAAAAACAGATCTGTAGATCATCAACACAATGATCAACACACTCAATACCTGCTTCATGCTCATGATCATATTCAGACACATTACCACACACACATACCAAATGGACTTAATGTTATGACATCAAACATTATTGTTTTGAGTCTGTGAAACAAAATACTATTTGTTGTTATGTTTTGGTTAAACAATAAATATAACTTGTATTAATATATTACTATAATTTATATTAATAATAAAACATTTATAAAAGTTTATTGTAGAAATGTATCACAATACTAATATATATTATGGGTGTTTCTGCAACTACGGGCACTTTTAAGTCACAGTGGTGAAATTTTAGATTTATGTTAAAATTTGTCATTTGATGCTTCATAAATATGAACGTAGTGTCAATTCACACCTTGACATAAAAAATAATGAATAAATAATATGATTTAATGTAAAATTATGAAGCATTTATAGGTCCAAACTCCATTTTTGCTCATGTCCCACACCCGTGGTTTCAATGTAAATTAGCTCATTCTTTTACAATATGACATTATTTTAAATGAATTAGTTTATATACATATGACTTTACACCATCTTAAAGTTTTTTTTGTTGTTTACTGATTGTTTATATGATTTTTTTCATCTAAATAAACCTGTCCCACACTTTTGAGCCCTTACCGCAACACTGAAAAAGACTCTTAATATGACATTTCTTCAAATCCAATTTTTTTTTTCTATGGAAACAGAAATTAGCATGTGAGCACATGTCTGACAGATTGGTCCACCTCCATTAGGTCACTCACAAGATCCAGAAAAAAATAAGATAAAGATCATCTTTTCTTCTTAAGTATTTATTGTGTGTCCTTACCATTCAGTTTAGTAATTGTGTATTTTGAATTACATTTAAAACAATTATTTATATTACTGTTGAATACATATATTTGGTTGCTAAAAGTCAAAACTGATGTATCAGACCTTGCTAGCTGCTATAGTTATCTGCAATATTAGCAAAAATTTCATTTCCACAGCATTACTTTGCCGCAGCATTTTTAGGTGTTGCAGTAAAGACTTTGTGTTGCGGTAGAGACACATTTAAGGTTTATACTGTGAAGGGGGTGGATTGGAATCCACTGCTGCTTCAATGTATATGTAATGAGTGATTATAATCAAGGGATTAATCAATATTTTTCCTTCTAAATATCAAATGAGTTGAATTACTTCTCTGGAGATTTTACTTTGTTATAGAAATTACCAGTGTGATTACTGAAATGTTCTTTTCATGTATTCTTTAATGTCTGTATTTGATATTTGAATGCAGTAACATTGCTTATTTATCCCAGCTTCCAGAAATTAAATAGGGACTGGTTTTGTGTTTGAGAAAGGTCTTCAACATGTTAAAATACATAGGGGTCATTGAAGTCTATAGTTTAGGGGCCATTTGTCAGTTAAAGCCTATACTTTCCAGTTAGACTAAAATGTAGCTCTTCTTGAGAAAGAACTTGTTATCTTGATGTTTTGAGACGTGACTCCTGTTTATAGTATTTGCCTGGTCCGATCACACAAAAGAGCTAAAAAAATTGCTGAAAAATGTAATGCTGCCCATGATAGAAAGGTGTCAGAACACACAGTGGATAGCAGTTTGCTGGTTTGCAGCAGAACAGACAAAGTCCTATGATGACCCCTGTCCACCACCGAAAGTGCCTACAATGGGCATGTGAGTGTCAGAACTGGACCACCCAACCAAGAGACAGCAGCAGGATGCACTATGGGGAGAAGGCAAACCGGCGTGATGCACAGGGCAATGTTCTGCTGGGAAACTTTGGGTCCTGGCATTCATGTGGATGCTACTTTGACACGTATCACCTACCTAAGATTGTTGCAGACCATGGCAATGGTGTTCCCTGAAGGCAGTGGCCTGTTTCAGCAGGATAATGCACCCTGCCACAATGCAAAAATTGTTCAGGAAGGGTTTGAGGGACATGACAAAGTGTTGCCGTGGCTTCAAAATTCCCCATATCTCAATCCGATTGAGCATCTATGGGATGTGCTTGATGAACAAATCTGATCCATGGAGGCACCACCTCACAACCTGATAACACAGGACACATACGGAGGTCTTGTGGAGTCCGCCTTGACATATCAGAGCTGTTTTGGCAGCATGAGGGGAAACTATGTGATATTAGGCAGGTGGTTTTAATGCTGTGGCTGATCAGTGTATATTGCAAATATTAAATCTATTGTAAACTAAATATAAACATGTCATTTTTGCAACCATTGATGATACCAGATTAACAATACAATGACAGAAGATGGGTAATGAGAAAAGACCCAAACAGATATGAAGAGTTATGGAAAAAGAGCATTAAATAGTCAAGTCAAGTCAAGTATATTTGTATAGCGCTTTTCACAATACAGATTGTATCAAAGCAGCTTCACAGTATTAAATTAAAATAATACAACAAGGTTTGTTTCTAGTGGAATTTATTGATAAAATCAAATTAGATATCCCCAGAATATCCCCAACTGAGCAAGCCAAAGGCAACAGTGGCAAGGAACCGAAAAACTCCATCAAGTGACCTAATAGTGTCCTAAAACTCCATCAGGTGACCCAATGGAGAAAAAAAAACCTTGGGAGAACCCAGGCTCAGTCGGGGGCCAGTTCTCCTCTGGCGTTTATTAACTAGAGGCCGGATTGTAATTTGAACTGTAAGATTAAAAATATTATATGAATGCCTGGCTGAAGAGATGCGACTTTAATCTAGTTTTAAACTGGGAGAGCGAGTCTGAGCAACGAACAGTATCAGGAAGGCTATTCCAGAGTTTTGGAGCTAAATGTGAAAATGCTCTCCCTCCTTTGGTGGTTCTGGATATCCTAGGTATGACCAAAAGCCTTGAATTTAGTGATCTTAAAGAGCGCGATGGATTATAGGGCGATAGAAGATCCGTTAAATAGACTGGAGCTAAGCCGTTTAGGGCTTTATAAGTCAGTAGCAATACCTTGTAATTAATACGGAACTTTATAGGTAACCAATGCAGTGATGATAAAATCGGTGTTATATGATCATATTTTCTTGATCTAGTAAGAACTCTAGCGGCGGCATTTTGGACTAACTGTAGCTTGTTAATTGAGGATGCAGGACAACCGGCTAATAAAGCATTACAGTAATCTAGTCTCGAGGTCATGAATGCATGAACTAACTTTTCTGCATCAGAAACTGATAGCATGTTACGTAGCTTAGCAATGTTTCTAAGGTGGAAAAAGGCGGTTTTTGTAACATATGAAATATGATTTTTGAAAGACAGGTTGCAATCGAGTATAACACCCAGGTCTTTTACTGTAGAGGATAAAGTAACAGGACATCCTACTATATTAAAGTTGTATTGCGAGAGGTTTTGTGGGCGTTTTTTTGAACCGATAAGTAGTACCTCTGTTTTGTCTGGATTTAATAAAAGAAAATTACGCGTCATCCAATCTTTTATATCTTTAACACACTCTGTCAATTTGGATAATTTAGCGTTTTCATCTGGCCGTGATGAAATATATATTTGAGTGTCATCAGCATAACAATGGAAACTAATTCCATGTTTCCTTATAATATTTCCAAGTGGCATCATATATACTGAGAATAATAGAGGGCCTAACACAGATCCCTGCGGCACTCCATAAATAAAAAAATAAAGACAGTGGAGGATAAACAAAAGAAACCAGAGGACAAAACAAAATACTGAAGGCCTCAAATTAAGTTTGTTGTTACAATAGACATGAAAATCCTTTTGTCCCAGTCTTTTCTGCAATATCTCTACTATCTTTGACAAAATACCTTCTGTTTTTATCTGTTACTGTTTTTCTCTACAGTAACCTATTGTTAAGGTTACATTATTAATATGTGTCATTAACATTGTGTCCCTTACTCCTTACCGATACAAACTGTCATTACCGCAGCAATGATTTATTTTAATTATTAATCAGATTTTTGTTTGCAAAAACTATTTTAACACTTCAGTAGAGATGATTTACACATTAAAATAATAATATTTGTCAAAAAAGCTAAATGTTTTATCTTTGGCATGTATGAAAGATATAAGGTTAACATCAACATTTTCCACGGCATAAAGAAAATCATAAAACCCCCTAATTTTAAATTACTTTTTAATATTAGTTTTTACAAAAATGGACAAATCTTGAAAGTAACTATGTAAATGTATACATTTTTATAGAAATTAAAAAAGAAAAGTGTTTCAATTTAACGTTATTGTAATGTTGCGGTAAGGGCATTTTGTAAAAAGAAGAGATGAAAACCATAAAAAAATAAATATGTTCCAGATTAAAATTTAACAACTACATTCAGTTTTGGGTACATCTTTTAATGCACTGTAAACCCGAATAAGTAAGCAGAACTTAAAAAAAGTGAGGCAATCAGTTGCCACAATTTTTTTAAGTTCATAAACTCAAACATTTGAGTACATCATCACTTATATTTTTGGAGTTTATTTTAAATATAATTTTAAATTATAATTAACTTAAATGTACTGATTAAGCAAACTCAAACATTTTCAGTTTCTGCTACTCAGAATATTTATTCATCTTTCTCATTGCAATAATTCAAGAGAACTTAAACATTTCAAGTTAAGAACAATTAAAAGCAGAGTACACTAGTTCATACATTTAACTTAAAACCTTCATGTAATCTCAATGAGAACACTTTCATTAGTATTAACTTATAGTTTAAACAAGCTAGTTTGCTAACATGTTATCATGTTAACAATAGAATGTTATACAGCACTTGCTGTATGAGTACAACAATATAAAGATTTTATTTGCTCTCAAATCAAGCCGCATACACCACTTGTCACCATGATGGTAACTATCCTAAAACCAACAATAACAGAAATTCTACTAAATTAGCATAACAAAACATTAATCACTACTAAATCTCCCACTTAACATTAATATATATATAAAAAAAACATTATATTACACTTAATTTTAGCATTTACTCTCCCATTCAAGTGACATCGGCAAAGCATGCTGGGAAATAGACATCCCAGCCGTTTCAGTTAAACTTAAGTTTGTTTAAATTAAAATAAATCATTTCATAAAACTCAAAACAATGAAACAGTTCAGTTTACTTAAAATATATCAGTTCTGTGAACTTGAAAGAAAAAGAAAGTGCTAAATACTCATAAAAGTTAATTTGACTGAACAAATTAGTTTAATTTAAGTTTGTCCTACTCAAACCAATTAATTATTTTGAGCGTTAGGGTTTACACTGTGTATTATGGACTGTGATGGTTAAAATTGAAATTCATAAGGTTTTATTATTTTAAATTTGGGAGAGTCAAAAGTGCCCATAGTTGCAGAAACACCCATATAATATAGTGCACAATAGCAGCAGAGCTCCACAAGAGGGAGTCATTTACTTAAAATGAAACATGACCTTTTTCTGAAGACTTAACACAATTATCAAAAAATACATTGTCACATGAAAAATAATCAAAAACCAGCATACTGACATTGTTTAAATTACACACAAACAGCTAAATTTGAGTCCACAATAAACAATTCTGGACTAAGTAACTCCTCCTCCTCTCATAAATAATAATCATATTATAAAAGGCATGAGAAAGCAGACTATGCAAATGTGCTGTTTTACCTCTATATAACACACAAATGCAGCTCACTGTTTACTGTCCAGAGAAATAATATGAGCAGCATTTACATATAGCAAAAGTGTCGACAATGGTGTCAAGGAGCATTTGCCATTTCATCTTTATGGTGCTTGTATCTCAACAAGGTAATTTTGACATTTGTGTTATTCTAGCAAACAGCACTTTGATTGATAGAAGCTCACTGTTAATATGATTTATGTCTTTTATGCCACAGGTATCAGTGGTGATGAAATTCGATTAGATCAGTCCTCTGCTGTGATAAAGAGACCAGGAGAAACAGTGAAGATCTCCTGTAAAATATCTGGTTTTACAATGACAAGCTCCTACATGCACTGGATCAGACAGAAGCCAGGGAAAGCTCTGGAGTGGATTGGGAGAGTAAACTCTGGCAGTAGTTCTAGCTCTAATTATCTTACTTATGCAGACTCTGTGAAAAATCACTTCACCATGAGTGAGGACGTGTCTCAAAGTACACAGTATCTTGAAGCCAAGAGTCTGAGAGAAGAGGACACTGCTGTTTATTACTGTGCTCGACAGACACAGTGACTCCATCTGTTGAAGCAGCTCTACAATAACCACAGAAAGAAAATACCAGTTAGGCTATGATTCATATTTTAGCTATTATTATATTCCCTCTGGTTTTTGAATTCAGATGCTTTCTTGTTTATTTCTGAAATCCACTCATCATTTGCACGACATTGAAAGGACAGAGTTTACTGATGATGGAGATCATGGAGTTTTCGATCTTTATACTCCCATTTATATTTCTAGAATTTGATACAATATTGTCTCTGTAACTCCAGGCCAAAAAGTGATTAGTTCGTTCAAATGTACAGTTTGCTTTAATTCCTGTAGTAATGCTAAAAAAATAAGCAAATCCACAGATCTGTCAGTGCCAGCAAGTGCTCAGTAACAACCACCACTCTCAGTCACATCCTGAAATGCCAAAACATCTCACTCCGTCCTCCTCACTGACCTCATTTAGCCAGGCCCTCATCAGGATGTCACACAAGCATCGCAGTCCTCCAGCAACATCATAGACCTACAGTACAAGCAGCTATAGCTAAAAAAAATACCTCATCAGTTGAATGTATATTAATCATGTGACAAATTTCCACATCAAATTATTACATTAATAAAGCTGTATGTAATCATGTCTGTTCGATGTAATCAAACTATTTCTATCTGAATTATCACAATTACACAATTTCTAGAAAATTAAACTTAACTGTATTACATTGACCAGATGTAGTTATAGTTGAGCAATAACTTAAGTGAAATGAAAGACATTTCCAGGTCTGTGACATGCATGACACTTGCAGTGTTTAATGAGCTTTGATGACTGATCTGAAAACAATTGACCATTAAAAAGAACAGCTGAACATCAGTTCACAAATAAAATATACTTGACATATGAAATTTGTGAATGCGTTCTTATAGTTATTTTTGGAATAAAACAAAAAATGCTTAAAAGCACTAACTTTATGAAATACTTAATTTTAATAAACAGAATAATAAACATTAAATTGTTTTCTTAATGTTGTAAGTAAATTTTCTTTAACATGAAAAAATGTCCATATTAAGTGTAAATTCAACATGAATTTACATAAAAACAATAAGAGATTTTGCCTAATTTCAGAACACCACTGCACACCACTGACCCAAACCATCATCTTTACATCACTTGCTGACTGCTACCACTATTACTGTTATGATTTCCCAGAAAATAATAATTATAGTTACAATATCACATTACCATTATTAGACAAAATGAGAAATACACAAATACTAAAACTGTGATGATATGTAAACAAACCTTTATAAATACAAATAATTTTGTAGGAAACCTATTTATAACTGTGCTATAAATCTGTGCTGTCAATTTAATCAGTACTTAAGTTGCAGTGCAGCTAAATATCATCTTATTCTTTTTATTTGACAGTTTTGGGGTAATAATAATATCTGTTACTCTATAGAGAAACAATTTTTCTGTATATTGCGGTCATCACATTGTTCTATTTCATTTATTATTAATTTTCATTATTAATTTTCATTATTAACACATTAATTTTCCATGTTTTTCTTTGACCTCTTGAAGAATCAGTCATTCTGTCTGGTTTCTCAATTAGCAGCTATCAGTGCTCAATTTAATCTTGCATCACACCAATATGAATTAAGCATGCACATTTTAAAAGATATGCAAGATAAAAAAATGTAAAACCTTTCCAAAAACACTGGCATAAAGCCCGTCATATGAAAATGTCATAATAAATAAACTATACTGACCAAATAAAAAAAACCTACAAAAGGACTATTGGGGAAAATGTGCTGAAGGGTTGACTCACACTCTTTTCATAGGTCAATTAAAACTAGTTAGTCTAGTCACTAAATCATTTTTGAGTCTTACATTTTTTTTACACTTCTTTTTTTCATGCTATACTCAACATTCAAATTAAACTTTCCCTCCCTCTTATGATTGGTATAACAGACTTATTCATCTCTCTGTTTCATGTGGTGTTCAATATTTCAGCTCAACCTCTAATAAATCATGTTCTGTATATTTGTTGACACTGGCAGCTTCATCCTGTGAGTTTTCTTTGTTATTATAACTATACTGTTAAGGAAAATTGCAAAAAATATGATAATAAAAGATTAGAGTAGCACAAGGTTTAAAACTGATTAACATTGAGGGCAGCACAGCATATTTTGTTTAGTTTTTAAGACCCTCCCTTATTCAAATGAAGTTTGAATTGTACAGTCCATTCTCTGTGTAATAAATGCTTGGATTTTTAAAAGCTTCTTCACACACCAGAAACATCATTTGGTCTGCATTGGTCTTAAAGGATGATGAACCTGAGTTATTTTACTCTCTTTGTACTGGTTTCATGTAAGTTGAAATCCCAGTCTCAATAAGAAACTTTCTGAATATGAATATTTAAATCCAATTCTGTTTTAATTATGTGAACATTCTGTCTTAGTTCCAGAGGCACATGGTCAATCACTGACCTCTTCTGGCTCTGAGGTAAAGAAACCTGGAGAATCAGTCACACTATCTTGTGTGGTTTCTGGGCTCTCCCTTAGCTGGCTGCACTGGATCCGTCAGAAACCAGGGAGAGGACTGGAGTGGATTGGCCGTATAGAGAGTGGCACTGGCACTATTTTTGCTCAGTCTCTGCAGGGCCAGTTCTCCATCACCAAAGACACCAGCAAAAACATGGTGTACTTGGAGCTAAAAAGCCTGAAGACTGAAGACACAGCTGTTTATTACTGTGCCAAAGAGTCACAGTAAGACAAAAGATTGCAGCGCCAATCAAAAACAGAAGTGCAGTCACATATGACTAGATCATGTTACATCCCTGGGAATTAAAGAGTTGCTCTGTTTGTAGATCCTCTTCAGCTACATTTGCCACTTTATACATTTAGTAAGTTTTGTTACAATAGGATAGATATAATATGCAAACTAAATCACATGAAGAACATACAAATATAATGCTTATTCTGATGAGTTAACGAAGGAGCATTTTGGACCCAATATATAGGCAACTTTAGGAAAATTTAACTTTCCAAGTAATTTACTGCAAGCATAAAAATTAAGTCTTTTTTTATGTTTGTTCGACTAAAAGTTTTCATTTGACTGAAGCACGACTTTATAGTTCCAAAATATTATTAGAACATTACAGTGATCTATGTGCAGCAGTACAGAGGGTTTGTCTTTCTCTTTATATTTGAGCCACTGGATGGCACTTTAAGTATGTTTTTTTTTTTTTTTTTTTTTATCACAATCCATTCATTAACACAAAAATACCTCCTCTTCTCCCAGTCTGCATCAAATTTAAGACCTCAAGAGATAAGCGGTATCTTTGGATGTGCAGCCTGAAAACTGAAGACAAAAACAACAACAGCTATAAAAATTAATCAATCATCAAAGCAAAATATATAGGTACCCTAAATGCTGGGGAATCATAAACCCTGAACACATCAGCAACATTGTTTAATATAATTTAGTTTGCTCAAGACAACTCGGCTAAATTGTTAACATTTGGGGGAATATTTTTGGTCGAATATGTTTGTATGAACATATTTCTCATGTGTAACTGATCTCTAGTTCAAGCTCAAGCATGAACAGAGCATGCTGCACATATTTTATACAATGTTAAATGTTATCACCTGTATGTAAGATTTCAACTTTGTTTTTTGTAATATAACAACAAATTATGAGTAAATGGCACAACAGAATCTTACGATTCTAAACAGTTTTGTATGTGTGTGTGTGTGTGTGTGTGTGTGTGTGTTTTGTATTTTTAATCACCCTTAACGATGTTATGCTATATGTGAGACCTTTATCCACATAGCTGGCTCCAAGCCTTCGATTTCTCTAAACCCTCTAAAAAAATCTATTTCTATGAAAACTATGTTATTTGGCCGACAACCCCTGTTATGGGAAAATTCAGCATTTCTTATAATCATTTGTTTCCAAACTGTTTAATCATATGTTTCTGTGAGGTTTTCCAGCAGCTGAGGAGGGGACAGGAAAGAGCAGGCCAATAAAACAGATGGGCAGGAAGATAGTGAAATACATGAGCACGAGAAAGAGTTTGGTTAGAAGAATACAGGGTTATTTAACTAATAAAAGAAGCACCAGGCTCTCTCCTTAGGGAAGTCATAAATGAAGGCCTTTGGGTGTCTCAGGGACAAAGAACAGTGTGACCTGCACCAGGGGGTAGAAACCAGTCCGAACTAGCTGAAGATAGGGGGTATCTTTCTGGAAATTTACAAGAAACCTGGAAGGAGGAGTTTTTTGCCAAGAAACTGTATAAAATGTCTATGCTTTATTGAGTCTATAGGTATTCTGTTTTCCAAACCGGGTAGCTGCGGTTTTTGTGAAAAGAATCCTCAAAGAATAAACTTTTCTCTTTATAACAGTTTTGCCTCTTGAATGTTTCTTACACCTGTTGATGCTGTGTTTTTTCATTGAGATTTAAAAATTGCTATTACAACCCCCACAGAGGACTGTTTTATAAACTGTTCAATGTCTAACCAATTATAACCACTGTCCACTTTAGTAGCATGCAGCTATATATATCTGAATAATAGGAGGGGCCCACCACTTAAGAACGTATTACTGCAAAATCTTAACATGTTCCCCAGTGTGTAACCACAAACAATAAAAACAGGAATTAACTTTTTATAACTTTATATCAGTTTAGGAAACAGAAGAAATAAACAAAACAATGCATTTATATGAAAATGAAATGAAATGAAACCAGTTAAACAAATGAAAGCAGTATCCACACAGATGGTCTGTAAAGAAAGACTTAATCAATAGAAAAATAATAACAAATGAAAATAAATAAAACTATCTAATCAGTTCAATCTTGTAGTTGAATGATTCTTTGAGTATTTAATGGAATCACTACAAAGAAAGTTGAACTAGTCAATTTTTAGGATGATGTCCAAGTCCAAAAAAAAGCCTTCAAGTGCTCTTCCAGTACTCCAAGGAAATCCACAAAAGAAACTAGATAGCCCACAGTCACATTCTTGTACTTAGGATACTTGATAATCCACAAGGTAATGCAGTGAGATCAATCCATTGGTTAGAAACCACTTGATGTCCATTTCAGTTGAGCCTTAGCAACTCATATGGATTCAACAGTCTCAAAATATAAAGTAACGTATAAAGAGTCCATCTAAAAAAGTAAAAGATATCTATCATATATTATATAAATCAAATGAAAACAATAACACAACATTAAGAGAAACAAAACTTACATGATTGAACTGGAAACAAAGTTTCTCAATCAGGACTCCAATGAGTGTTGCAGGAGGTGCTTGGATAAAACCACACTTCCCTTGTTGAGAAGTTGTGTGTCCCTAAGCGTCAAGGTGCCAAGCATGTGCCACACCCCACTTTGCTTGTTAATTTTCCTATTAAGTTTTAGCTCCACCCACCTAATCTCAAGCCAATTAGGACACTATCAGGCCTTATAAATTGCACCTGTGCCCACAGCACCTTCATTCTGGTGCACATGGATGCACTGTGCAGAGGACTGAGTTCTTCCTTTGTTTTTCCCTGCGTGTGTGTATTTGACCATGTAAGTGCTTATTTTGACACTTAATCATTATTCTGTATTAAGTTTATCCTAAATGTGTTTATTTTGCTGTATTTCTTGCTTAGGCATGTTCTTTAGTTATTTACATATGTATCTGAGATTATATTATGAGTAGATGACTTCATGTATTGTTTAAATTCCTTTATTTCCAGTGGATTTCATGTTGATTTCATGTTATGTTTATTGTGAACTAAAACATTGTATTTCTGTTCTTGTAGAAACCACACGCTCACACACATACATTCCTAATAAAGAAAGATGCCGTGTAATTGAAGTGACTAGACTGGATTGTTCTTACCGACACCTCCACTAGTTTTTTCAAGCCAGCCACCTACACATCTCTATCAATCCTCCTTTTCATGGTCCTTCGAGCCGGAGCTCATTGATGATCAGTGGATATGTCTAGTCACTCCCTGCCCTCATTGTCTCAGCATGAACGCCCACGTCGCCAAGCTCAGCTCCCCGCACGTTATGATGATTTCATCCTACAATATCCTCAGCGGTCGCAACCTACAGCAGAAGCACCAGAACAACAACTGCTCCATCCTGCAGATATTCCTGGTACTGGTCCTCATTATCAACCCTGGAAAGAAGATGAGTCTGAGGAAGAGCCAGAGGAGTTGGAATTGCCCACGGAGGGAGACATTCAGGAGGATATTCCACACCCTTATTCACCTGTCCTATCTGAGAGAGTGCAAACCCCTGAAGTTGAACACCAACATACCTCTCCAATAGCTCCCATTCCTGATACTCAGACTGCACTCCTACAGCAATTGGTAGAAGAATTAAGAAATCAGGGTAGACTAATCCAGCAGTGCATGCTTAGGAGCAGCACCCACTCCTCACGGTCTCGCTTGCCATCCCCTTGCCCTGATAATCTTAACCTTCAATCAGCAGCATCTCCACAAGCCCATACAGAGGACCATAGGCCCCCTCCTCTCCTACTTCAGCCACAGCTTCCATCTCCTCTGCCTCCTGTAAGTCGTGCCCCTCTTACCCAACCTATGCCACAGTCGTTGCAGAGCACGCATCCTCCTGGCTGTGGTCAGTTTCCTGTCACATATCAAGCACCAGCCTCATATAACCCCATGCACCCAGCCTATACACTGCCAAATCAACCTTTGCCTGGTGTTTTGTCCTATTCTGTCCAGCCGGCATACCAGCCTCTCAATGTGCAGCCCCACCACCTGACATCGGCTGCCCCTCTAAACCAGCTAGTTCCTCCTATTGTTCCCCTGCAGTTAAACCATAGGAGGGTAGAAGGTCCTTCTTTCCCTGATCTCACAAGAGAGGATGAATGTCAGTACATGATGTTAAAGATGGCCCTATCCAACTTGTTAGATCCAAGAGAATCAGAGCAATATAAATACCACATCCAATTGGATCATCTAAAGGTGGACCAGGCGAGGAGACTTGCTTTGGCTTATGTTTATGCCCCAGATCCTTATACTCGAGCTATACGAGCCCTAGATGAGCGTTACGGTCAACCTAGACAGCTTGCTTTGAAGGAGCTCCGGTCCATCATGGAGATGCCTGTTATTCGTACAGGTGATGGTAGAGGCTTGGACCAATTTTCTCTTCGAGTGCAAGCATTAGTAGGCCTCCTTCAATCCATGGGCCCTGAGGGTCTCTCTGAGCTTACCTGTGGCTCACATGTTGAGCGACTTCTAGAGAAACTTCCCCATGAGCAGTTCTGTCAGTTTAAGAGATGGATATGCTTGAGTAGACCAGGTTCCCTTTCCTATAACCTCCTAGATTTTTCCAACTGGCTACAACAAGAAGCCCGCTGCCAGCCTAGGAGAGAAAGGACCTTTCAGCCTATCCGGCAGAGGCCTCCTCCACCTCCTCACCCATTAAGAGGTACAACCATACTCCATGGTATTAAAACCTCCTCTCATATGACCTCCTCCAAAGCCCAAGTTCCCTCACCGAAAGTAATTCAGCCTCCTAACAACTTGGCTGAATCCTATCCAGTGTGCGCTTACTGCAATTCTACTGAACATCATGTCAGTAAGTGTGGTGATTTCCTCCAGCTCACCAAAGACCAGATAACTAATTGGATCAAGGAACAGAGACGTTGTTGGCGATGTTTACGAGATCACTTTACAACCCAATGTAACCTGAAAGGACGCTGCAGCCAGTGTAATGGGAAACACCTACACATCCTATGCAACGTTAATCAGAGGCAAGTGCAAAATCTATATCTTGACCACCCTAGTGACTGCAATAAAGTACTACTGAAGGTAGTTGAAGTGACCCTGCGCAGTGGAGACAGATCCTTAGACACTTATGCCATACTGGATGATGGGTCTGAAAGAACAGTCCTCCTTCACCCTGCTGCCCAAACACTTCAGCTAAAAGGTAAATCTGAGAGTCTACAGCTGAGAACCGTGAGACAGGATGTTCAGACTCTTAATGGAGCTTCTGTATCCTTCACCCTTATTCCTAAAGTGCATCCTAATAAGTCCTATGTCATCAGTCAAGCCTTCACTGCTGAACAACTATCCTTGTCAGAACATTCTCACCCGGTGAAATTCCTCCAGCGGCGCTACTCACATCTCCGTCAGTTCCCTCTCAAACAGCTTAATAGAGTAAGGCCACTTCTCCTTATAGGAGCTGATCATACACACCTTATCATCCCAACACAACCTGTCAAATTAGGCCCTCCTGGATCCCCTGTAGCAATCAAGACCCGGCTCGGCTGGACACTGCAGGGTCCTGCAAGAGATCTTTCTAGCTTATCTTCTACTTGTTCTCATTATATCTCCTTTAAATGCCCACCTGATGACATCCAGCATAATGTTCAGAAACTATGGCAGATTGATGCGTTACCACAGAGAAGCATGAAAGCAGTGGTTCGGTCCAAACAGGATCAAGAGGCAATGCACCAGCTTGAGACCCAAACTATCAGGACACCTGTTGACGGCGTTCTACGATATGCAGCACCCCTCCTCCGTGTAGACCCCTGGCCCCCTCTGAAGGCCCCCAAGGAGGCAGTAATTTCCCGTCTCCGCAGCTGTGAAAGGCGACTCCTTCAAAATCCACAACAGGCAAAGAACTATACTGGTGAGATCCAGAAATTAGTTAACGCTGGGTATGTCAAAAAGTTGTCATCCTCTGAAATAGAAGATACTCCTGAGTCCTGGTTCATACCCCACCACAATGTGCATCACAATGGTAAAGATCGCATTGTGTTTGATTGCTCCTTCTCCTTCCGAAATCAGTGTTTGAACTCGCAGTTACTTCCTGGACCAATCCTCGGGCCTTCCCTCCTTGGAGTTTTGCTCCGTTTTAGGCAGCACAAGATTGCAATCAGTGGAGACATTAAATCAATGTTTCACCAGGTGCGCCTATTACCCCAGGATAAACCTCTCCAGCGATTCCTCTGGCGTGACCTGGACTGTAAAGTTCCCCCAACTGTGTATGAATGGCAAGTCCTCCCCTTTGGCACAACCTCAAGCCCTTGCTGTGCCATTTACATCCTCCAGAGGATCATCAAAGATGCTCAGGCAGATGAGTGCATTCACAGTTCCATACACAGTAATTTCTACGTGGATAACTGTTTACAGAGTTTCCCCACTCCAGAGGAAGCCAAAGATCTCCTTAATAGCCTACGCACTACCCTCTCCTCTGGTGGCTTCGAAATCAGACAATGGGCCAGTAATGATCCTCAGGTCATCTGTCACCTCCCTCCTGAAGCCAGGTCAGAACAGACAGAGCTCTGGTTATCACACCATCCTTCTCTTGATCCCTTAGAGTCTACTCTAGGCCTCCTCTGGAACTGCCATACAGATACTCTCAGATACAGGCACAGAGCCATTGAATCTACTACTCCAACTATGCGTCATATTTACAGAGTCCTTGCTAGCCAGTATGATCCTCTTGGCTATATCCTCCCTTAAACCACAAGAGCCAAAATCATCGTCCAGCACTTATGGGGAAAGGCACGAGAATGGGATGACCCTAATCTCCCTCATGATCTCTTAAAAGCCTGTGCCCGGTTGCATAAAGCACCTTAAGTGTAATTTTCCCTTAAGTTCGCCCTTATGTTTCCCTTAAACCTAAGGGTGTTGCAGAAAAAAACCCTTAAGTGTTACTTAAGGGTTTCTTTAAGTGAAACGTCATAAACACTTAGAATTTCCCTTAAATGCTGTTTTTTCACTTAAATAATCCCTTAAAAAGCGTTAAGTGTTGCATAAAACCCCTTAACGGTCATTTCCCTAAGTATAACTTAAGGTTTGGAAATCGTAACCTTAAGGGTAACGCGGACAAAAATAAGACGACATGGCTGAATTTATGGAACCAGCTGAAGATCATTATGTGCCAAGAAGAATTTTTAGGGATAGGGAGAACCCTTTGGACCATTTTAGCGATGAAAAATTGTTGCAAGAATACCGATTTGATCGACGCGCAATATTTGCGCAATACATTGCTAACAAACTAGAGAGCGACCTTGACCATGTCACACATCGCAACCACTCTTTACCTGCGGTGTTACAAATGCTTAGCACTGCAGGTTTTTTTTTTTTTTTTTGCAACTGGGAGTTTTCAGTAGTGGGATATGTTTTACATGTGCATAAATCGGCTACCATTCAATAAATGTAGGCTACAATTAGTGTGTATCGGATTTTCAGGTGATATTCTCAATTCATTCAGTTAACGACGCTCTGAGGTAAAGTGTTCAGACTGCAGACTTATAGCAACGATTATATTTAATTGTACAGTACAGTCATAACATAACGTACAGACATTATCTTAATTCCATAATGTCCTTAAACATAACAATATTGCTGGCCATAAACTGAGAAAGTGCGCGTCCGGTGTGTGATACAGTTGTCCTAGACACGACGCGCGTTTTAGTGTTTTGCGTATCTATGGCAACAACAGACTTTTATAACGTGAATCCAGGATCGCTGTCGTGAAACACTTAAATGTTTCCCTTACCTAAGAGAACCGTTTAAGAGATTATATGCAACACCCTTAAGTTATTCTCTTAGGTAAGGGGAAATCGCCCCTTAAGTATCACACTTAAGGGAAAAACTTAAGGTGCTTTATGCAACCGGGCACTGGCTTTCATGGGAGAATGAACTTCCTAACCTCTCCACCATCACTTTGCCTCGCTGCCTCACACCTCATTCAGTAGACACCTCCTTAACCACTCAAGACCTCCACATCTTCTGTGATGCATCAGAGAAGTCCTATGGTGCGGTTGCCTACATGCGCACAGAAGATTGTCAGCAGCAAGGGAATGTGTCCTTTCTCATGGCGAGGTCCCGCGTTGCTCCCAAAAAACAACTTTCCATTCCACGACTTGAATTATGTGCTGCCCTCATAGGAGCTCAGCTATTCAGTCTCCTCCAAACAGAGCTCACCCTCCATATCAGAAAGACTATTCTGTGGACTGACTCTACCACTGTACTCCATTGGCTCACCTCTGACTCTTGCCGTTACAAAGTTTTCGTTGGAACCAGGGTAGCTGAGATTCAGGAGCTCACTAAAGGCCAGGAGTGGTGTTATGTGGATTCTAAGAACAACCCAGCGGACAACCTAACTAGAGGAAAGCTACTTGCTGAACTTAGTAGGCCCTGCAGGTGGAACCAAGGACCTGCCTTCATGTTTCAATCCCCCGAACTGTGGCCCACTAGCCCTGTCATAGATCAGTCTGATGATGCTGAAGAGTGCCGTAAGCCCAGCTTCTGTGGTGCTGTATCTCTCAGTCCATACCCCTCCATCCCTGACCCTAGTCAATTTGCCACCCTCCAAGATCTCCTTGACTGCATGGCCGCATCTCTTCATGGAGCGGCAAAGCCTCCATCAGCAGAAAACTATCGTGATTCAGAGACAGCCATCCTAAGACAAGCCCAGGTGGATTCCTTCAGGGATGATTTAGCCTGCCTTCAAACCCAAAAGCCCCTTCTTCCTTCAAGCCGTTTACTCTCCCTTGCCCCAGAGCTAGACCCAGCATCAGGGCTTATTCGAGTTGGCGGAAGGTTACGGCGAAGTAGTGATCTACCCCCTGATGCCATTCATCCAGTAGTCCTGGACCCTGCCCATCCAATCACAACGCTTATAATTAAGGATTGTGATGACCACTTACAACATCCTGGGCGAGAGAGGCTATTCGCTGAGTTAAGGAGGCGGTACTGGATCCTGAGGGGTCGTGAGGCAGTAAAAAATATCAGCATAGGTGCCCGAAATGCCAACAGTTCCGAGCACATCCTATTATTCCCCAAATGGCGGATCTCCCTCCCGCTCGCCTTCGCCTGAACACACCTCCATTCTATTCCACTGGGATGGATTGTTTCGGGCCCTATACAGTAAAGATTGGCAGACGAGCTGAGAAAAGGTGGGGAATAATTTTCAAATGTCTGACGACTAGGTGCGTGCATCTTGATCTACTCAGTCACATAAATACAGACTCCTTCCTGATGGCGCTCAGGCGCTTTATTGCTCGCAGAGGTAAACCATTTGAACTACTCTCTGACAGAGGTACCAACTTCATTGGCGGTAAGAGAGAGTTACTTGATGCCTATCAATCCCTGACCCCTGACCTTCAGGAAGCTCTAGCTAAGCAGAGGATTTCCTTCAAATTCAATCCTCCATACGCACCTCACTTTGGTGGAACCTGGGAGCGTGAAATACGCTCCATCAAAATCGCTCTGGAGACTACCCTCGGTGCTCAAATTGTCAGTGAGGAGGTATTACGCACAGTAATGATTGAAATTGAAGGCATCTTAAATTCCAAACCCATAGGCTATGTGTCTTCTGACATTGCTGACCCTGACCCGGTGACCCCTAACTTGCTGCTGATGGGGCGGCATGATGCTTCCCTTCCTCTGGTTACATATCCAGACTCTGAGCTGCACAGTCGCCGTCAATGGCGTCACAGCCAGATCCTTTCTGATCATTTTTGGGCCCATTTCCTTCGAAATTACCTTCCCTCTCTCCAGTCCAGACAGAAGTGGCGCACAGATCATCCTAACCTACAACCTAACACTGTTGTTCTAATACTAGATCCTCAACTTCCCAGATCCCAATGGTCAGTGGGTAAGGTCATCTCCCTTCATTCCAGCAAGGATGGCCGTTGTAGGGTTGCTGATGTCCAAGTCAAGGACAGGACATATACAAGGCCCATTGCCCGCCTCATTCCTCTTCCTGCCCTGCCTGATCTCCCCTGATTGATCAAATTTGCCATACAAATTTGGGGGCGGCTGTTGAGAAGTTGTGTGTCCCTAAGCGTCAAGGTGCCAAGCATGTGCCACACCCCACTTTGCTTGTTAATTTTCCTATTAAGTTTTAGCTCCACCCACCTAATCTCAAGCCAATTAGGACACTATCAGGCCTTATAAATTGCACCTGTGCCCACAGCACCTTCATTCTGGTGCACATGGATGCACTGTGCAGAGGACTGAGTTCTTCCTTTGTTTTTCCCTGCGTGTGTGTATTTGACCATGTAAGTGCTTATTTTGACACTTAATCATTATTCTGTATTAAGTTTATCCTAAATGTGTTTATTTTGCTGTATTTCTTGCTTAGGCATGTTCTTTAGTTATTTACATATGTATCTGAGATTATATTATGAGTAGATGACTTCATGTATTGTTTAAATTCCTTTATTTCCAGTGGATTTCATGTTGATTTCATGTTATGTTTATTGTGAACTAAAACATTGTATTTCTGTTCTTGTAGAAACCACACGCTCACACACATACATTCCTAATAAAGAAAGATGCCGTGTAATTGAAGTGACTAGACTGGATTGTTCTTACCGACACCTCCACTGGTTTTCAAGCCAGCCACCTACACATCTCTATCAATCCTCCTTTTCATCCCTCTTCCAAACAAACTGACTTCTTCTATACTGCTACCCTTTTAAATACAAGAGGTTCTAACGCTCATGCGCCCCCTAGTGGTGAGTATGAAAAAATACCAGAGTAACAGCCAATACTGTTACACAATGACTAATCTAATCTAAATCATCTGCTGTGTGAACTTTTTTTTTTTCTGTGTAGCTTTTTCTGGCAGGTTTGACAATGGAAATGCTACAGTATGTAGTTCTGCTGATGGTTATTTTATGTAAGAAACTCCAATTCATCCTGAATTATTACTCCAATTCATCTCACTGTTCTATTAGCCTACTGTAAATCATCTAACATGAATTCCTGTAGCGTAGAACATGGTGCTTTAGCAATGCCAGTGGATTTATTTCCCAGGAATGCATGATAAAATATGATAAAATCTGTAGGCCTATATCCTGATAGCAGTTTAAGTCACTTTGAATATCACGCAAATCTAATTACTCAAAAATAAATTCCCAGCAAACACATTTACGTTGTGGCAACGTCTGTGGCACGTTGCATTTCTTCTGTGGCAACGTCGCTGTCTACGTGCTCGCAACATTGTAACAACGTAGAATTGTAAGACGCGACAGGGCTGTAGCAACATTGTTGCGCGACATTAAGCAATAGTCAGGTCCCAAAATAGATACATAGCCCTGGATAAGATGCAGTAGGCATTTTTGAGGAAAAGTACTTCAAGTGTTGTTTCTATATGATTTTTAGGTGCTGAATCCATTTCTGCCATATAACAAGTTGTAAACGTCACTGTTTTGGCATAAACAATAAAAACAAAATGGCTGCCAAAAAAAAAAAAGTTTTAATGCATTTATTGCAGTTTAAACATTAAACATTAGAACTAAAACTATGCATTCTCAGAATATTTAAACATGTAAACAATGAAAAAACAACATTAACATGAAAGGGATAGTTTTTAATGGCTGCTGGAATTATGCCAAGGTACACTGGGAAGCATATATCAGTGGAAATATGCAATTATGCCCAGCCCGAAGGGGGGGACTTGGAATACACATGACCCCAGGGGGCTGCATATTGAGAATCACTGGGGTGTCCAGCCGCAAGTGGAATATTTCAAACCCAGGGGTGGCAAGGTAGCTTGCCGAGGGAAAGACACATGCTCAGAGAGGCTTACAGTGGACTAAACACGTGGGGGTTGCCCAGAGGCCGTGTTAGGTGTCGCCCAGCCTGCAGATCTACATATGTCTGTTAGCGAGGCGCCATGCGCTAGAGCCCAAGAGGATGCCACACTCCGGGTGGAGTGGGCCGTCACATCAAGGGGGCATGGTCGACCTTGCTGCTGGTAAGCCAAAGCAATGGCGTCCACTATCCAGTGAGACAACCTTTACTTGGAGAGAGCCTTTCCCTTCAGCTTCCCACCATGACAGACAAAGAGCTGGTCTGAAGTCCTGAAACAATGCATCCTGTCTACGTAAGTATGGAGGGTGCGTACTGGACAGAGCAGTGCCAAGGCTGGGTCTGCGTCCTCCAAGGGCAGCGCTTGCAGGTTCACTACCTGGTCTCGAAAGGGTGTGGTGGGAACCTTGGGCACATATCCAGGCCGGGGTCTCAGGATCACGTAAGAGTTAGCCGGTCCAAATTCCAGGCACGCTTTGTCACCCAAAAATGCCTGCAGGTCCCCTACCCTCTTGATGGAGGCCAATGCAACCAGGAGCACTGTCTTCATTGACAGGAACTTAAGCTCCACTGATTGCAAAGGCTCAAAGGGAGCACTCTGCAGAGCAGTTAAAACCACAGAGAGGTCCCAAGAGGGAACGAGAGGAGGGCGAGGAGGATTCAGTCTCCTCGCTTCTCTCAGGAAACTGATGATCAGGTCGTGCTTTCCAATGCACTTACCATCAACTGCATCATGATGTGTGGCAATGGCGGCACCATACACTTTCAGGGTGGAGGGAGACAACCTTCGCTCCAACCCTTCTTGCAAGAAGGAAAGCACGACACTGATCGGGCCTTTCGTGGGTTCTTTAAGTTTAGAAGAACACCAGTTGACAAATAGGTTCCACTTCAACGCATAGGCATGTCTCGTGGACGATGCTCTAGTCTAGCGGAAGTGATGGTAGCCACCACCGCTGGTGGTAGGGTACTCAAACCTGCCTCGTCCCGTCCAGGAGCCACACATGGGGGTTTCAAAGATCGGGACGAGGGTGTCATAAGGTGCCCCGTCCCTGAGAAAGCAGGTTCTTTCTCAGAGGAATTGGCCAGGGAGGTGCTGTCGCGAAGAGTACTAGTTCTTGGAACCAGGTGCGGTTGAGCCAATACGGGGCAACCAAAATTACCTGCTCCTCGTCCTCCCTGATATTGCGCAAAGTCTACGTAAGAAGGCTCACTGGGGGAAAACGCATACTTGCAGAGGCCCCGCGGCCAGCTGTGCGCCAGTGCATCCGTGCCGAGCGTGCCCTCGGTCAGAGAATAAAACAGGTCGCAGTAGCAAGAGTCGTGGGAGGCAAACAGATCGACCTGTGCGTCCTCGAACTGATCCCAAATCAGATGAACCGACTGGGGATGGAGTCCCCATTCTCCAGCGAGAGGCCGAAACCGAGACATATCAGCTGCACGGTTCAGGTCTCCCGGGATATAAATGGCTCGAAGCGACCTCAGATGCTTCTGACTCAATATGAGGAGGTGGCGAGCGAGTTGCGACATACGGCGGGAGCGCAGACCACCTTGTCGGTTGATGTACACTACTGTGGCGGTATTGTCTGATAGGACTAATACGTGCTGACCCCTGAGCAACGCACAGAAGCGGTGCAGGGTGAGACGTACAGCCAGCAACTCGAGGCAATTGACATGCCAAAGGCGCTGGGGTCTTGTCCAGGAGCCTGCGGCAGCATGTCCATTGCACATGGCGCCCTAGCCCATTATGGAGGCATCTGTTGATACAACAAGATGTCAGGAAACTCGTTCTATGGGCACTCCAGCCCATAGAAAACTGAGGTTCGTCCACGGGGTGAAGGTCTGACGGCAGTTACTGGGACTCGGAGCGTGCCGTGTTGCCATGCCCACCTCGGGACTTGATTGCGAAGCCAAAGCTGAAGCGGTCTCATATGAAGCAAGCCGAGCGACGTTACTGCGGCTGCGGATGCCATATGCCCCAGGAGCCTCTGAAATAGTTTCAGTGGAACCGCACTCTTGCCCTCGAACTGACGAAGGCAAATTAGCAGTGACTGCGCGCGCACACTCATAAGCTGCACGCACATGGCGACCAAGTTGATTTCCATACCGAGAAAAGAGATCCTCTGCACGGAGCAGAGTTTGCTCTTCTCCCAGTTGACCCGAAGGCCCAGACAAGCTAGGTGCCGCAGCACTAGGTTCCTGTGTTCGCAAACCTTGTCTCGAGAGTGAGCTAGGATCAGCCAGTCGTCAAGAGGAACAAGGGCTACCTCGACAACCTTTGTGAAGACGCGAAGAGACAGGGCTAGCCCGAAAGGGAGAACCGCGCACTGGTATGCCTGCCCCTTGAATTTTATATATATATACTGTATATATATATATATATATATATATATATATATATATATATATATATATATATATATATATATATATATATATATATATATATACTGGTATGCCTCATTTGCATATGTAAACATGACATTTCAGAAAACTTGTAATACAAAAAATGTCTGTCTCTATGTAAGTGAAAAACTGGAAAGGTTTTATGGTGATATCTATAACTTAAAATTTTTACCCTATCCACCTGTAGTGTTTTGGCTGTGAATAATGCACCTATTGTTTCAATGACAATTACAAGAAAATGGGACCCTTATTTCAATGTTATACGGTGGATCCTTATTCAGGAGACATTGAACTTTCTAAAAATGTGGTATAACAACTTTTCCTCAAAAATGCCTACAGGGTTACACAATCTTGAAGATTCGGACCTGACTAAACTGAGAGATGACGTTCTGACAATTTTTTGTTTTTATGCTAGATAGGCCTATAGATATCCCCCATTTAGCATTTTATGTTTTGAGGTTAATTTTTAATTAGTCAGATGTTAGATAATTATATAGTTTTTTTTTTATATATTGTTTATCTTTATTATTATTTATGGGGCTATCAATAAATTAGCCTAATTATAATCAACACCTGCAAGTGTACACTTCGAAGAGTAAAAATTACAGAAGGTTACGTTAATTCAACTTTATTAAAACGAAATGCATATTGTAATCAAATTGCACTTCCAAAAGTCATACATTTGTGAAAAAAGAAAAAAAAAAAACTAAATAAATGAATATACACATTTATACATTTATAAAATACATTTCAGAGAAAGTTTTTCTCAATCTTTTACACTGGCCGAATTGTATTTTTAATTTATATTTTTAATGGAAACTGTTTTCTATTTACAGTTAACTATTTTAACTGCACACTGATGTGCACTTGCAATTGAATGTCAAGGATACTTCCTTGGCAGGACTGGTCCTTCCAAGTCACTTCCTTCAGAGGCTAGGCGAGGCTCCTCTTTAGCATTCGGAGAACACGGGTGCTTCTCATTTCTTATTTGTGCATCCTTGTTTCCTTTCCTCGCTTCCTTTCCTCGCGTCTCAGCTCCGCCCCCTGTAGGATGCGAGGGAAGGCTGCAAGGAAAAGACGTGAGGACGGAGGAATCGAATGTAACTTTTTTTTATACATTGGAATCCTTGATCACTCGAGCGTCACTTCATTGCGTCATCAGCAGCGCTCAAAGGATCTGCCCTTATGTTGTTGGAGTTTGTTTATTTAAGAAATTCATAATAAATAATAATAAAGCAAGATACCCTGTTGAAATATGTGAGATGTGTGGTTTATAAACTGCAAAGGTAAAGTATACATTAAAATGATTGTGACCGATGTGAAGGGGGAGGAGAATTTAGACGTGCGTCACGTTTAAAGTGTAAGTTGCAGGTTAAATTTTTCACGAAGATAATGCAATGTGTTTATTAAACATAAAGATAAGAACTGCCCACCATTGTTTTTTATACCAAAATGCTGATATAATATGAAAAGTTGGCACTTTTAACAGTGGTTTTAACCGCTCCCGCTCCCTTCCACTAGATGGAGCGTGACGTCACAAGAGGAACTCACTAGTAGAGTTACCGGCATAGTCATAGCTATAGATGCCTTACATAACTACAGACAAGTTGGTTGTATGTTTTATTTGATAAAAAAATTATGGATAAAATAACTCAACTGTTAACATACTCGTGTGTGCTGACTTCAAGGGGACCGTGATCCTACACTGTTAACGATTTTCTTGTATTTTTACAGTACAGTACTGGCAGCACGGTGGCCAGCAAGTTACTGTATTTTGATTTACAGCAACTTTACTGTAATTTACTTTACAGTACACAATATCAGTACTGTAAACTACAAAACAGTACTTTACTGTATTTTTACTGTATTCTTGTAATGTTTCTGTTTCTGCTGTAATTAATTGTACAGTATTGTACTGTAAAATCTATATTGATACATTATTGCTAAATTTTATAATTTTCAAATTACTAATAATGATAATATTATATTTATATAATATTGAGTTATTATAGTATATACATTTACAGGTAATAATATTATACTGCAACTTCAGAATAACTGCAAATCAATCAATCCAAACAATGTTATTGTCAAAAACATTTTTTATTAATCAATTACACTATTGTGTATTTGTGAAAAAACATTTCATTTAGGAACACTACATGTCCAGTACACCAACACTTTACAGGTAAACAGCTTTTAAAGGGATAGTTAAAGGAACACGCCGACTTTTTGGGACTTCAGCTTATTCACTGTATCCCCCAGAGTTAGATGAGTCCACACACACCCTTCTTATCTCCGTGCGTGCTGTAACTCTGTTTGACGCACCCACCGCTAGCCTAGCTTAGCACAAAGACTGGAGGTAAACTACGGTGGCCGAGAAGGGTCACAACACATACAAACGCCACAACAACTTCATATTCAGAAAACAGCTTCGTCGATTTCACATCACGTACGCTGCAAATATTCACAGCACGAGCAAATAGGGAAACGAACTGCAAACTGCAAAGACACAACGGAAATGTTTCCAGGGGGGCCTTGATCAGTGACGGACCCGCATCCATCTGGTTGTCCTCGCGCTATCTGAATGTGCGCTTTTGTTGTCTATGTCTACAAGAGCAAGAGGTAAGTGTTTCTCTTTTATTATGACAGACTTGTAGACAACAAAAGCGCACATTCAGATATCGCGAGGACAACCAGATGGATGCGGGTCCGTCACTGATCAAGGCCCCCCTGGAAACATTTCCGTTGTGTCTTTGCAGTTTGCAGTTTGTTTCCCTATTTGCTCGTGCTGTGAATATTTGCAGCGTACGTGATGTGAAATCGACGAAGTTGTTTTCTGAATATGAAGTTGTTGTGGCGTTTGTATGTGTTGTGACCCTTCTCGGCCACCGTAGTTTACCTCCAGTCTTTGTGCTAAGCTAGGCTCCAGCTAGCATACTGCTCGCAATAAGTGACAAAATAACGCCAACATTTTCCTATTTACATGTTGTGATTTGTAAAGTCACAGCGTGTACAAATAACAAGGACACATGAGACACAACAATCTTCCAACTGTACACATACTGGGAACTATATTCTCAGAAGGCGAAGCACTGCTACTTCTGCGGAGTGATTTACTCGCAGCACCTGTGGTGAGGAGCAGATAGTTCGCTCAGAGTGTTGCGCTAATCACTCCGCCCAAGTAGTAGTCATTCGCCTACGAGAATATAGTTCTCAGTATGTGTACGGTTAGAAGATGGTTGTGTCTCATGTGACCTTGTTATTTGTACACGCTGTGACGACTATACAAATCACAACATGTAAATAGGAAAATGTTGCCGTTGTTTTGTCACTTATTGGGAGCAGTATGCTAGCTGGAGACATTTACCTCCAGTCTTTGTGTTAAGCTAGGCTAGCGGTGGGTGCGTCAGACAGAGTTACAGCACGCACGGAGATGAAAAGGGTATGTATGGACTTCACTTATCTAACTCTGGGGGATACGGTGAATAAGCTGAAGTTCCAAAAAGTCGGCGTGAGAGGTTGAGAAACTGCATGACTTGCAGCTGTAGATGGACACACTTTAAAATTTGGTTGGGACTTTGAGGTGGTACTGGAACCTGGCGGTGACCAAAACTGAAAAAGACATGACACACAAAAACACGTATGACAAATCCTGTTATCCACAGCACCAATAAAGATGAGCAGACAGTGTAAGAGATCAATTGTAAAATAAAATTTTGTAGAAATAACAAAAATTAAAAAAAACAGCCAATTAAAAAAATAAAAATAAAAATGTAACCTTTAGATTTTAAAACTTTAAGTTTAAAACATTGTATTAACATGGCTAATACTTACAGAAAACTCCTTCCCAGGCTGCAAATAAAATTCCCACGTCCCACACGTACAGCTGTAAGAAATCAAAATACATATTATTCAGTTAACTGTTATGTTTCTTGTTGAGGACATATATTTCATACATCTGCTTACAATACATCTAGGTTAACAAAAATAAGCTTCACTTTAAGCTTCACTTGACCTCTCTAAATATTCTAACTTGCTTTTTGGGCATGCATTTTACTTGTCTTTGTTGCCTAATAGATCATTATTAACTCTGATAGTTTTTTTTATTGATCAATTTACACCTTTATTTATATTTTTAATTATTATAGTAATCATTATTTGTCATTACAAATCACAATGCTACAGAAATGGGTCTCCAGCCTAAATAATAGAAATGAAATAAAAGGCTAAACTGGTACCAATAGCCAAACTCTCTTAGACCAAATCACCCATTTTGCGTTGCAAAGGAAAGTGCAGTATTTTTAACCCGTGTTTTCACGTGTTTTTCTGTCTAAACGACTTAATAAATTTGGTCCAGTATTTATCATAAAAGTTCGTAAAATCATAAAACCATCAAGTTCGCCATCCGAGAAACGGACTGCAAATATAGCATTTTGAGCAAAATAACGTACGTTATGTCTATTATAAGTGCTTGTTTTTACCACTGATGGGCTCGGATGTTATGGAAAGGATCCTTACAGATAACAGTTAACGTTAGACATTTTTGTTATCATAAGATCCTTCAAACGTAACGTTAACGTCAAATGCAGTAATTTTTATCTCGCAGACGATTGTATAACACATAACGTTAATTAACCACCTCGATTTGTCCTTCCACCGTTCCAACAATCACCAAGTCTGTTTTGGTCGAAATAAACCGTAAGGTAATGTTAATTCACTGTTCAAATCTCGAGTTAGATTTGAAAATGTCGAGACGGTCGAGACAAGCAGCGGGGTGAAAGAGCAGATCTAACTAACGGTGTTTTTGCAACCGTCGCTGGCTAAACTTCCACTGTCATTTGTACACTATAGTGTAAAATCCTAAAACCTTATTATAAAATTCAAAATTAACTTACCAAATTTCCAGATATCCGCAGAGTGAGATCCATTCATCCAGCGAGTGATCTGCTGCGATCTGCCTGCAGTTGAGTCTGACGTCAGTCAGGCGCGCGCTCTCTCTGTTTACAGCAACCCTGTATTATTGCCAGGCATTTTACAGCCAGGTTACAGCTAGGTTACAGCAACACTAAAATGTACTGTAAAATGTTCCCGCTCAAACAAAATTACCCACAATACAATGCAAATGACGGTACTTTACTGTAATATAGAAATGCAGTATTGTACTGTAGGTTATTACAGTACTGTGCTGCTAAATCTACAGCGACATTTAACAGTGTACCTGAAATGAGAATAAGCTATTCGCAAAACAAACGGGTTCAGGCACGTCAGATCAGCCGGTCGCGGGTCGAGCTGCTCCACTAAACTAAACGCGTTCACCTCACGGCAGCACACACTCTCCACTGCTGATAGCCCACACACACACAGTGATGGGGACATCGATCTCTCTTTTTCTTTTCTGACAATAAACATCGCTAATTAAATCGTGAGAAATTGATAACGCGTGGACTGAGGAAGGGTATTACATGACGTTTGAGGCGTCGATGAGACTAGCGATTGCGCCTGACGTGCATCTCTAACGTGCAGCTCTGATTTGGACTGACTTAACGTTACTGTAAGTAAATAATGTCTTCAGTCGTTGTCCCTCCTTGCTATTCTACATGACGGCAATATTTTGAAAAGACTTGCTTGTTCTGTTATATTATCCGGGTTAAGTTTGCACCAGGCTAGACTTGCTCTAACGTAGCTAACGTTACTCACCGGGACACCTGGCTAACCCTCCACTCATTCTCCTCACACCAAGCATTAATAACTCTTTGAGTGCCATGGCTCCCCTCTCTCACGCCTGACCAGTTAAAAATTGTAGGGCTGTGGTCCATAAAGAATTTGATGGTTTCCCACATCCTCAGTCGTTCTCCAAATAGCCATAATACAGTAGGAATCTAGCAGAGTATGGGTTGCGAGTTCCTCTTGTGACGTCATCACCCAGTAACTGAAAAACACGCTACGTTTGAAGAAACCCTAATAAATGTTATTTTAACGCATTTTAAGACAGAAATAATTAAATATATACATATAGAGCACTTTAATTTACACATTAATTGGCTGTGGTGGTTAACCTGCAACTTACACTTTAAGTCGTTCAAACTCTTCCGCATAGGATACACCTGTGTATCCTCGCTCATGACTCCTCAGGAAGCCTCCTAACTCCTCGATCCTCGACTCCTCGCGGTGCAATTAGAGAATTGAGATGTCCTTCAAGATGGCTGAGCTCGATCGGTTTCCGGGTCATAGGATGGAGGACGGAGGAGAGAGGAGACGAGGAGGGATATTGAGAAGCACCCCACATAAATGGAACAGGCTAGCAAGTGCACGTCAGTGCGTCATTACGTCAGTGAAAATGAAAAACAGCGTTGCTATGGACGCAGTTCTGTTCACTCAGGCAATATAATCGTTTTTAAATCAATAAACTCCTTTTTAATCATATTGATTATTTGACTGTCAGTGTTTAAACAGTGCGGGTCAATTTGACCCATAACATAATGGATGTAATTATTTTTTAAAACAAATGTTTGGTAACGTAAATATATTTACATTTGAAAGCATATTGATCCGTTAACGCTCCGACTCCATTAACGTCCAACATTTTGAATTTTTTGAACAAGATAGCAAAGCTGCGCGCATAGGATTGTGGGTGATTTGAGAGCGTGAAGAGCGCATCCTTTCCTGTAGGCTATATGGAATATTTTTCGAACAAAGGACTCAGTCCTTGGTGGAAATTCCGAGGATCCTCGACATTGGAACAGTCCTTCGACGGATGTCGATGACGTAGCATCCTCGAAATTCTGGCTTCAGAGGATCCTTCCTTGACATTTAGAAACGCCTTCTGACAATATTTTTATGCTATATCCCCCACTTTTTATCGTTTCTTGTTTATCTATATTATTATTTAATGGGGCTATCAACACCTGCAAGTGTACACTTTGAAGAGTAAAAATGACAGAAAGTTTCATTAATTCAACTATTAAATCTGCATATGGTAATCAAATTGCACTTCCAAAAGTAATACATTTGTAAAAAAAAAAAAAAAAAAAAAAAAGAAATAAACGAATATACAAATTTATAGTAGGCTATAGCCTTATATAGCCTATTATAGATAATAAATAAAACATAAAAAGCAAAGGCAGATCAGACCATTTAATGAACAAAACCGGGTCTGTATGGCAGACAGTAGCCGAAAGCCGGCCGATAAAGGTCGGAACCGGGGAAACATCCACAAATCCAGAGGAGCAAAGAAACGAATGAGATAGCGGAAAAATCAAATGACAAACTAAACAGTGCAAGCGAGGCTACACTAATCACATTAGAAATTAAAGTTGTAGGTTGTGTTTGATAGCTGAGGTAGGCTAAATTAAACGCAATACTCACATATCCTTGCTCGATGATGAATGAGAACACAATGAGCCCAACAGGTGGTTGGAATTTAAAAGGCTGATTTTCGCGCATAGTACATTATGTAGTCCAGTGGTCGTCCAGACACCCTAGGCACAACCTTAAGCAATGGCCATGAACGCTGGTTTAATGTCAACATTGTGACAACGCTGTAACAACCTTCACCACACAACGTATTTATAGCAACCTTTTGGCCATGTTGATAAAACGTTGTTAGAAGGTTGGCTACGTTGTGCCAACGTTCTGTGTTTGCTGGGTTGTATTTCATAATATTGTACGAAATGTTATTAAAATTATTATTATGAATATTACTAGAAATGTGAAATTATCAAGCAACTGTTCCTCTTAGGGTAGCCTACATATTTACATTTTATTATTATTATTATTTTATTTTTTTAAATAAATAAAAAAAAAAAAGTCAAAACAATGATGAAGATAACAGCGAAGCCTGCAAACCAGTATATAAACGCTAGAGGGCGAGAAAACAACATCTCTTTTTAAAAAAGAGATTGGCTTTAGGCAGCAATAATATATGATAGGCTATTTACAGACCGTTTTGTTTGTTTGTTTTTATGGGGACTTGATATTGATTGTTTGTGCATTTTACCTGCGTGTTTGTAAGTTGTTGGGTTTTTTTTTTTTGTTTTTTTTTTGTTTGTTTTTTTTGTTACTGTTTTAGGAGTTTGATCAATTGACTATCAGTAGGCCTGGAATGTTTGTTCGATTGTGGAAAAACGTGAAAATATGCACTTTTTTTCTTAAACGCGAATGCAGTTACTTTTTTAACAGAATTTGTCAAGAATGACACATGACATGCTCGCGCATGGTTTTTGCACTTGTGTGTGTGACTGTGACTACTACGGGGGCACGGCGATAAAGCCCCATACAAAAACTGTTCGGATAAAACCCATGACATATAACAATTATGGAGAGACAGATCCGTGTACATGCATGATTAAATGAATGATCTAATGTAGTCCAGGCTATTATTCGTTTTCGGCATATTCGGCAGGTCCTTCAGTCATGATAGAAACATTATTTTGTCAGGATTCGGAATTCGGTCTGGTTTACGCTTTGTCTTGTAAATATTAAAAAGAATGCATTTCAACTTTTGTAATGCACAAGGAAATTGGACAAATAAACATAGGTTGATATTAAGCAATTACATTTCTGAACTGCTAAAACAAATTCCTCGAAACCATCACCCACTTTATCAAAACCTTAAACACAAAACCAAATCTTTAAACTACATTAGAGAACATCTGACTCTTCTGACAAAACAATTACTGTAACTCAAAACAATTTTATCTGTGCTCAAAATCAAATAATGCTTTTAGATCTTACATCCAGTCAAAAATATAAACACTACAGATCATTTATTAGGCACTAAATGAAAAAAAGGAGGACACCGCATTCAAAGCATGCAGTTACAGGGAAAAAAAATGTATATTGTAACAATTACTAATTTTGCAATTTAAGTAAAAAAGTATAGTAGCCTAATCGCAGCTTAAGTTGTAAGGTGAATACATTTTACAGGCTATGCACTGCAAGTATAGCCTATAGTATTGTAGGCTACTGCATATTGTATAGAACAAGCGTGCCGCACAAGCCCTGAAAAGTGAAGCCAAAACGTCTCGATCGCCCCCCGGTGACTGGTCCTAGTATTAATAGGTCATAAGCCCCGCCTCCCCGTGTTAGTCAACGGGACGTGAGACCAACTAAACAATTAAAATTACACTTCAAATATCTTTTTTCCAAAGGTGGTTTCTTTCATTTGCTGTTGTTTTTATCACGCTGATGTAAGTTCAAGTGTCTGTTTCAAAAATAAGTTGCTTTTTAGTTAGTTACGTGATGCAGTGGTGTAACGTCATGATTGACAGCTGTGATTGACAGGTTCTCTGAGCGAAGTAGTCACTGAAGCACCAACGGACATTTTTTTCGGGATCTTCGGAGGATTGAGGAGATTGTATTTACTTTATTTTAACAAGCCTCTTGTCATACTGCAATATTTTTTTTTAAAAGTGTGCAGAATGCACTCTCCCTGAGTGCATTCTGCGAGAGTGAGGGCGAAGCCAGAGCCCGTCTACGGAGAGCCTGTCCACTCCCTATTAAGCCCTATTGTACCGAATTTTGGTTGTAGTACCACCAGAGTTCCACTGGGGGCGCTCGCCATGAGTGCAAAATGAATGGGAGTCAATGGGGCTAGACGGCTAAATTTGTCTCTTTCACCCGATTGCCGTTGAGAAATCTCAGATGTTATTGTAGATTTTGCAAGTTCAACATGGGTTTTAGGTCGAAAGTTGAATGAACGAGTACTTATGTCGTTTTGATTTCTTACAGGTTGAGTTGTTGTTGCCCATAACACGCTAGCATTCTGCTAATGACGTCAGCATTCTGACGTCATTGACATTTTGAAAGACTTTTTTAAAGCAAATAAGTGACTCTAAAAAATCTAACACCCAGCAATGTGTAATTTCTTTGCATCTCCTTTCGAATACAACATTCAAATTACTAGACAAAAAATTATATCCTGAGAAAAGTGGATTTTGAGGGGTATACCGCCATTGACCTCCATTCATTCTGCACTCGTCCTGTGAGCGCCCTCATATGGAATCAGAGTGGAACTGCAACCAGTTCAGAAGCCGGAAGTGTAGTGAGAGTGAAACTTCTCGCCATATTAGACATTGGGTGTTTCTCAATATGCGTTCTTCAGCAATCTTGCGTCCTTGTGTTCTCGTTTTACGTCATCATTAACCGTCGAAGTTCAGACCCAATCCTCAAGATCGCAAGTACAGAGGACGCATGAAAGAACCCGGATGTGTTCTTGATACCGAGGATGCATCGAATGCAGACTTGAGCTAGTACTCGCCTGGTGTCCCAGAAGTCATTGCGGCCGGTTCCGAGTTCGTTCTTCCAAGGAAGCTTGGCAAGACCGGTCTCCACGAGAACACAAGTCCGTTCTCTGCGTTCTTGGAATTGAGAAACAGCCATTCTCTGGCGAAGCGTTGATTTCGCGGCTTTACTTCCTGCTCACTACTGCGCAGGTCTGGTCCCGAGATCGCTACTGCGCAGGTCTGGTCCCAAGATCGCTACTGCGCAGACTCAAGTTCCAATATGTCAGCGCCATATCAGGACTCTGGCGGCTTCAGTTCTCATCAATGGAAGAGAGCGACAGGGCGTCGTCCATCTTTTTTTACAGTCTATGACTACAAGTAGGCTATAGCCTATAGTGTACTGCATATTATATAGAACTGAATGTCTGTTACACTTGCATACTGTAAAAATACAGTAGTCCAACTGCAAAAGCCCAAAAGGTCAACGAAATCTCTAAATGAAAAGCATGTTACAGAACACTCAAAAGCCTTAGCAACTGCAAAATTAGTCAGTGAGGAATTAATTCTGCCTCAACATCACATCTTGTGCTGGGTCCTCATAGGCAATGTCTCTTGGCAGGCAAAGGGAAAAACCCTATGTGCTGGATTTAGCCTTGACAACACTGTCCACACCTCGCTTTTTCTCGTCCTCATCCTCTTCCTCCTCGTCGCTTACACACACTCTTCCTCCTCTTGCTCTCAGATTGTTTCCATCTATTGTTGGTATCATTATTCAGTCCACCTGTGAACTCTGAACTGGCTCATATTTTGTACAGTTGGTTTGATCACATCATTAGAAATAAGTGTGGACAATTTTGAGTCATTTTGTGTAAACGATGACAACATCCCAGCCAACACACCCATGTGGGGCCCAAACGGGCTGTAAATGGGCTGATATCCGGGGCCAACCTGGGCTACCCAACTGGGAACCCAGCTAATTTTGGCCGCGGTTTCCGTGGTGGCCCCACATGTGTTAGCCCAGATGGGTTGATGATGGGCTCTTGATGGGCTCCATATCGGGCCCATGTGGGTAACCTAGGTAGCACCCATTTAGGGCCTACAGGAGTCTGCCCAGATGGGTTGATGATGGGCTCTTGATGGGCTCCATATCGGGCCCATGTGGGTAACCTAGGTAGCACCCATTTAGGGCCTACAGGAGTCTGCCCAGATGGGTTGATGATGGGCTCGTGATGGGCTCCATATCGGGCCCATATGGGTAACCTAGGTAGCACCCATTTAGGGCCTACAGGAGTCTGCCCACATGGGTTGATGATGGGACCCAGATAGGTCTTATCTAGGGCTCTATGGGCCACAACGGGTATATATATATGGGCTACAATATTTGTCTGTTTGGGTTACCTTATTTTACAGTAAACCCCTAAATACAATCATTACATGTAATCCACTAAACTATACTAAAATGTTAAAGGTATTCAATGAACTGAAACCAGTAGTTCACTTTTAAAGTTACTTTATTAAGTAAGTAGAAGTATCACAAAACAAGAAAAGAAAAAAGTTATATATATATATATATATATATATATATATATATATATATATATATATATATATATATATATATATATATATATATATGCACACGTTATATATGCATATCTGAAAAATTAACCATTTCACAAACAAAACAATAACCGTGCAGCTTCTCACTCCTCTGTTGTCGCTCTCCCAACGGCCCTTTGAAAAGAGAAAATAAATCAGTCAACCATTATGCCACTTTTTAAATTCCTTTTCACAGTTCAATCAGATGTGTCAGGTTAGCCTTTTGGTGCCCCACATCAAGTGTATCTAGATAAGGGGTTTGCAAACCTGTCCTGGAACACCCCCTGCACTGCACATATTGGAAGCACAAAATGTACATTTTGACCAACTTTTACCACTTTGAAGTAATTTCTAAAAAATAATTAGTGTTGTAGATCATTAAACCATTATGCTGCCTCATAAGTCTGTCTGAAATCAGAATAGTTACTGCTCAAATAAATAAAAACTAAACTAAATCGGTTTTGTGAGGCACCTTAGTGTGTAAACGCTGCCTGCTAAGTCGTTGCCTGATAGGGCAGCGAGGCAATGAGTCAGCTGCCTAAGTTTTCAGATGCAGACTTTGTACGTTTCCCTCATCTAATATACCGGATTCATCACATTAGCTCATTTATAGAAACTGCAAGATCTGAAGTGGGTGTGCAGTACTGAGGGTTCCCAGGACAAGTTAGAAAACCAAACATTTGCCCATCATTCATCCAACTCAAATATTGCTTATCACTTGACATGTAAGTAGTAGCAACTTTACAAAGTCTGCTCGCTCTAATGTTATGTTACAGAACATATTTCTCCTGTTTTACAACAATTGCACTGGCTCTTAGTTCAATTTTAAAAACTAAACAAGTTGGCTCCTTTATATCTTCTTCATATACACTTCCTCCACTACATCCTAAGATCGGCTTCTGCACTTACACTTGTTCTTCCACGCACTCGGACAACTTCCACGGGGTCACAAGCTTTTGGTTGTGCTGCTCCTGATGCCATCACTTCCTCTTCACTTCTTGCCTGCTGTCTGTACTATCCTGTATAAATAAAAGCAAGAAAACTCAATACAAAATAAGTCATGTACAAGATTTTCACTTTACAGTTCAATTAGTCGGGTAGAAAACAAAGTATACAACACAATCCATTCTAAAACACATTTTATGTATTCACACAAGCAATTCTTCAGAGCCCCAACAAGGAATTGTAAAAAAAAAAAATATTACTCCCATGTGTCAGTTACGATTGCTATAATGATAAGGTCATGATTTCATCTTTAAAACAGATGAAGAAATCAACAAATTGTGGTGTTGAGCTGAGAGGGTTGTGGACTGTTGCTCTTTGAATTATATCTTTCAATGCAGGTTTATATTGTTTCAACAATTTGCCTGACCCCTGGGGGCTCCGTATATTTCTGATAATATTTGTGGAGAAACATTACACTGTTTTAATTCAGAATCCTAACCATACATTGTAGACTACTAATTAAAAGTAATTTATTAAATCAAGTAAAATAAAAAATAACACAAAAGGCCAATGAATCTGTACCAGAAGTGATAGTGCAATGTAGCAGCTAAATAATAATCCTCCACCAAATTGCCAGTAATCAGCTGGTCCTTGGCGAATCTGAAGAGGGGGAAAGAAGAAATTATTCAATGAAAAGTCCTTAAAAAGCAGTATTTTCTTATATCATTTCTTCAAACAATCTTAAATTTAAAAAAAAAAAAAATGTTTGCCATTATAACATTCACACTACATGAACTGAGTAATGTCAAGGGCTGGGTAAAAAATATTGATTTCTCGATTTTATTTGATTCTCATTTTTACGAAACAATATCAATTCTTAAATCCCAAGAATCGATTAGTCAACCTGTTTTCAGTTGATGAATGAATGGAACATTGTAGCGTGCATCCCATCCAATTATGGAATGATTTTCCGGACTTTTTTCAAAAGGAATTGCAAATTGTATTTGCAATTGCGTTTTCAAATTGTGGACGCATAAAATGTGACATAATCCAAACGCAAATGCAAATCGCGCATTACCGTTTGCATGTTCGTTTAAGCCAGGGGTCACCAAACTAAGGCCCGCGGGCCGACTCAGGCCCGCCACCCCCCTTTGACTGGCCCCCCAGCCCCTCTGCCCCCCACTACTTGAACCGGCCCTATGAGGCAATCCCCAAAAGTCGTCATGGACGGTACGTCATGGTACGGGCGTCACGGTTTGGTGCATACATTTACACGGAGAATACACGGTATAAAAATACATAAAACTTGCGTGCAATTTAATTAATGTAATGCGGAACTACTGTTAGATACGCGGATTCTTAGGGACACCTAATCTGTAGCTCCGCCTTAGCTCTGAAGCTCTGAAGCAGGCTGCGGTGTAATTGCAATGCTGGAATATGTTCAGAGAGAGGTGTGGGCGCGATCGAAAAGTCGTAAAGTGTTTACTTATATTTGTGTGTGTGTGTGTGTGTGTGTGTGTGTGTGTGTGTGTGTGTGTGTGTGTGTGTGTGTGTGTGTGTGTGTGTGTGTGTGTGTTTGTGTGTGTGTGTGTGTGTGTGTGTGTGTGGCGCGGCCGCGATCGAACAGTGGAAACATAAAAACATACTCCGTCATTTAGTTTATGCAGGACATCATTCAAACTGCAAAGTGTTTAAGTTACTGTTAATTACATTTTTAAGGAAAACAAATATATTAATCTGAAATGTAGCAGATTAATTTTCAATTAATTTAGGTACAATTACCAAACATATCAAGGTATTTTTATTAATTGAATTAATGAACTAATTATATAAAACTATTGTCAGTGCACTACAAATAAACTGGTTCTATGCCTTTACTTTATTAATAAAACTTATTAAAAAAAATACAAGGCTTAAGACATTTATTTTTCTTTTGGTGGTCCAGCCTGAGACATGCACAAGCCTTCTGCATTTTTGTTTTGCTTTTCCCTTCATTGTACCCAACCGTGATGTCTGAACCGAGGTATGAACCGAACCGTGACTTCTGTGTACCGTTCCACCCCTAAAAGAGAGTGCAGAGTTTTCAAAGAACAGTGGACCAATGATTATTTGTGAAGAATAACTTTAAATAAAACAAAGTGTGAAGACTCGATTACAAGTTTTGCAAACCACTAGTAAAGATAAACAAATATGTGCCAGGAATCAAGTGTTGATATAGTAGTGTGGATATAGTAGTGGGGATGGCTGTGCCAGGCTAGTAATCTCTACTACACAATGAGGCCTGCTGGTGGTCATTTTGGTCTGGGTCATACAATTCTATGTTATATAGCTGACCCGGCCCCGGCCCCCCATCACAGTCAGGAACGATAATGTGGCCCCCAGAGAAAAAAGTTTGGTGACCCCTGGTTTAAGCGAACGCACAGTGACTGCCAAATTTAAAATGGAAATGCAAAGTCCGTTTGCAACTGTGTTTACCATATCTTACGAGTCTTGACCCTGTCATATTTAAATAGCAATTTCAATTACCACGTCTGCTTTTTCACTTTCTCAGCGTCGCGTATGTAGCCAGCCAAAACTCAAATGAAATCGCAATTCCCTAGTATTTCCATTTCCGATGCCTTACACGGAAACCTGTCAATCAGCGTCAAGGGTGGGATTATGCTATGGGGCGTGTTCGTGTTGGGACGTGACGTCACTCACAGTCGACGGTTAAGAGGTGATGCCCTGAACAGACAGATGCCGATTTACTTTAAACAATGGAGTTGGTGAAATTGTGGAGGACCTTATGATGCTCGCGCAGCAAGTTGATGACAGTACATCCTCTACAGATGTCCTCTTACTCAGAAGCCATTTCATTTTGGATAAGTTAAATGTTTTCGTGGCCTTGACCAACAGCAACATCAGTAATGTTGTCTTCGCCAACCTCAGTGAAGTAGCTAGGCTTTTGTGAAGGACAGGACAACTAAAGAACCTGGACGTCCTTTACTGGACATACCACAAGAGATGAGTGTCGGTGCTAGCTCTCACCCTTTCAAATAAGTGTTCTCAATTTGCGAAATTCAATAAAAATGCTGTCTGTTGCAGTTAAACCTGTGTGTGTGTGTGTGTGTGTGTGTGTGTGTCACTAGCGGCGCAGGATTTTGAATGTAGGTGGGCCTCCAGAAAACTGGATGGGCCAGTTAAAATAAGCCAAAAAAAAAAAAAAAACGGTTCCCCTTCATCTCCGTTTCAGCGCTTTTCTGCGCCACTGAGGACAGCAACTAACTAGCCTACCTGAATTTAATGCATATAGCATAGGTTTAAAAAACAAACCGGATATGTTTTGCTGCTTTTTTAATACAATTACAATTTAATTTAATGTATTGTTTAATACAATTATAGGCCTATTATTTTTTTAGTTTATTAACAGCAACAACAGCTGTAAAGATGAAGTTGACGATCTCCATATAGTGAACGCGCCTATAGAGAGAAATGCACATCATGGATTACATAATCAGAGAGTAGCCTTTTTCTTTTCGTTTTAAATTGTTAAAAAGACATTTTGGGCTTAAGATATATTTCATGTCTGTGAGGCATACGTTAAGTTTCGTTAAGTTAGGATGAGATGCGCTCCTGATCACGAGCAATGCAATGAGCGGTCATCCATGATTTTATTGTCTGCTATATTTCCTGCTTATTTATTAAATCCAGGCAATAAAAAAATTATTGGTTGATAAAAAAAATTATTGAAATTAAGATACAATTTATACAAAACGAAAAAGGCTTTCTACAAAACAAAACGTGGTCAAAATCACGTCTGACCCACATCTCTCGATATGCGCATCCTATCTTACTCGTGCGGTTCACTTTTCATAATCAACATGAAAAAATAACATTATAATATTTTAACAAATATGAAACTAAATGAGCTTATTTAATGGCTACAACACGTATAGTATACAGACTCTCTATTTGTACAAATTGCTGCACATTCATTTTATTCTGAATTTTGCACGCATTTAAAGGCATTTGTTTGCATGCATAGTAAAACATATCTGCAACATTTATCAAGTTCACTGATAATTATGCCTGATAATTATGAGAGAGAGAGAGAGAGAGAGAGAGAGAGAGAGAGAGAGAGAGAGAGAGAGAGAGAGAGAGAGAGAGAGAGAATGTTTGTTCCACTTTACATTTATGGTGTAGTCAATTTGTTTAGATTTATGTGGGATTTAATCATTTTAAATTAATCTCAACTGTGAAATGGACAAAAACAAGATTATACATAGGCTACTTTCAGACCAGTTAAATCAAACCCAGGTTTTTTTGTGTGTTTAGACAAATAATGTTACAAAAGTCACAAAATTCCATGACACTGAGATAAGGGAGATATGTTTTTTTGAATGGGGGGAAAATATCAAATGAGATCCAAACAGAACCCAAAGACAACATGAGGGTTTAAGAAATATTCATTTTAAACTAAACCAAAACCAAATCTTTATCTCAGTGTCATGGAATTTTGTGACTTTTGTTACATTACCTACATCTGTAGAGGATGTACTGTCATCAACTTGCTGCACAAGCATCATAAGGTCCTCCACAATTTCACCAACTCCATTGTTTAAAGTAAATCGGCATCTGTCTGTTCAGGGCATCACCTCTTAACCGTCGACTGTGAGTGACGTCACGTCCCAACACGAACACGCCCCATAGCATAATCCCACCCTTGACGCTGATTGACAGGTTTCCGTGTAAGGCATCGGAAATGGAAATACTAGGGAATTGCGATTTCATTTGAGTTTTGGCTGGCTACATACGCGACGCTGAGAAAGTGAAAAAGCAGACGTGGTAATTGAAATTGCTATTTAAATATGACAGGGTCAAGACTCGTAAGATATGGGAAACACAGTTGCAAACGGACTTTGCATTTCCATTTTAAATTTGGCAGTCACTGTGCGTTCGCTTAAACGAAAATGCAAACGGTAATGCGCGATTTGCATTTGCGTTTGGATTATGTCACATTTTATGCGTCCACAATTTGAAAACGCAATTGCAAATACAATTTGCAATTCCTTTTGAAAAAAGTCCGGAAAATCATTCCATATCCAATAAATCCAGCCCTAGTAATGTCATCTTTGAGACTGTTAGTTGTTACATGATGATTAAAAATGTAAACATAAACTTTAAGCATGGCAATCCCATCAGAAATGTGTATCATAGCAAGGGAAGCACACACATAAAAAACAAACAAAAAAACAATTGGTACCAAAATCAAACCATCAAATAATTTTACCTGCACCCATTTATCCTATTATGACACGTCTGAGGGTCTTTCCCTTTACGGTGTCCAGTGATTAAAGAAAGGACTGATGAAGGTGACATGAATCCACTTTCTGTGCGCCACTTCAGCAGAAAAAAGACAAAAGGACAAAAAAGTTACTCAGACTTGCTATTAGTAACGTTAACATTAAATGTCTTACTTTAAAGGTGAAAATCATACTTAATACTATATATTAAACCCAGTGTAGGTTTTTGAACAGTGGGTAAAATGAACTTACTGTAACAGTTAGTTGGTGAATGGGTCTGTTGGGTGTTCTCCCCAGATAAAAATTATTCCAATGCTTAATCTAAAAAAAAAAAAAAAAAAAAAAAAAAAAAAAGTAAACAAATATATTTCCAATACTGTTATCAGTGTTTGAAGAGGTTATGTAAACATACTTCTAACGAATAAATGACTGTTTTATCACTTTACTCATTCCAACGCTTTTTTTACCTCTCACCCAGCAAACACAGAACGTTCCCCTAACGTTCCCGTTTGGTTCCCATTTGGTTATTTTTTTGGGAACCAAACAAGAACGTTCTGGGAACGTTCCCTGTAGGTTATTTTTAGGATCTTTGTTTATAACATTAAGGGAACGTTCCCAGAACGTTCCCTGTAGGTTATTTTTAGGTTTAAATTTATAACCTAAAGAGAACGTTCTGGGAACATTCCCTGTAGGTTATTTTTTGGATATATTTTTATAACTTTAAGGGAACGTTCCCAGAACGTTCCCTGTAGGTTATTTTTAGGTTTAAATTTATAACCTAAAGAGAACGTTCTGGGAACATTCCCTGTAGGTTATTTTTAGGATCTATTTTTATAACTTTAAGGGAACGTTCCCAGAACGTTCCCTGTAGGTTATTTTTAGGTTTAAATTTATAACCTAAAGAGAACGTTCTGGGAACGTTCCCTGCAGGTTGTTATTTAATAACCTAAAGAGAACCTTCCCAGAACGTTCCCTGCAGGTTATTTTTAGGTTTAATTTTTATAACCTAAAGAGAACCTTCCCAGAACGTTTCCTTGCAGGTTTTAGGTTTTATTTGTATAACCTAAAGAGAACGTTCTGGGAACGTTCTCTGCAGGTTATTATTTTAATATCACTTAGCCTACTATTAACAGGCAGATTACCAACTGACAACGTCGTCAGTACGGTCCCCTAAGGTTATAAGATAACCAACAACGTTCAGATCTATTCGCAATAACTTTTTATTAATGATATTTTAAATTATGTTATATTTTAATTCTATATGTTTATTTAAATGCTGCATGACTTTGAAGTGTTTTAATGCGCATGCGCGTGATCAAACACTGGAGCACGTGCGCTGCTCGAGAGCAGATGGAAACGTCATCGACAACTGACAAACAACAAAACTCCCGTCTCTCGCTGTTGGTTTCACTGCTTTCAGGTAAGTTTAGACAACAAAATCTCACAAATAATACACACAAACGCCCCTGACACATTTCTTACGTGTAATTGACACGCTTCTGTTAAATATTTATTTTAAAGAAATGGTTTTATGTCTTTGAAAAAGTCCGTTAGCATCTACGCTAGCTAACCGGTTTCAAAAGACAACGTTAGGCCTAAGTTACGTTAAGTTGAGGTCTTATTTATGAAAGTTTGGGTTTTTAAACACATATTTAGTGTAGATAACAGTTTTTGATAGTTTTGCTGGTAATTTGTCAATGGGAAGTAAGCTAATTTATTTAGGCTAACCAAAAAGAATGCACTGTATTGTTAACTTAATCAGTGACGTTACTTACCAATATTGCTAAAATGTGATTTCAGAATAGCGAGAGAAAAAATAAAACTCTACAACAAGGGGTGAGTTATTGTTTAATCATGATGATAATTCCATATGCATTTATTTCACAATATATTATCTTAAGATTTGTATATATTTATCTTTTCTGCATTTCACCTCTGTTCTAGCTTGGTTCCTTGTAATAAACCTATCACATGTAATATTTTTGGCTCTGTGACAAACAGCATGTTATGTTCCTAGATCATCATGCTGTGATGGCCTGCTGCACTCCCTGTCCAAGAAAATCTCTATGAACCATATGACTAGTAAGCAAAACCACCTCAAACATGCAGTGCACTGCTGTCCAAAGGTTTGGGGTCTGTAAGATTTATGCTTTTGAAATAAGTCTCACATTTTAAAATCATTAACCCCAAGTTTTTTCAGTGAGATTGTCCTTGAGAAGCCTGTAAGCTAAATAATCAGCTAAATAATAGGCGACTAATACAATATTATAATGGTCATAGTTATAATAATTCATTTAACTATTATGATAACATGATATCCTGATGATTACTATATTTTATTTTATTTCTTTAGGTCTGTTTTGAATTATGTTGGCCAATGAGACTGACAACATACTGTCCAACTCAAAGGTATTTATGTATTTTTTTATTTTTTTTTATTGATCAATACTGAAATTCTTTGTACTTTTAAATGCGGTTCAGGGGGTCGACAACTTTAGGCAGTTATTTTTCACAGATTTATTTATTTAATGTTTATTTGACAGGGACAAATGCATAGAACATTGCTTTATAAAAAATACAAAGTAGATGCCATGCATACAGGTTTATAGCCATGACTAATTTGCAACCCCTAGATATCTTGGGCAGCTGTGGCTCATACTCTTAGCCTTTAAAAATGTTTGAATTGATATCCCCAATGCAATATCAGGGGGTAAATATATCATTAGAGTTCTTAAAGTTATGGCTTTGCTCTTGTTACCAGATGAGATAAAATCCCTATTGTTTGGCCCTGTATTCTTCAGGACAAGACCTTGATGCCATCCACAGTCAGTAGATGAAGAAGGTGAGTTTAGCCGAATTCAGTTCTCTTTCACTTTTTTTTTTTAGCTTAAACAGACACGTGCACGCAAAATGAAGTCAAAATGGCGAGTTTCCTCTTGTCTTGTGTTTTAAACAGAAAGAAAACGGATGCGTGTCATTTATATTAGTTCTGCGCATTCGTCTTAAAGGGACAGCAGCCTAACGTACCCGCAGCTGTGTCGCCAATGGTGATCAAACATCAAAAGAGAGAATGACTTGTAGCTTTAGCAAAGATACATTAATTTTATAGTTATTTTATTTTTACACTGAAGACTTATTTTACATTTTGATAAATCAATTTCTGTACCTGATAAGTTAGATTTAACTGAAAAACATAATGCACTGCTTATTTCAACTGTGTTTTTCTTCTATTGTATTTATCTATGCTTGTTATCTATTGTAATTTTCTATGCAGGTTCACTCTACAAAATCCCCCCAATAGAGGTTATGCGGAGCGCCCAGCGGTTGAACCGGAAAGAGGTCTAAGCATTTCCGCTTTTCACTTCCGTACACATCTGCAGCGGTAGGTGATCTCTGAGTTTACTGTTAATTTTTGCTTATTACACTAAAATTCTTACTTCTGTTTTAATTAAAATGTCACGAAGGCTAAAATATCAGAAAAGGGAACATCCGAACAGCAGTTTTTGTTGTGTGCCGGTCTGCTCTATGTCGGGGAAAATGAGTAGTACAAATAGGTTCTGTACTCATAAAGTGACGTCAACATCAGCAGTAGCATTCGCCGTCAGGCAAGTGTTATTTAAATAAACTCCTGATGTACTTACAAACTTTCCAATGCCTCGTTTAATGAGTACAGAACCTATTTGTACTACTGTAGTAGTTTGGTACCATTCTGGGCATTATTAGTGGGGTAATTTACCAGATACAAACCTGGAGCCGTTAGCGCATGCACTAAACCATACGGCTGATATCTCTAAATAAACTCTAAATTTTTCAATATTGTGCAGCACTAATATTGAGCATATCTTAAAGTGAACCTGGAATGATAATTTGTGATACCAGATGAGATGTATGTATGATAGATTTTGAACTGTACTATTTTTTTATTTCAGGTTTTCTGGGATCCCAGCGGAAGGCATCAAGGCATCAGATGTTGGCCTGGACAGATGCACCTGTAAACTACACCGACCTTTGCTTTTGCATGGATGGCTGATTATTACCATGTTCTGTGAGGGTTTCATTATAGCAAAACTGAGCACCTGTGACAGTGGAATTTGTAGGTGTAAAGTCACAGAGATTAAAAAAAAAAAATTGATAGCAGTTTCAAACTTTTTTTCACTTTCTTTCTCATAAACAACACAGCAGTTACAGGTTTTCAAATTCTTCATTGGAGGTGAGACTTATACATAAAAGGTAGAGCGAATTCGCAGGTCAGAGTTCACTAGACTTAAATATTATTTTCTCTGTTTTTTATTTGACTTCAGAGAGAGAGGCTTAATATGGGTATCCTTACCCCTATATAAAACATTCCTTTTTTGATTTGTAGTCTGAAATAATAAATAGTGCAATATAAATAAATGCAATGTAGTGTTTTGAAATATATAAATTTTTCTATACACATTGATGCTGAAATATCTGAATAAATACATGATACCAGCAGCGCTCGTGCTCATATCTCCTACAGCTTGTGATCCCAATTGTGATCCACAATCCCACCTCACTCTTTTCATTTGCTCCAGATGAATATTAATGCCATTACAGGGCTTGAATTTTGGCATGGGATTGTGTGTCCATGTAACGCGTTGTCTTTTAATTTTCTTGTTAAATTTGCAGATGGTGTTGGGAGTTTAAATGTTTTGAGCGGAGTGAAGATTGGCACATTCATGTATATTGTATATAAATGAATACTTTTTCAACTTTATAGCCAAAGTTATAGGCTACAGTTTGCAAAAAGATCGTTTTAATTAAAATGTTTGTGCAGTTTTATTTGAAATATTTTCATGTTTGAAATATTAAATGTAAATTACTGTTCCTGAATACATTTTGCTAACGCTGTTTTTAATGACTTATTTTAGGTTGATAATTAAACAATGAATAAACAAAAACATGGATTGTGTGCTGATTTATTTATTTAATACAAACTGATTGATTTACTTATTAGTGATAGTTTCTGTAAATTCAATTTATTGTAATAATATATTCATAGGATTCTTAAGTGTTTGAACAATAAACAATGTAGAATATGTTGTTTGTAGACCTACAATTTGTGTACAGGCATATCAGGATGTGTAGACGTTAGGAGAACGTTCCGGGAACGTTCTGGGAACCTTTCGGCAACGTTCCGGGAACGTTCCCCTAACCTTCCGGGAACGTTACGAGAACCTTGCGGGAACCTTTCGGGAACGTTCTGGGAACCTTTCGGGAACGTTCCGGGAACGTTCCCCTAACCTATAGGGAACGTTCTATTAACGTAAAGAAAACTTTCCTGGCTAACCAATAGGGAACGTTCTTGGGAACGTTCTGGGAACCAAAAACTAACGTTCCCAGAACGTTAAATTGTTAGCTGGGCATGCGTTTTTAAACTAACGTTAGCTGACATTAAACACACAACGTTACCAACAACAAAACACAGCAATGTCAGATGGTACTAAATTACATTTAAATACGTGCTTATATTGCTACAGCAGTACAAAAACACACACAGATAACTTATTGAACGTATAAGGTTGCATTAAGCCTATGACTGTTAACGTTACTCATGTCCATAAACGTTAACGTTAATTTAACTGACTGCTATAAGGACTGAAAAATGTTTTCTTACCTGATATCGCCAGTATTTTTACAGACCACGTACGAACCCTTCCTCTGTCCACATTCCAGCTTTTGTTCTTCATTGATATCAACTTAAATTCGCTCAAAATGTAAGAATTCAACAGGCAGATATAAAACTAGATTAAAAAGTTCGTCGAGACAAACTTTAAGTTGGCTTGAGAAAGCCGGACCAGAAAGTTTGAAGAAGTTTAAAATAGTTTGGAGTTTAAAGTAGTTTGAAGTTAGGGTTAGTTTAAAGTTTAAATTAGTTTGAAGTTTAAATTAGTTTAAAGTTTAAATTAGTCTAAAGTTTTAATTAGTTTAAAGTTTAAAGTAGTTTAAAGTTTAAATCAGTTTGAAGTTTAAAGCAGTTTAAAGTATGAAGTAGTTTACAGTTCAAAAGTTGTTGGGGGTTTTCTAGTGGGTTGCTAGGGTGTTCTGGGTGGTTGCTATGGTGTTGCTAGGCGGTTGCTAGGGTGTTCTGGGTGGTTGCTATGGTGTTGCTAGGTGGTTGCTAGGGTATTCTGGGTGGTTGCTAGGTGGTTGCTAGGGTGTTCTGGGTGGTTGCTATGGTGTTACTAGGTGGTTGGTAGTTGTCACAGATGGTTACTATGGAGTCTTTATAGAGTTCTTAGCATGATATAGCACTTAACTAATCGCTATTAGCATGTAGCTATTCACTGCTAGCATGTGTAGCATGTTGGAAGTGCTGTTTGCTAGCATGAGTCAAAAGAGCCAAACCTCATCTCTATACGATGTTCTGATACAGAGATATAGGTCTTGCAAAACGGTTGCTAGGGTACTCAAGTTTGGTTGCTATGGAGTTGCTTGGGAGCTGGAAGCTTTAAACTTAAGTTTAAAGTGGTTTGAAATTTAAAGTAGTTTACGAGTTTAGAGTTTAAGTTTAAATGAGTTTAGAGTGTGTGTGTGTGTGTGTGTGTGTGTGTGTGTGTTCGTTCACACACACACACACAGCACACACACACACACTCAGAGTTTATGAGTTTAGAGTTTATAAGTGTATAAATTGATGAGTTTATAAGTGTAAGAGTTTTTGAGTTTAGAGTTTATAAGTTTTAAATGAGTTTAGAGTGTATAAGTTTTAATGAGTTTAGAGTTTATAAGTTTAAATGAGTTTAAGAGTTCAGAGTTTATTAATTTATGAGTTTAAGAGTTCATAAGTCTATGAATTCATGAGTTTATAAGTTAATTAGTTTATAAGTGTATGAGTTTAGAGTTTATTAGTTTAAATGAGCCTCAATGACTCATATAGTATATAGAACGGCAGTTTGGTTTAGTCTTCAAGGTGTTTAGATTTAAATTTTTGTCGGTTGGTGAGTTTGAATCTAGATTTGAATTTTTTAGAACTCCCCATTGTAAGTCAATGGGAGTTTTTCCTAGTTTTGATCGGCATTTTTAGGAAAACCGTAAGTCCGATCAGTCTGAAAAGATATAGCAACTAACTTCAGATCAGTTTGAGTGTCTGAGCCGAGTTTGGAGTATGTAGAGTTAAAGCTCTAGGACGAGTTTGAGTCAACAGTTTTTAACAGAAGAATAATAATAATAACTAGATGCAAAAGTTCGTCGAGACAAACTTTAAGTTGGCTTGAGAAAGTTTGGACCAGAACGTTTTTTTTGCTAGGCGGTTGCTAGGGTGTTCTGGGTGGTTGCTATGGTGTTGCTAGGCGGTTGCTAAGGTATTTTGGATGGTTGCTAGGCGGTTGCTAGGGTGTTCTGGGTGGTTGCTATGGTGTTGCTAGGCGGTTGCTAGGGTGTTCTGGGTGGTTGCTAGGTGGTTGCTAGGGTGTTTTGAGTGGTTGCTAGGCGGTTGCTAGGGTATTCTGTTTGGTTGCTAGGGTGTTTTGGGTGGTTGCTAAGGTGTTCTGGGTGGTTGCTAGGCGGTTGCTAGGGTGTTCTGGGTGGTTGCTATGGTGTTGCTAGGCGGTTGCTAGGGTGTTCTGGGTGGTTGCTAGGCGGTTGCTAGGGTGTTCTGGGTGGTTGCTAGGCGGTTGCTAGGGTGTTCTGGGTGGTTGCTAGGGTGTTGCTAGGCGGTTGCAAGGGTGTTCTGGGTGGTTGCTAGGTGGTTGCTAGGGTGTTTTGGGTGGTTGCTAGGCGGTTGCTAGGGTATTCTGGTTGGTTGCTAGGGTGTTTTGGGTGGTTGCTAGGGTGTTGCTAAGTGGTTGCTAGGGTATTCTGGGTGGTTGCTATGGTGTTGCTAGGCGGTTGCTAGGGTGTTCTGGGTGGTTGTTATGGTGTTGCTAGGCGGTTGCTAAGGTATTCTGGGTGGTTGCTAGGCGGTTGCTAGGGTGTTATGGGTGGTTGCTAGGCGGTTGCTAGGGTGTTCTGGGTGGTTACTATGGTGTTGCTAGGTGGTTGCTAGGGTATTCTGGGTGGTTGCTAGGCAGTTGCTAGGGTGTTCTGGGTGGTTGCTATGGTATTGCTAGGCGGTTGCTAGGGTGTTCTGGGCTGTTGCTATGGTGTTACTAGGTGGTTGGTAGTTGTCACAGATGGTTACTATGGAGTCTTTACAGAGTTCTTAGCATGATCTTGGCATGATTTAGCACTTAACTAATCGCTATTAGCATGTAGCTATTTACTGCTAGCATGTATAGCATGTTGGAAGTGCTGTTTGCTAGCATGAGTCAAAAGAGCCAAACCTCATCTCTATACGATGTTCTGATACAGAGATATAGGTCTTGCAAAACGGTTGCTAGGGTACTCAAGTTTGGTTGCTATGGAGTTGCTTGGCAGCTGGAAGCTTTAAACTTAAGAAGTTTAAAGTGGTTTGAAGTTTAAAGTAGTTTACGAGTTTTTGAGTTTTGAGTTTATAAGTTTAAATGAGTTTAGAGTTTAAGTTTAAATGAGTTAAGAGTGAGTGTGTGTGTGTGTGTGTGTTCACACACACACACACACACACACTCACTCACTCAGACTTTATGAGTTTAGAGTTTATAAGTGTATAAATGCATGAGTTTATAAGTGTACAAGTTTCTGAGTTTAGTTTATAAGTTTAATTGAGTTTTGAGTTTATAAGTTTAAATGAGTTTAGAGTTTATATGTTTAAATGAGTTTAAAGAGTTCAGAGTTTATTAATTTATGAGTTTAAGAGTTCATAAGTCTATGAATTCATGAGTTTATAAGTTAATTAGTTTATAAGTGTATGAGTTTAGAGTTCATTAGTTTAAATGAGTCTCAATGGCTCTTATAGTATATAGAATGGCAGTTTGGTTTAGTCTTCAAGGTGTTTAGATTTAAATTTTCGTCGGTTGGTGAGTTTGAATCTAAATTTGAATTTTTTAGAACTCCCCAATGCAAGTCAATGGGAGTTTTTCCGAGTTTTGATCGTCATTTTTAGGAAAACCGTAAGTCCGATCAGTCTGAAAAGATATAGCACACTAAGTCAGAACAGTTTGAGTGTCTGAGCCGAGTTTGGAGTATGTAGAGTTAAAGCTCTAGGAGGAGTTTCATATAGAAATTTTTAGTCTCAGAAGAATAATAATAACTAGATGCAAAAGTTCGTCGAGACAAACTTTGAAGTTGGCTTGAGAAAGTTCGGACCAGAACGTTTTTTGCTAGGCGGTTGCTAGGATGTTATGGGTGGTCGCTATGGTGTTGCTAGGCGGTTGCTAGGGTGTTCTGGGTGGTTGCTATGGTGTTGCTAGGCGGTTGCTAGGGTATTCTGAGTGGTTGCTATGGTGTTGCTAGGCGGTTGCTAGGGTGTTCTGGGTGGTTGTTATGCTGTTGCTAGGTGGTTGCTAGGGTGTTCTGGGTGGTTGTTAGGCGGTTGCTAGGGTGTTCTGGGTAGTTGCTATGGTGTTGCTAGGCGGTTGCTAAGGTATTCTGGGTGGTTGCTAGGCGGTTGCTAGGGTGTTCTGGGTGGTTGCTATGCTGTTGCTAGGCGGTTGCTAGGGTATTCTGGGTGGTTGCTAGGCGGTTACTTGGGTGTTTTGGGTGGTTGCTATACTGTTGCTAGGGTGTTCTGGGTGGTTGCTATGCTGTTGCTAGGCGGTTGCTAGGGTGTTTTGGTGGTTGCTATGCTGTTGCTAGGCGGTTGCTATGGTGTTTTGGTGGTTGCTATGCTGTTGCTAGGGTATTATGGGGGGTTGCTAGGGTGTTGCTAGGCGGTTGCCAGGGTGTTCTAGGTGGTTGCTATGATGTTGCTAGGCGGTTGCTAGGGTGTTTTGGTGGTTGCTATGGTGTTGCTAGGCAGTTGCTAGGGTATTCTGGTTGGTTGCTATGGTGTTGCTAGGTGTTGCTATGCTGTTGCTAGGCGGTTGCTAGGGTATTCTGGGGGTTGTTAGGGTGTTGCTAGGCGGTTGCTAGGGTGTTCTAGGTGGTTGCTATGATGTTGCTAGGCGGTTGCTAGGGTGTTTGGGTGGTTGCTATGGTGTTGCTAGGCAGCTGCTAGGGTATGCTTGGTGGTTGCTAGGGTGTTGCTAGGTGGTTGCTAGGGTATTCTAGGTGGTTGCTAGGGTGTTGCTAGGCGGTTGCTAGGGTGTTTTGGTGGTTGCTATGGTGTTGCTAGGCGGTTACTAAGGTATTCTGGGTGGTTGCTAGGCGGTTGCTAGGGTGTTCTGGGTGGTTGCTATGGTGTTGCTAGGCGGTTACTAGGCGGTTGCTAGGGTGTTCTGGGCGGTTGCTATGGTGTTGCTAGGTGGTTGGTAGTTGTCACAGATGGTTACTATGGAGTCTTTATAGAGTTCTTAGCATGATCTTGGCATGATATAGCACTTAACTAATAGTTATTAGCATGTAGCTATTCAGTGCTAGCATGTGTAGCATGTTGGAAGTGCTGTTTGCTAGCATGAGTCAAAAGAGCCAAACCTCATCTCTATACGATGTTCTGATACAGAGATATAGGTCTTGCAAAACGGTTGCTAGGGTACTCAAGTTTGGTTGCTATGGAGTTGCTTGGGAGCTGGAAGCTTTAAACTTAAGAAGTGGTTTGAAGTTTAAAGTAGTTTACGAGTTTTTGAGTTTTGAGTTTATAAGTTTAAATGAGTTTAGAGTTTAAGTTTAAATGAGTTTAGTGTGTGTGTGTGTGTGTGTGTGTGTGTGTTCACACACACACACACACACACACACACACACACACACACACACACACACACACACACACACACACTCAGAGTTTATGAGTTTAGAGTTTATAAGTGTATAAATTGATGAGTTTATAAGTGTAAGAGTTTTTGAGTTTAGAGTTTATGTTTTAAATGAGTTTAGAGTTTATAAGTTTTAATGAGTTTAAAGTTTATAAGTTTAAATGAGTTTAAGAGTTCAGAGTTTATTAATTTATGAGTTTAAGAGTTCATAAGTCTATGAATTCATAAGTTTATAAGTTAATTAGTTTATAAGTGTATGAGTTTAGAGTTTATTAGTTTAAATGAGTCTCAATGGCTCATATAGTATATAGAATGGCAGTTTGGTTTAGTCTTCAAGGTATTTTGATTTAAATTTTGTCGGTTTGAATTTTTTAGAACTCCCCAATGTAAGTCAATGGGAGTTTTTGAATGAGTTTTTTCGAGTTTTGATCGTCATTTTTAGGAAAACCGTAAGTCGGATCAGTCTGAAAAGATATAGCAACGCGAGTCAGATCAGTTTGAGTGTCTGTGCCGAGTTTGGAGTATGTGGAGTTAAAGCTCTAGGAGGAGTTTGAGTTGTAAATTTTTATGGTCAGAAGAATAATAATAATAATAATAATAATAATAAGTTTAAATAGGATTTCAATATGTTGGCTCTCTCAAGCCAACTTAATAATAATAATAATAATAATAATAATAATAAGTTTAAATAGGATTTCAATATGTTGGCTCTCTCAAGCCAACTTAATAATAAGTTTAAATAGGATTTCAGTAAGTTGGCTCTCTCAAGCCAACTTAATAATAATAATAATAATAATAAGTTTAAATAGGATTTCAATATGTTGGCTCTCTCAAGCCAACTTAATAATAATAATAATAATAATAATAAGTTTAAATAGGATTTCAATATGTTGGCTCTCTCAAGCCAACTTTATAATAAGTTTAAATAGGATTTCAGTAAGTTGGCTCTCTCAAGCCAACTTAATAATAAGTTTAAATAGGATTTCAGTAAGTTGGCTCTCTCAAGCCAACTTAATAATAATAAGTTTAAGTACAATATCAGTAAGTTGGCTTTTCCAAGCCAACTTAATGACCCCTCAGGCAGCGCGCCCACTCGCAAAGCAGACAGCCGCGCCTCTGCTACCGCCGGCGTTTTTCCTCATTCGAATATTAATTTTCACCTTCGAAATTCTGTTTTTTAAAACTATTCGAATATATATTCGAATTTAGAATATTCGTTGACAGCCCTATGGGAGTTGTAGTGTCGTAGTGTCACACTTATTTCAGATGCCTTTTGAAAATACTACAATTACTCAACCCGCCAAAGTGGCTAGTTGGAGTGACTGTGTTACCCGCCACGAGCAAAATCCACCCGCATTTGGCGGGTTGGCGGGTGTTAATGTCAAGCCCTGCCCATAACGTGATTGAAATAAATAATATCTGAACTTGTAACAGTTTTGTTGCAAAGCACAATATTATGGTGAAATTAAATCTCGTGTTTGTTGGTTCTCTTCCTATTTGAAGGATAGGACTTTTTCAGTCAGTTTAGGGGATTTTTTTCTTCCATTGCACCTCTTGTGTGTGGGGTTCCACAGGGCCCTATACTGGGACCAATTCTATTTTCCCTTTGCTTCCTCTAGGTTCGATTTTTGAGAAATATGGAATTCAGTAACATCTGTATGCGGATGATTCTCAAATTTATTTACCACTGAAACATGGGCATAAATGTGCCATTCAGTCTCTTCATGCATGTTTGGCCGAAAGTTAAGTGTTGGCTTGCGAATAACTTTCTCCAATTAAATGAGGATAAGACCGAGATGATTTTATTTGGAAATAAGGGGTGTGTGGATGATGACTGCCTGGGGTTGTTTCCAGGGAAAAAACTGTCTAGCGTGAGGAACCTTGGTGTCATTTTTGATTCGGAGCCTAAATTTGACCGGCAAATCAATGCTGTCGTTAAGAATAGTTTCTTCCATCTTAGATCAAAATCTAAATTGAAATCTATCCTTTCTTTTGACAATATGGAGAAGGTTGTTCATGCCTTTGTGTCATCCCGTTTTGATTATTGTAATGTGTTGTATCTGGGTGTGAGTCAGGCTTCTCTCTCCCGTTTGCAGCTCGTTCAGAACTCAGCTGCCAGTCTTTTAACTGGTACTAAGAAGAGAGAGCACATTACTCCGGTGTTAATTAAACCACATTGGTTACCCATACGATACAGAATTCAATACAAAGCGCTGTTGTATGTTTTTAAGTCTCTGCATGACCTAGCACCTGAGTATGTTACTGATTTAATCAGCCGCTGTCAATCCAGTAGATCTCTGCGCTCAAATGATCAACTGCTTCTCATGGTTCCGCAATCCCCGTTTAAAATGAAAAGGTGATCGGGCATTCTCTGTTGCAGCTCCTAGGCTCTGGAATTACCTTCCTCTGTCTGTGAAAACTTGTCCTTCATTGGGTGTTTTTCAGAGTGCGCTTAAAACTTATTTGTTTTCTTTAGCATTTGATAATGCTTTGTAAGTTGTGTGTGTCATGTGTTTGCATTGTTTTATGTCTTTGTTTTTATTTTGCTTTATAAATAAAGTTGAGTTGAGTTGAGTTTGTTAAGTTAAAACGTTTCGGTTACTAACGTAACCTCTGTTCTCTCTAGAAGAGGGAACGAGTATTGCGTAGTTGCTACGCTACGGGAAAGCCTTTCTTTCTCGAGATACTGAAGCCAAAAAATTATCCTTAATTTTTATAATCTTGTCAACGCAGTGCGGCAGCCTGCAGACCTAGGGCAAGCTTACTAGCGTGCCCATTGGCTGCCCTGCGGCAACTGCAGCAGCCTACCGCTGAGCCCTTGGCGTGACGTCACGACCAATGAGCGCGCTTGGCGTGCTTAATGCGTCACAGCCCGCGAAAAGGGGTGTGGCTTAGCGTATATAAACAGGGCTCGGAGGCTGCTTCTCTGGTTTCTGTCGCATGAAGCGAAATGAGCTCGTGGCGCGAGCACGGTGGGCTACGCAATACTCGTTCCCTCTTCTAGAGAGAACAGAGGTTACGTTAGTAACCGAAACGTTCTCTTACGAGAGGTTCTCTCGTATTGCGTAGTTGCTATGCTACGGGAACGCCCTTGTCAACGCCGTGCGCGCCCAGCATCCACTGAATGAGTCCCAGGGAGAGCCCGGGGAACGTGATAGCAGAGAGCCGGGCGGCCCAAGAGGGCTAGCGCCGTACATAAGCACACACTAGGGGGTTAGGAGCGGCACGACCGGTCCGAACTGACAATTCCCTGCATAGTGCAGCTCAACCAGTAGAGCTAAATCACACAACGTAGCCCACGCACAGATAGTGGGCTGGCATACGCGAGACTTAGACTGATAACACTTTCGCCTGCAAGGCGGGAACATCCAGGTTGTAAAACCTAACAAATGTGGAGGGGGAGGCCCAGCCTGCCGCTGCACAAATGTCATGAATGGGAATCCCGCTGGACCACGCCCACGACGAGGCCATGCCTCTGGTGGAGTGAGCTCGAATGCCCAATGGGCACTGCAGGTCTTTAGACGCATAAGCAGCAGCAATAGCGTCCACTATCCATCTGGACAGGCTGTGTTTCGAGGCGGCGAGACCCTTGGTGCGCCCACCAAACGAAACAAAGAGCTGTTCCGAGCGCCTGAAAGCGGCGGACCGTGAAATGTAGTTTCTCAACGCCCTGACCGGGCAGAGGAGATTACTATCGGCCTCGCTGCCGTGCGTTGGCTGGGCTGAGAGGGAAATGACCTGTGCTCTGAAGGGAGTGCCCAAAATTTTGTGAACGTACCCATGCCTCGGTCTGAGAATGACTTTGGAGTCATTAGGTCCGAACTTGAGGCACGCGGCGTTAATAGATAACGCGTGAAGGTCTCCCACTCGTTTGACTAGGGCAAAACGGTTGCTAGGGTACTCAAGTTTGGTTGCTATGGAGTTGCTTGGGAGCTGGAAGCTTTAAACTTAAGAAGTGGTTTGAAGTTTAAAGTAGTTTACGAGTTTTTGAGTTTTGAGTTTATAAGTTTAAATGAGTTTAGAGTTTAAGTTTAAATGAGTTTAGTGTGTGTGTGTGTGTGTGTGTGTGTGTGTGTGTGTGTGTGTGTGTGTGTGTTCACACACACACACACACACACACACACACACACACACACACACACACACTCAGAGTTTATGAGTTTAGAGTTTATAAGTGTATAAATTGATGAGTTTATAAGTGTAAGAGTTTTTGAGTTTAGAGTTTATGTTTTAAATGAGTTTAGAGTTTATAAGTTTTAATGAGTTTAAAGTTTATAAGTTTAAATGAGTTTAAGAGTTCAGAGTTTATTAATTTATGAGTTTAAGAGTTCATAAGTCTATGAATTCATAAGTTTATAAGTTAATTAGTTTATAAGTGTATGAGTTTAGAGTTTATTAGTTTAAATGAGTCTCAATGGCTCATATAGTATATAGAATGGCAGTTTGGTTTAGTCTTCAAGGTATTTTGATTTAAATTTTGTCGGTTTGAATTTTTTAGAACTCCCCAATGTAAGTCAATGGGAGTTTTTGAATGAGTTTTTTCGAGTTTTGATCGTCATTTTTAGGAAAACCGTAAGTCGGATCAGTCTGAAAAGATATAGCAACGCGAGTCAGATCAGTTTGAGTGTCTGTGCCGAGTTTGGAGTATGTGGAGTTAAAGCTCTAGGAGGAGTTTGAGTTGTAAATTTTTACGGTCAGAAGAATAATAATAATAATAATAATAATAATAATAAGTTTAAATAGGATTTCAATATGTTGGCTCTCTCAAGCCAACTTAATAATAATAATAATAATAATAATAATAAGTTTAAATAGGATTTCAATATGTTGGCTCTCTCAAGCCAACTTAATAATAACTAGATTAAAAAGTTCGTCGAGACAAACTTTAAGTTGGCTTGAGAAAGTTTGGACCAGAAAGTTTGAAGAAGTTTAAAATTGTTTGGAGTTTAAATTAGTTTAAAGTAGTTTAAAGTTTAAATTAGTTTGAAGTTTAAATTAGTTTGAAGTTTAAATTAGCCTAAAGTTTAAATTAGTTTAAAGTTTAAATTAGTTTAAAGTTTAAATTAGTTTAAAGTTTAATGTAGTTTAAAGTTTAAATTAGTTTGAAGTTTAAAGTAGTTTAAAGTTTAAATTAGTTTGAAGTTTAAAGTAGTTTAAAGTTTAAATTAGCTTAAAGTTTAAATTAGCTTAAAGTTTAAATTAGCTTAAAGTTTAAATTAGCTTAAAGTTTAAATTAGTTTAAAGTTTAATGTAGTTTAAAGTTTAAATTAGTTTGAAGTTTAAAGTAGTTTAAAGTTTAAATTAGTTTGAAGTTTAAATTAGCTTAAAGTTTAAATTAGTTTGAAGTTTAAAGTAGTTTAAAGTTAAAAAGTTGTTGGGGGGTTTTCTAGTGGGTTGCTAAGGTGTTCTGGGTGGTTGCTAGGGTGTTCTGGGTGGTTGCTAGGGTGTTGCTAAGCGGTTGCTAGGGTATTTTGGGTTGTTGCTAGGGTGTTGCTAGGCGGTTGCTAAGGTATGTTGGGTGGTTGCTAGGCGGTTGCTAGGGTGTTCTGGGTGGTTGCTATGGTGTTGCTAGGCGGTTGCTAAGGTATTTTGGGTGATTGTTAGGGTGTTCTGGGTTGTTGCTAGGTTGTTGCTTGGTGGTTGCTAGGGTGTTCTGGGTGGTTGCTAGGGTGTTTTGGGTGGTTGCTATGGTGTTGCTAGGCGGTTGCTAAGGTATTTTTGGTGGTTGCTAGGGTGTTGCTAGGCAGTTGCTAAGGTATTTTGGTGGTTGCTAGGCGGTTGCTAGGGTGTTATGGGAGGTTGCTATGGTGTTGCTAGGCGGTTGCTAAGGTATTTTGGGTGGTTGCTAGGGTGTTGCTAGGCGGTTGCTATGGTGTTCTGGGTGGTTGCTATGCTGTTGCTAGGCGGTTGCTAGGGTATTCTGGGTGGTTGCTAGGCGGTTACTAGGGTGTTTTGGGTGGTTGCTATGGTGTTGCTAGGCGGTTGCTAGGGTGTTCTGGGTGGTTGCTAGGGTGTTGCTAGGCGGTTGCTAGGGTGTTTTGGGTGGTTGCTATGGTGTTGCTAGGCGGTTGCTAGGGTATTCTGGGTGGTTGCTATGCTGTTGCTAGGTGGTTGCTAGGGTGTTCTGGTTGGTTGCTAGGGTGTTCTGGGTGGTTGCTAGGCGGTTGCTAGGGTGTTCTGGGTGGTTGCTAGGCGGTTGCTTGGGTATTCTGGGTGGTTGCTATGGTGTTGCTAGGCGGTTGCTAGGGTATTCTGGGTGGTTGCTATGCTGTTGCTAGGCGGTTGCTAGGGTGTTCTGGGTGGTTGCTAGGCGGTTGCTAGGGTGTTCTGGGCTGTTGCTATGGTGTTACTGGGTGGTTGGTAGTTGTCACAGATGGTTACTATGGAGTCTTTACAGAGTTCTTAGCATGATCTTGGCATGATTTAGCACTTAACTAATCACTATTAGCATGTAGCTATTTACTGCTAGCATGTGTAGCATGTTGGAAGTGCTGTTTGCTAGCATGAGTCAAAAGAGCCAAACCTCATCTCTATACGATGTTCTGATACAGAGATATAGGTCTTGCAAAACGGTTGCTAGGGTACTCAAGTTTGGTTGCTATGGAGTTGCTTGGGAGCTGGGAGCTTTAAACTTAAGAAGTTTAAAGTGGTTTGAAGTTTAAAGTAGTTTACAAGTTTTTGAGTTTTGAGTTTATAAGTTTAATTGAGTTTAGAGTTTAAGTTTAAATGAGTTTAGAGTGAGTGTGTGTGTGTGTGTGTGTGTGTCTGAACTCTTGAACTCATTTAAACTTATAAACTCTAAACTCATTAAAACTTATAAACTCTAAACTCAAAAACTAGTACACTTATAAACTCATGCATTTATACACTTATAAACTCTAAACTCAAAAACTCTGAGTGTGTGTGTGTGTGTGTGTGTGTGTACACACACACACACACACACACTCAGAGTTTTTGAGTTTAGAGTTTATAAGTGTATAAATGCATGAGTTTATAAGTGTACTAGTTTTTGAGTTTAGTTTATAAGTTTAATTGAGTTTTGAGTTTATAAGTTTTAATGAGTTTAGAGTTTATAAGTTTAAATGAGTTTAGAGTTTATAAGTTTAAATGAGTTTAAGAGTTCAGAGTTTATTAATTTATGAGTTTAAGAGTTCATAGGTCTATGAATTCATGAGTTTATAAGTTAATTAGTTTATAAGTGTATGAGTTTAGAGTTCATTAGTTTAATTGAGTCTCAATGGCTCATATAGTATATAGAATGGCAGTTTGGTTTAGTCTTCAAGGTGTTTAGATTTAAATTTTTGTCGGTTTGAATTTTTTAGAACTCCCCAATGTAAGTCAATGGGAGTTTTTGAATGAGTTTTTCCGAGTTTTGATCGTCATTTTTAGGAAAACCGTAAGTCGGATCAGTCTGAAAAGATATAGCAACGCGAGTCAGATCAGTTTGAGTGTCTGTGCCGAGTTTGGAGTATGTGGAGTTAAAGCTCTAGGAGGAGTTTGAATTGTAAATTTTTACGGTCAGAATAATAATAATAATAATAATAATAATAATAATAATAAGTTTAAATAGGATTTCAATATGTTGGCTCTCTCAAGCCAACTTAACTAGATGCAAAAGTTCGTCGAGACAAACTTTAAGTTGGCTTGAGAAAGTTTGGACCAGAACGCTTTTTGCTAGGCGGTTGCTAGGGTCTTTTGGGTGGTTGCTAGGCGGTTGCTAGGGTCTTTTGGGTGGTTGCTATGCTGTTTCTAGGCGGTTGCTAGGGTATTCTGGGTGGTTGCTAGGCGGTTGCTAGGGTGTTTTGGGTGGTTGCTAGGCGGTTGCTAGGGTGTTCTGGGTGGTTGCTATGGTGTTGCTAGGCGGTTGCTAGGGTATTCTTGGTGATTGCTAGGAGGTTGCTAGGGTGTTCTGGGTGGTTGATATGGTGTTGCTAGGCGGTTGCAAAGGTATTCTGGGTGGTTGCTAGGCGGGTGCTAGGGTGTTCTGAGTGGTTGCTATGCTGTTGCTAGGGTGTTTTGGGTGGTTGCTAGGCGGTTGCTAGGGTGTTCTGGGTGGTTGCTATGGTGTTGCTAGGCGGTTGCTAGGGTATTCTGGGTGGTTGCTAGGCGGTTGCTAGGGTGTTCTGGGTGGTTGCTATGGTGTTGCTAGGCGGTTGCTAGGGTGTTCTGGGTGGTTGCTATGGTGTTGCTAGGCGGTTGCTAGGGTATTCTTGGTGGTTGCTAGGCGGTTGCTAGGGTTATCTGGGTGGTTGATATGGTGTTGCTAGGCGGTTGCTAAGGTATTCTGGGTGGTTGCTAGGCGGTTGCTAGGGTGTTCTGAGTGGTTGCTATGCTGTTGCTAGGGTGTTCTGGGTGGTTGCTAGGCGGTTGCTAGGGTGTTCTGGGTGGTTGCTATGGTGTTGCTAGGCGGTTGCTAGGGTATTCTGGGTGGTTGCTAGGCGGTTGCTAGGGTGTTCTGGGTGGTTGCTATGGTGTTGCTAGTGGGTGGTTGCTATGGTGTTGCTAGGCGGTTGCTAGGGTATTCTGAGTGGTTGCTAGGCGGTTGCTAGGGTGTTCTGGGTGGTTGCTATGGTGTTGCTAGGCGGTTGCTAAGGTATTCTGGGCGGTTACTAGGCGGTTGCTAGGGTGTTCTGGGCGGTTGCTATGGTGTTGCTAGGTGGTTGGTAGTTGTCACAGATGGTTACTATGGAGTCTTTATAGAGTTCTTAGCATGATCTTGGCATGATATAGCACTTAACTAATCGTTATTAGCATGTAGCTATTCAGTGCTAGCATGTGTAGCATGTTGGAAGTGCTGTTTGCTAGCATGAGTCAAAAGAGCCAAACCTCATCTCTATACGATGTTCTGATACAGAGATATAGGTCTTGCAAAACGGTTGCTAGGGTACTCAAGTTTGGTTGCTATGGAGTTGCTTGGGAGCTGGAAGCTTTAAACTTAAGAAGTGATTTGAAGTTTAAAGTAGTTTACGAGTTTTTGAGTTTTGAGTTTATAAGTTTAAATGAGTTTAGAGTTTAAGTTTAAATGAGTTTAGTGTGTGTGTGTGTGTGTGTGTGTGTGTGTGTGTGTGTGTGTGTGTACACACACACACACACACACACACACACACTCAGAGTTTATGAGTTTAGAGTTTATAAGTGTATAAATTGATGAGTTTATAAGTGTAAGAGTTTTTGAGTTTAGAGTTTATAAGTTTTAATGAGTTTAGAGTTTATAAGTTTAAATGAGTTCAAGAGTTCAGAGTTTATTAATTTATGAGTTTAAGAGTTCATAAGTCTATGAATTCATGAGTTTATAAGTGAATTAGTTTATAAGTGTATGAGTTTAGAGTTCATTAGTTTAAATGAGTCTCAATGGCTCATATAGTATATAGAATGGCAGTTTGGTTTAGTCTTCAAGGTATTTTGATTTAAATTTTGTCGGTTTGAATTTTTTAGAACTCCCCAATGTAAGTCAATGGGAGTTTTTGAATGAGTTTTTTCGAGTTTTGATCGTCATTTTTAGGAAAACCGTAAGTCGGATCAGTCTGAAAAGATATAGCAACGCGAGTCAGATCAGTTTGAGTGTCTGTGCCGAGTTTGGAGTATGTGGAGTTAAAGCTCTAGGAGGAGTTTGAGTTGTAAATTTTTACGGTCAGAATAATAATAATAATAATAATAATAATAATAATAAGTTTAAATAGGATTTCAATATGTTGGCTCTCTCAAGCCAACTTAATAATAATAAGTTTAAATAGGATTTCAATATGTTGGCTCTCTCAAGCCAACTTAATAAGTTTAAATACAATATCAGTAAGTTGGCTCTCTCAAGCCAACTTAACTAGATGCGAAAGTTCGTCGAGACAAACTTTAAGTTGGCTTGAGGGAGTTAGGAACAGAAAGTTTTTTGCTAGGCGGTTGCTAGGATATTATGGGTGGTCCCTATGGTGTTGCTAAGGCGGTTGCTAGGGTATTCTGGGTGGTTGCTATGGTGTTGCTAAGCGGTTGCTAAGGTATTTTGGGTGGTTGCTAGGGTGTTGATAGGCAGTTGCTAGGGTGTTCTGGGTGGTTGCTAGGCAGTTGCTAGGGTGTTCTGGGTGGTTGCTAGGCTGTTTTGGGGGGTTGCTAGGGTATTCTGGGTGGTTGCTAGGCGGTTGCTAGGGTATTTTGGGTGGTTGCTAGGCGGTTGCTAGGGTGTTCTGGTGGTTGCTATGGTGTTGCTAGCCGGTTGCTAAGGTATTTTGGGTGGTTGCTAGGTGGTTGCTAGGGTGTTCTGGGTGGTTGCTATGGTGTTGCTAGGCGGTTGCTAGGGTATTTTGGGTGGTTGCTAGGGTATTCTGGGTGGTTGCTAGGGTGTTTTGGGTGGTTGCTAGGCAGTTGCTAGGATATTTTGGGTGGTTGCTAGGGTCTTTTGGGTGGTTGCTAGGCGGTTGCTAGGGTCTTTTGGGTGGTTGCTAGGATATTTTTGGGTGGTTGCTAGGGTCTTTTGGGTGGTTGCTAGGCGGTTGCTAGGGTATTTTGGTTGGTTGCTAGGCGGTTGCTAGGATATTTTGAGTGGTTGCTAGGGTGTTTTGGGTGGTTGCTAGGGTATTTTGGGTGGTTGCTAGGGTGTTTTGGGTGGTTGCTAGGCAGTTGCTAGGGTTTTCTGGGTGGTTGCTAGGGTCTTTTGGGTGGTTGCTAGGGTGTTTTGGGTGGTTGCTAGGCAGTTGCTAGGGTCTTATAGGTGGTTGCTAGGGTCTTATGGGTGGTTGCTAGGGTGTTTTGGGTGGTTGCTAGGGTCTTTTGGGTGGTTGCTAGGGTGTTTTGGGTGGTTGCTAGGCGGTTGCTAGGATGTTTTTGGGTGGTTGCTAGGGTGGTTGCTAGGCGGTTGCTAGGGTGTTATGGGTGGTTGCTAGGCTGTTCTGGGTGGTTGATAGGCGGTTGCTAGGTTGTTATGGGTGGTTGCTATGGTGTTGCTAGGCGGTTGCTAAGGTATTCAGGGCGGTTGATATGGTGTTACTAGGTGGCTGGTAGTTGTCACAGATGGTTACTATGGAGTTTTTAGAGAGTTCTTAGCATGATCTTGGCATGATTTAACACTTAACTAATCACTATTAGCATGTAGCTATTCACTGCTAGCATGTGTAGTATGTTGGAAGTGCTGTTTGCTAGCATGAGTCAAAAGAGCCAAACCTCATCTCTATACGATGTTCTGATACAGAGATATAGGTCTTACAAAACGGTTGCTAGGGTACTCGAGTTTGGTTGCTATGGAGTTGCTTGGGAGCTGGAAGATTTAAACTTAAGAAGTTTATAGTGGTTTGAAGTTTACAGTAGTTTGAAGTTTATGACAGAGATAGATAGATAAATAAGTTATATAGATACACACACACACACACACACACACACACACACTCACTCAGACTACCTCGCTCACACACTCACTCAGACACACACACACACACACACACACTCTCAGAGTTTATGAGTTTAGAGTTTATAAGTGTATAAATTGATGAGTTTATAAGTGTACAAGTTTTTGAGTTTAGAGTTTATAAGTTTAAATGAGTTTAAGAGTTCAGAGTTTATTAATTTATGAGTTTAAGAGTTCATAAGTCTATGAATTCATGAGTTTATTAGTTAATTAGTTATTAAATTTAAGTTAATTAGTTTATAAGTGTATGAGATTAGAGTTTATTAGTTTAAATGAGTTTCATTGGCTAATATAAATAGAACGGCAGTTTGGTTTAGTCTTCAAGGTGTTTAGATTTGAATTTTTGTCGGTTGGTGAGTTTGAATCTGGATTTGAATTTTTAGAATGCCCAATGTTAAGTCAATGGGAGTTTTTCCGAGTTTTGATCGTCATTTGTAGGAAAACCGTAAGTCCGATCAGTCTGAAAAGATATAGCACACCGAGTCAGATCTGTTTTAGTGTCTGAGCCGATTTTGGAGTATGTAGAGTTAAAGCTCTAGGACGAGTTTGAGTCCGATTTTTTAGTAAGAAGAATAATAATAATAACTAGATGCGAAAGTTCGTCGAGACAAACTTTAAGTTGGCTTGAGAAAGTTTGGGCCGCAAAGGTTGCTAGGGTGTTCTGGGTGGTTCCTAATGTATTTTTTAGGGTATTTTGGGCGGTTGCTAGGGTGTTCTGGGTGGTTGCTAGGTGGTTGCTAGGGTGTCCTGGGTGGTTGCTAAGGTCTTTTGGGTGGTTGCTAGGGTATTTTGGGTGGTTGCTAGGGTGTTCTAGGTGGTTGCTAGGGTATTCTGGGTGGTTGCTAGGCGGTTGCTAGGGTTTTCTGGGTGGTTGCTAGGGTCTTTTGGGTGGTTGCTAGGGTCTTTTGAGTGGTTGCTAGGCAGTTGCTAGGGTGTTTTGGGTGGTTGCTAGGATGTTTTGGGTGGTTGCTAGGGTCTTTTGGGTGGTTGCTAGGGTCTTTTGGGTGGTTGCTAGGGTCTTTTGAGTCGTTGCTAGGCAGTTGCTAGGGTGTTTTGGGTGGTTGCTAGGGTCTTTTGGGTGGTTGCTAGGCGGTTGCTAGGGTGTTTTGGGTGGTTGCTAGGATATTTTGGGTGGTTGCTAGGGTCTTTTGGGTGGTTGCTAGGCGGTTGCTAGGGTGTTTTGGGTGGTTTCTAGGATATTTTGGGTGGTTGCTAGGGTCTTTTGGGTGGTTGCTAGGTGGTTGCTAGGGTGTTCTGGGTGGTTGCTAGGGTGTTTTGGGTGGTTGCTAGGGTATTTTGGGTGGTTGCTAGGGTCTTTTGGGTGGTTGCTAGGGTGTTCTGGGTGGTTGCTAAGCGGTTGCTAGGGTGTTCTGGGTGGTTGCTAGGGTCTTTTGGGTGGTTGCTAGGCGGTTGTTAGGGTCTTTTGGGTGGTTGCTAGGCGGTTGCTAGGGTATTTTGGGTGGTTGCTAGGGTGTTCTGGGTGGTTGCTAGGCGGTTGCTAGGATGTTCTGGGGGGTTGCTATGGTATTGAGGGCGGTTGATATGGTGTTACTAGGTGGTTGGTAGTTGTCACAGATGGTTACTATGGAGTTTTTATAGAGTTCTTAGCATGATCTTGGCATGATTCAACACTTAACTAATTGCTATTAGCATGTAGCTATTCACTGCTAGCATGTGTAGCATGTTGGAAGTGCTGTTTGCTAGCATGAGTCAAAAGAGCCAAAACTCATCTCTATACGATGTTCTGATACAGAGATATAGGTCTTGCAAAACGGTTGCTAGGGTACTCAAGTTTGGTTGCTATGGAGTTGCTTGGGAGCTGGAAGCATTAAACTTAAGAAGTTTAAAGTGGTTTGAAGTTTAAAGTAGTTTAAAGTAGTTTGAAGTTTATGATAGATATATAAATAAGTTAGATAGATACACACACACAAACACACACACACACACACACACACACACACACACACACACACACACTCACTCAGACTACCTCGCTCACACACTCACTCAGACACACACACACACTCAGAGTTTATGAGTTTAGAGTTTATAAGTGTACGAGTTTTTGAGTTTAGAGTTTATAAGTTTAAATGAGTTTAGAGTTCAGAGTTTATTAATTTATGAGTTTAAGAGTTCATAAGTCTATGAATTCATGAGTTTATTAGTTAATTAGTTATTAAATTTAAGTTAATTAGTTTATAAGTGTATGAGATTAGAGTTTATTAGTTTAAATGAGTTTCATTGGCTAATATATATAGAACGGCAGTTTGGTTTAGTCTTCAAGGTGTTTAGATTTGAATTTTTGTCGGTTGGTGAGTTTGAATCTGGATTTGAATTTTTTAGAACTCCCCAATGTAAGTCAATGGGAGTTTTTCCGAGTTTTGATCGTCATTTGTAGGAAAACCGTAAGTCCGATCAGTCTGAAAAGATAAAGCAACTCGAGTCAGAACAGTTTGAGTGTCTGAGCCGAGTTTGGAGTATGTAGAGTTAAAGCTCTAGGACGAGTTTGAGTGGAATTTTTTGGTAAGAAGAATAATAATAATAACTAGATGCGAAAGTTCGTCGAGACAAACTTTAAGTTGGCTTGAGAAAGTTTGGAGGAGAATGTTTTTTTGCTGGGCGGTTGCTAGGATGTTATGGGTGGTTGCTATGGTGTTGCTAGGGTATTTTGGGCGGTTGCTAGGGTGTTCTGGGTGGTTGCTAGGCGGTTGCTAGGGTGTTATGAGTGGTTACTAGGATGTTTTGGGTGGTTGCTAGGGTATTTTGGGTGGTTACTATGGTGTTCTGGGTGGTTGCTAGGCGGTTGCTAGGGTATTTTAGGTGGTTGCTAGGGTGTTCTGGGTGGTTGCTAGGGTGTTCTGGGTGGTTGCTAGGGTGTTCTGGGTGGTTGCTAGGCGGTTGCTAGGATATTTTGGGTGGTTGCTAGGGTATTCTGGGTGGTTGCTAGGCGGTTGCTAGGATATTTTGGGTGGTTGCTAGGGTCTTTTGGGTGGTTGCTAGGCGGTTGCTAGGGTATTTTGGGTGGTTGTTATGGTCTTTTGGGTGGTTGCTAGGCGGTTGCTATGGTATTTTCGGTGGTTGCTAGGGTCTTTTAGGTGGTTGCTAGGCAGTTGCTAGGGTATTTTGGGTGGTTGCTAGGGTGTTCTGGGTGGTTGCTAGGCAGTTGCTAGGGTGTTCTGGGTGGTTGCTATGGTGTTGCTAGGGTGTTTTGGGTGGTTGCTAGGCGGTTGCTAGGGTCTTTTGGGTGGTTGCTAGGGTCTTTTGGGTGGTTGCTAGGGTGTTTTGGGTGGTTGCTAGGCGGTTGCTAGGGTGTTCTGGGTGGTTGCTAGGCTGTTTTGGGTGGTTGCTAGGATATTCTGGGTGGTTGCTAGGCGGTTGCTAGGATATTTCTGGTGGTTGCTAGGGTCTTTTGGGTGGTTGCTAGGCGGTTGATAGGATATTTCTGGTGGTTGCTTGGGTCTTTTGGGTGGTTGCTAGGCGGTTGCTAGGGTGTTTTGGGTGGTTGCTAGGGTCTTTTGGGTGGTTGCTAGGCGGTTGCTAGGGTGTTTTGAGTGGTTGCTAGGGTCTTTTGGGTGGTTGCTACGGTGTTCTGGGTGGTTGCTAGGGTCTTTTGGGTGGTTGCTAGGCAGTTGCTAGGGTGTTCTGGGGGGTTGCTATGGAATTCAGGGCGGTTGATATGGTGTTACTAGGTGGTTGGTAGTTGTCACAGATGGTTACTATGGAGTTTTTATAGAGTTTTTAGCATGATCTTGGCATGATTCAACACTTAACTAATCGCTATTAGCATGTAGCTATTCACTGCTAGCATATGTAGCATGTTGGAAGTGCTGTTTGCTAGCATGAGTCAAAAGAGCCAAACCTCATCTCTATACGATGTTCTGATACAGAGATATAGGTCTTGCAAAACGGTTGCTAGGGTACTCAAGTTTGGTTGCTATGGAGTTGCTTGGGAGCTGGGAGCTTTAAACTTAAGAAGTTTAAATTGGTTTAAAGTTTAAAGTAGTTTGAAGTTTATGACAGAGAGATAGATAGATAAATAAGGTAGATAGATACACACACACACACACTCACAGACTACCTCGCTCACACACTCACTCAGACACACACACACACACTCAGAGTTTATGAGTTTAGAGTTTATAAGTGTATAAATTGATGAGTTTATAAGTGTACAAGTTTTTGAGTTTAGAGTTTATAAGTTTAAATGAGTTTAAGAGTTCAGAGTTTATTAATTTATGAGTTTAAGAGTTCATAAGTCTATGAATTCATGAGTTTATTAGTTAATTAGTTATTAAATTTAAGTTAATTAGTTTATAAGTGTATGAGATTAGAGTTTATTAGTTTAAATGAGTTTCATTGGCTAATATAAATAGAACGGCAGTTTGGTTTAGTCTTCAAGGTGTTTAGATTAGAATTTTTGTCGGTTGGTGAGTTTGAATCTGGATTTGAATTTTTTAGAATGCCCAATGTTAAGTCAATGGGAGTTTTTCCGAGTTTTGATCGTCATTTGTAGGAAAACCGTAAGTCCGATCAGTCTGAAAAGATATAGCACACCGAGTCAGATCTGTTTGAGTGTCTGAGCCGATTTTGGAGTATGTAGAGTTAAAGCTCTAGGAGGAGTTTGAGTCAGATTTTTTAGTAAGAAGAATAATAATAACCAGATGCAAAAGTTCGTCGAGACAAACTTTGAAGTTGGCTTGAGAAAGTTCGGACCAGAACGTTTTTTGCTAGGCGGTTGCTAGGATGTTATGGGTGGTCGCTATGGTGTTGCTAGGCGGTTGCTAGGGTGTTCTGGGTGGTTGCTATGGTGTTGCTAGGCGGTTGCTAGGGTATTCTGAGTGGTTGCTATGGTGTTGCTAGGCGGTTGCTAGGGTGTTCTGGGTGGTTGTTATGCTGTTGCTAGGTGGTTGCTAGGGTGTTCTGGGTGGTTGTTAGGCGGTTGCTAGGGTGTTCTGGGTAGTTGCTATGGTGTTGCTAGGCGGTTGCTAAGGTATTCTGGGTGGTTGCTAGGCGGTTGCTAGGGTGTTCTGGGTGGTTGCTATGCTGTTGCTAGGCGGTTGCTAGGGTATTCTGGGTGGTTGCTAGGCGGTTACTAGGGTGTTTTGGGTGGTTGCTATACTGTTGCTAGGGTGTTCTGGGTGGTTGCTATGCTGTTGCTAGGCGGTTGCTAGGGTGTTTTGGTGGTTGCTATGCTGTCGCTAGGCGGTTGCTATGGTGTTTTGGTGGTTGCTATGCTGTTGCTAGGGTATTATGGGGGGTTGCTAGGGTGTTGCTAGGCGGTTGCCAGGGTGTTCTAGGTGGTTGCTATGATGTTGCTAGGCGGTTGCTAGGGTGTTTTGGTGGTTGCTATGGTGTTGCTAGGCAGTTGCTAGGGTATTCTGGTTGGTTGCTATGGTGTTGCTAGGTGTTGCTATGCTGTTGCTAGGCGGTTGCTAGGGTATTCTGGGGGTTGTTAGGGTGTTGCTAGGCGGTTGCTAGGGTGTTCTAGGTGGTTGCTATGATGTTGCTAGGCGGTTGCTAGGGTGTTTGGGTGGTTGCTATGGTGTTGCTAGGCAGCTGCTAGGGTATGCTTGGTGGTTGCTAGGGTGTTGCTAGGTGGTTGCTAGGGTATTCTAGGTGGTTGCTAGGGTGTTGCTAGGCGGTTGCTAGGGTGTTTTGGTGGTTGCTATGGTGTTGCTAGGCGGTTACTAAGGTATTCTGGGTGGTTGCTAGGCGGTTGCTAGGGTGTTCTGGGTGGTTGCTATGGTGTTGCTAGGCGGTTACTAGGCGGTTGCTAGGGTGTTCTGGGCGGTTGCTATGGTGTTGCTAGGTGGTTGGTAGTTGTCACAGATGGTTACTATGGAGTCTTTATAGAGTTCTTAGCATGATCTTGGCATGATATAGCACTTAACTAATAGTTATTAGCATGTAGCTATTCAGTGCTAGCATGTGTAGCATGTTGGAAGTGCTGTTTGCTAGCATGAGTCAAAAGAGCCAAACCTCATCTCTATACGATGTTCTGATACAGAGATATAGGTCTTGCAAAACGGTTGCTAGGGTACTCAAGTTTGGTTGCTATGGAGTTGCTTGGGAGCTGGAAGCTTTAAACTTAAGAAGTGGTTTGAAGTTTAAAGTAGTTTACGAGTTTTTGAGTTTTGAGTTTATAAGTTTAAATGAGTTTAGAGTTTAAGTTTAAATGAGTTTAGTGTGTGTGTGTGTGTGTGTGTGTGTGTGTGTGTGTGTGTGTTCACACACACACACACACACACACACTCAGAGTTTATGAGTTTAGAGTTTATAAGTGTATAAATTGATGAGTTTATAAGTGTAAGAGTTTTTGAGTTTAGAGTTTATGTTTTAAATGAGTTTAGAGTTTATAAGTTTTAATGAGTTTAAAGTTTATAAGTTTAAATGAGTTTAAGAGTTCAGAGTTTATTAATTTATGAGTTTAAGAGTTCATAAGTCTATGAGTTTATAAGTGTATGAGTTTAGAGTTTATTAGTTTAAATGAGTCTCAATGGCTCATATAGTATATAGAATGGCAGTTTGGTTTAGTCTTCAAGGTATTTTGATTTAAATTTTGTCGGTTTGAATTTTTTAGAACTCCCCAATGTAAGTCAATGGAGTTTTTGAATTTGTTTTTTCGAGTTTTGATCGTCATTTTTAGGAAAACCGTAAGTCCGATCAGTCTGAAAAGATATAGCAACGCGAGTCAGATCAGTTTGAGTGTCTGTGCCGAGTTTGGAGTATGTGGAGTTAAAGCTCTAGGAGGAGTTTGAGTTGTAAATTTTTACGGTCAGAAGAATAATAATAATAACTAGATGCAAAAGTTCGTCGAGACAAACTTTGAAGTTGGCTTGAGAAAGTTCGGACCAGAACGTTTTTTGCTAGGCGGTTGCTAGGATGTTATGGGTGGTCGCTATGGTGTTGCTAGGCGGTTGCTAGGGTGTTCTGGGTGGTTGCTATGGTGTTGCTAGGCGGTTGCTAGGGTATTCTGAGTGGTTGCTATGGTGTTGCTAGGCGGTTGCTAGGGTGTTCTGGGTGGTTGTTATGCTGTTGCTAGGTGGTTGCTAGGGTGTTCTGGGTGGTTGTTAGGCGGTTGCTAGGGTGTTCTGGGTAGTTGCTATGGTGTTGCTAGGCGGTTGCTAAGGTATTCTGGGTGGTTGCTAGGCGGTTGCTAGGGTGTTCTGGGTGGTTGCTATGCTGTTGCTAGGCGGTTGCTAGGGTATTCTGGGTGGTTGCTAGGCGGTTACTAGGGTGTTTTGGGTGGTTGCTATACTGTTGCTAGGGTGTTCTGGGTGGTTGCTATGCTGTTGCTAGGCGGTTGCTAGGGTGTTTTGGTGGTTGCTATGCTGTTGCTAGGCGGTTGCTATGGTGTTTTGGTGGTTGCTATGCTGTTGCTAGGGTATTATGGGGGGTTGCTAGGGTGTTGCTAGGCGGTTGCCAGGGTGTTCTAGGTGGTTGCTATGATGTTGCTAGGCGGTTGCTAGGGTGTTTTGGTGGTTGCTATGGTGTTGCTAGGCAGTTGCTAGGGTATTCTGGTTGGTTGCTATGGTGTTGCTAGGTGTTGCTATGCTGTTGCTAGGCGGTTGCTAGGGTATTCTGGGGGTTGTTAGGGTGTTGCTAGGCGGTTGCTAGGGTGTTCTAGGTGGTTGCTATGATGTTGCTAGGCGGTTGCTAGGGTGTTTGGGTGGTTGCTATGGTGTTGCTAGGCAGCTGCTAGGGTATGCTTGGTGGTTGCTAGGGTGTTGCTAGGTGGTTGCTAGGGTATTCTAGGTGGTTGCTAGGGTGTTGCTAGGCGGTTGCTAGGGTGTTTTGGTGGTTGCTATGGTGTTGCTAGGCGGTTACTAAGGTATTCTGGGTGGTTGCTAGGCGGTTGCTAGGGTGTTCTGGGTGGTTGCTATGGTGTTGCTAGGCGGTTGCTAGGGTGTTCTGGGCGGTTGCTATGGTGTTGCTAGGTGGTTGGTAGTTGTCACAGATGGTTACTATGGAGTCTTTATAGAGTTCTTAGCATGATCTTGGCATGATATAGCACTTAACTAATCGTTATTAGCATGTAGCTATTCAGTGCTAGCATGTGTAGCATGTTGGAAGTGCTGTTTGCTAGCATGAGTCAAAAGAGCCAAACCTCATCTCTATACGATGTTCTGATACAGAGATATAGGTCTTGCAAAACGGTTGCTAGGGTACTCAAGTTTGGTTGCTATGGAGTTGCTTGGGAGCTGGAAGCTTTAAACTTAAGAAGTGGTTTGAAGTTTAAAGTAGTTTACGAGTTTTTGAGTTTTGAGTTTATAAGTTTAAATGAGTTTAGAGTTTAAGTTTAAATGAGTTTAGTGTGTGTGTGTGTGTGTGTGTGTGTTCACACACACACACACACACACACACACACTCAGAGTTTATGAGTTTAGAGTTTATAAGTGTATAAATTGATGAGTTTATAAGTGTAAGAGTTTTTGAGTTTAGAGTTTATGTTTTAAATGAGTTTAGAGTTTATAAGTTTTAATGAGTTTACAGTTTATAAGTTTAAATGAGTTTAAGAGTTCAGAGTTTATTAATTTATGAGTTTAAGAGTTCATAAGTCTATGAATTCATAAGTTTATAAGTTAATTAGTTTATAAGTGTATGAGTTTAGAGTTTATTAGTTTAAATGAGTCTCAATGGCTCATATAGTATATAGAATGGCAGTTTGGTTTAGTCTTCAAGGTATTTTGATTTAAATTTTGTCGGTTTGAATTTTTTAGAACTCCCCAATGTAAGTCAATGGGAGTTTTTGAATGAGTTTTTTCGAGTTTTGATCGTCATTTTTAGGAAAACCGTAAGTCGGATCAGTCTGAAAAGATATAGCAACGCGAGTCAGATCAGTTTGAGTGTCTGTGCCGAGTTTGGAGTATGTGGAGTTAAAGCTCTAGGAGGAGTTTGAGTTGTAAATTTTTACGGTCAGAAGAATAATAATAACTAGATGCAAAAGTTCGTCGAGACAAACTTTAAGTTGGCTTGAGAAAGTTTGGACCAGAACGTTTTTTTTGCTAGGCGGTTGCTAGGGTGTTCTGGGTGGTTGCTATGGTGTTGCTAGGCGGTTGCTAAGGTATTTTGGGTGGTTGCTAGGCGGTTGCTAAGGTATTTTGGGTGGTTGCTAGGCGGTTGCTAGGGTGTTCTGGGTGGTTGCTATGGTGTTACTAGGCGGTTGCTAGGGTGTTCTGGGTGGTTGCTAGGTGGTTGCTAGGGTGTTTTGAGTGGTTGCTAGGCGGTTGCTAGGGTATTCTGTTTGGTTGCTAGGGTGTTTTGGGTGGTTGCTAAGGTGTTCTGGGTGGTTGCTAGGCGGTTGCTAGGGTGTTCTGGGTGGTTGCTATGGTGTTGCTAGGCGGTTTCTAGGGTGTTCTGGGTGGTTGCTAGGCGGTTGCTAGGGTGTTCTGGGTGGTTGCTATGGTGTTGCTAGGCGGTTGCTAGGGTATTCTGGGTGGTTGCTAGGCGGTTGCTAAGGTGTTCTGGGTGGTTGCTAGGCGGTTGCTAGGGTGTTCTGGGTGGTTGCTAGGGTGTTGCTAGGCGGTTGCAAGGGTGTTCTGGGTGGTTGCTAGGGTGTTTTGGGTGGTTGCTAGGCGGTTGCTAGGGTATTCTGGTTGGTTGCTAGGGTGTTTTGGGTGGTTGCTAGGGTGTTCTGGGTGGTTGCTATGGTGTTACTAGGTGGTTGCTAGGGTATTCTGGTTGGTTGCTAGGGTGTTCTGGGTGGTTGCTAGGCGGTTGCTAGGGTGTTCTGGGTGGTTGCTATGGTGTTGCTAGGTGGTTGCTAGGGTATTCTGGGTGGTTGCTATGGTGTTGCTAGGCGGTTGCTAGGGTGTTCTGGGTGGTTGTTATGGTGTTGCTAGGCGGTTGCTAAGGTATTCTGGGTGGTTGCTAGGCGGTTGCTAGGGTGTTCTGGGTGGTTGCTAGGCGGTTGCTAGGGTGTTCTGGGTGGTTACTATGGTGTTGCTAGGTGGTTGCTAGGGTATTCTGGGTGGTTGCTAGGCAGTTGCTAGGGTGTTCTGGGTGGTTGCTATGGTATTGCTAGGCGGTTGCTATGGTGTTCTGGGTGGTTGCTATGGTGTTGCTAGGTGGTTGGTAGTTGTCACAGATGGTTACTATGGAGTCTTTATAGAGTTCTTAGCATGATCTTGGCATGATATAGCACTTAACTAATCGCTATTAGCATGTAGCTATTCACTGCTAGCATGTGTAGCATGTTGGAAGTGCTGTTTGCTAGCATGAGTCAAAAGAGCCAAACCTCATCTCTATACGATGTTCTGATACAGAGATATAGGTATTGCAAAACGGTTGCTAGGGTACTCAAGTTTGGTTGCTATGGAGTTGCTTGGGAGCTGGGAGCTTTAAACTTAATAAGTTTAAAGTGGTTTGAAGTTTAAAGTAGTTTACAAGTTTTTGAGTTTTGAGTTTATAAGTTTAAATGAGTTTAGAGTGTGTGTGTGTGTGTGTGTGTGTGTGTGTGTGTGTGTGTACACACACACACACACACACACACACTCAGAGTTTATGAGTGTAGAGTTTATAAGTCTATAAATGGATGAGTTTATAAGTGTACAAGTTTTTGAGTTTAGTTTATAAGTTTAAATGAGTTTTGAGTTTATAAGTTTAAATGAGTTTAGAGTTTATACATTTAAATGAGTTTAAGAGTTCAGAGTTTGTTAATTTATGAGTTTAAGAGTTCATAAGTCTATGAATTCATGAGTTTATAAGTTAATTACTTTAAAAGTGTATGAGTTTAGAGTGCATTAGTTTAAATGAGTCTCAATGGCTCATAGAACGGCAGTTTGGTTTAGTCTTCAAGGTATTTTGATTTGAATTTTCGTCGGTTGGTCAGTTTGAATCTAAATTTGAATTTTTTAGAACTCCCTAATGTAAGTCAATGGGAGTTTTTCCAAGTTTTGATCGTCATTTTTAGGAAAACCGTAAGTCCGATCAGTCTGAAAAGATATAGCAACTAACTTCAGATCAGTTTGAGTGTCTGAGCCGAGTTTGGAGTATGTAGAGTTAAAGCTCTAGGACGAGTTTGAGTCAACAGTTTTTAACAGAAGATTAATAATAATAATAATAAGTTTAAATAGGATTTCAGTAAGTTGGCTCTCTCAAGCCAACTTAATAATAATAATAATAATAATAATAATAATAAGTTTAAATAGGATTTCAATATGTTGGCTCTCTCAAGCCAACTTAATAATAATAATAATAATAATAATAAGTTTAAATAGGATTTCAATATGTTGGCTCTCTCAAGCCAACTTAATAAGTTTAAATAGGATTTCAGTAAGTTGGCTCTCTCAAGCCAACTTAATAAGTTTAAATAGGATTTCAATATGTTGGCTCTCTCAAGCCAACTTAATTAAAGCTGCAAGCAGCGATGAAAGGGCCCTCGCACCCGTGCCATCAACACTCGCTGGCTTTAGGAAGACAGAGCATGGTTGGGCAATGTACATTTAAGGAGGTATATATAGTAAGAGTATGTCAAAGTCAGTTACAAAATGTTTTGTATAATGGTGTTAATAGCATGCTTCATGACTATCTGAATATCGCTATGTAGATGTGTTCAGTGCAGGACTTTTATCAAACATGTGAAGTTTGGGGCAGATTGGACATTGCCTTCTTGAGTAACAACAAAGTCATGTTTCATTGAATTAGCATTCTTTAGCACTTAACTAAGCATTGTTAGCATGTTTTAACATGTTTCTAGCATGTTTAGAACTCAGTGGCATTTTTAACATGTTGCTAGAACGGCATCAACGTGTTAAACATGTCACTTCCTGTTGCCAGTAGGTGGCACTATTACTATAACTGAACATTCTCATGTAGATGTGTTCAGGACAGAACGCTTATCAAAAGTGTGAAGTTTGGGGCAGATTGGACATTCCATGCCTGAGTTACAGCAAATTCATATTTAATTGCAGTAATATCATTCTTTAGCACTAAGCTAAGTGTTTGCTAGCATGTTTTAGCATGTTTCTAGTATGTTGTTAGCATGTTTAGCACATGCTGGCACTTTTTATATGTTATTAGGAGTCCACAACAGTGTTTAACATGTCACTTCCTGTTGCCAGCAGGTGGCGCTATGACTGTAACTGAATATGAGCATGGTCATGTGTTCAGGACAGAACGCTTATCAAAAGTGTGAAGTTTGGGGCAAATTGGACATTGCCTTCTTGAGTAACAACAACATCCTGTTTCATTGAATTAGCATGCTTTAGCACTCAGCTAAGTTTTGCTAGCATGTTTTAACATGTTTCTAGCATGTTTAGAAGTCAATGGCATTTTTAACATGTTGCTAGAACGGCATCAACGTGTTAAACATGACACTTCCTGTTGACAGCAGGTGGCGCTATTACTATAACTGAATATTCTCATGTAGATGTGTTCAGGCCATGACTCTTATCAAACGTGTGAAGTTTGGGGCAGATTGGACATTCCGTGCCTGAGTTACAGCAAATTCCTATTTAATTGCAGTAATAGCATGCTTTAGCACTTAGCTAAGTGTTTGCTAACATGTTTTAGTATGTGTCTAGTATGTTGTTAGCATGTTTAGCACTTGCTGGCACTTTTTTATATGTTATCAGGAGTTCACAACAGTGTTAAACATGTCACTTCCTGTTGCCAGCAGGTGGCGCTATGACTGTAACTGAATATGAGCATGGTCATGTGTTCAGGACAGAACGCTTATCAAAAGTGTGAAGTTTGGGGCAGATTGGACATTCCATGCCTGAGTTACAGCAACTTCCTGTTTCATGGCGAAACATCAAAATTTGTCAGGCCGCCGAGGACCCGCCCTTCGACGAAAACTCAAGATCTTCGCAATTTAACGTCGCAAAGGCCTTAAGATTACACTCACCAAATTTGAAGATGATCAGATTAAAACTGTAGGAGGAGTTCGTTAAAGTACGAGGCCTGAAAATGGCAAAAAGTGCACAAAAATCAGAGAGGAAGTTGAAAATGGCTGACTTCCTGTTGTGTTTAGAGCTATGCTCCAAGAGACTTTTTTGTAGGTATTAGGTCCTTACACATATGTACCGAATTTCGTACACGTACGTGGAACACAGCAGGAGGCGCACTCCGTTGAACTTTTATAGGTGGCGCTATCGAGCCATTTTGACCCGCCCAATTCTGAAACCTATATCAGATGTAAATTTTCGCCAGTTCTGACGCGTGTGCAAAGTTTCGTGAGTTTTCGAGCATGTTTAGGCCCTCAAAAATGCAATTAAATGCGGAGAAGAATAATAATAATAAATATAGCTGCGAGCAGCGATTACGGGCCCAAGCCGGTGGCACCGCAACCCCGGTGCCTTTAGTTACCTAAAGGCACCGGGGTGGCGGTACCGCCGGCTTTGGCCCTCCATCGCTCCTCGCAGCTATATTTATATATATATATATATATATATATATATATATATATATATATATATATATATATATATATATATATATATATATATATATATATTATTGTTCAAAAGTTTGGGGTCAGTAAGATTTTTAATGTTTTTAGGAGAAGTCTCTTCTGCTCACCAAGGCTGCATTTATTGATTAAAAATACAAACAAAAACAGTAATATTGTGAAATATTATTCCAATTTAAAACAGCTGTTTTCAATTTTTAAATATTTTACATAGTAATTCATTTCTGTGATCAAAGTTGAGTTTTCAGCATCATTACTCCAGTCTTCAGTGTCACATGATTCTTCAGAAATCATACGAATATGATGATTGATGCTCAATAAATATTCATTATTATTTTCAATGTTGAAAACAGTTGTGTACAGTTTTTTTTTTTCAAAATGCTTTGATGAATGTAAAGTTCAAAAGAACAGCATATATTTCAAATATATATATTTTTAACATTATAAATGTCTTTACTGTAACTGTTGATCAGTTTAACTCATCCTTCATAAATAAAAGTACTGATTTATTTTATTTATTTCCCCAAAAAATAAAATTTTAATTATTACTAACCCAAAACTTTTGAGCGGTAGTGTTTAACGTTACAAAAGCTTTAGATTTCAGATAAATGCTGTTCTTTTGAACTTTCTATTCATTAAAAGACTGTACACAACTGTTTTCGACATTTAAAATAATAATGAATGTTTCTTGAGTATCAATCATCATATTAGAATAATTTCTGAAGGATCATGTGACAGTGACGACTGGAGTAATGATGCTGAAAACTCAGCTTTGATCACAGGAATAAATAACAGTTTAAAATATATTAAAATAGAAAGCAGCTGTTTTAAATTGGAATAATATTTTACAATATTACTGTTTTTGTTTGTATTTTTAATCAAATAAATGCAGCCTTGGTGAGCAGAAGAAACTTCTCTGTTATGTGCGCGCCACAGACTGCACGCACGTCCGCTTAGAGTTCCGCCTTTTGCCTTCCGTCAATATTACGTTATTAGAAAAATATTTTTTTAGAGAATCGATTTTTTGACATTTGTGAATCGATTCAGAATCGTCCACGTCCGCATCGCGATGCATCTAAGAATACATTTTTTCTCCCACCCCTAGATTTCATACAACAGGTTAATAAACAGTTACAATTAAGTCACTTACATTTTAGATGCAATGTTGACTGTTTTTGTTCTGTTTCAGCAGCGAAAATAGTTAAACAAAGATCACGGCAGAACCATCACGCATCACGTGTTTTCTCATAACTGAACGATTCAGCATTTTTAACGAATCGGTTGACTCAAAGATTGAATGATCAACCCAGAAACATCTGTCTTATTCATGATCGACTCATTCGAACGAATCGTTTGAACGAATGAATCAATGACTCGCTTATTAAGATGGATGCCTGGCGACACCTAATGGCGGTTTAGTGTTGTTTAAAAGCATCATTCTTTCCCACTTGTGTGTGATTTGTGTGTGCAACATTATCATTATTTTTCTTACACTATTATATTAGCGATTTAAAAGCACCCACTCGTGTCACACGTCGATTAACCGGTGGGAAAATATCCTCAGACACATACCTAATACATGTATATTTAAATACAATATTGGCCTACCTGGTAAAAAGTTTTATATACTACCCAGCTAACAGGGGACGTCCCCCGGACTTTTCGAACGTCCCCTTAGGTCCGCATTTGGTCCGCTTTGTAACGTTCCCGAGTGGACGTTCGGAGGACGTCCGCATTTGGTCCGCTTTGTAACGTTCGGTGACGGACATTCCGATGACGTTCGCATTTGGTCCGCTTTGTAACGTTCGGTGACGGACATTCCGATGACGTTCGCATTTGGTCCGCTTTGTAACGTTCGCTGACGGACATTCCGATGACGTTCGCATTTGGTCCGCTTTGTAACGTTCGGTGACGGACGTTCTGAGGACATTTGTCCGGGCCACTGTGCGAACGTCCCTATTTCGTCCCTCACCTGCCATTTCCATGACAACACTTGCAAAATCCAGTCGCACATGCGTTTTCTTTTATCATCAGACCTGACAGCTTGCAACTCAGACAAAAGAATAATTAAACAAAAATATAGGCTAAATGCAAATAAACTAAAAATATTTGAATTAATTGTAAAATTAAATTTGTTAAAAATGTTAGTGTTTTAATTATGTTAAGATAATAAAGTAACTTCTATCACTAGTTAAAGATGTAATCAAATCACAAGACTGTTTTCAGCGTTATAATTTAAACATCAAAATATGATAATTGATTCAAATATCATATTTTAATATGTGACCCTGGACCACAAAACCAGTCTTATGGGTAATGTTTTTTTTTTTTTTTTTTTTTATTGAGATTTATACATCTGGCCACGAACGTGACTCCTAAACGAAGACCATCAGAGGGTTAAGGTGGGATTCGTGGGAAATGTACAAAATATCTTCATGGAACATGATCTTTACTTAATATCCTAATGATTTTTGGTATAGAAGAAAAATCTATAATTTTGACCCATACAATGTTTTGTTGGCTATTGCCACAAATATACCCGTGCAACATAAGACTGGTTTTGTGATCCAGGGTCATATATAAGCTACAATTTATAGGCTATTCATGCATGAAGAAAATAAGGTTGAATGCAGGAGCTCTAAAAGAATGCATCGACTTGAGGAAAACGGCAGCCAAGGAAAACGTGAAGAATGGAAAAGCACATTGCTGGGAAGAAAGTGGAGAATAACACAGGTAAGACATAAAATTATCCTAACTGTCCTATCCTATCCTAAATTATCAAACTGTTGGTCAGGCGAAGGTGACTGGTTTTATTCAAAAGAAGTTATTTTAGGAAAAATGTTATTCTAATTATTGCACAATTATTCTGACTGATAGCACATGCAGCTCAAATAACAAAAAAGGAGTGTAATATAGCTACACGGGGAGAAACAAGCAAGTGACGATCAAGTGCACCTAAGCGAGTGACGTCATTCCTTATGGTACGCACCATGTATCCATGGCAACGCTCAGCTGTAGTGACAGTTATAACGGTCCTCCTCAGACGCGGCCTTGTGTTTTCTCTTTCGTCTGTCTAAAAGGTATTTTTAATTTTTAAATTAGTATACATTAGTTACCGTAACCACTGTCCATCTTTAAATTATATAAAAAATGTTACCTTTTAAAACGTTTGCTTAAGTTGTCTGCCGTGTAACGTTACCGCTGCAAACCGTATGCTAACACTACGAAGCTAATGTTATGATGAGACGAGACGACGTTATATTTAACGTATATGGATATATTATATAGACATATACAATCATAATACTACTGAATGTGTTTATTTTGTTGTTTTAGGTAGATGCCAAGGGGAAGAATTGCTGGACTAACCCCACAGCTGACGGACAAACACACACACACAGCTGCCAGCGCGTTTGAAGACACACACACACACTGAAAGAGCACAACACCTTTGTTCAAATAAAATACATTTACTTTGTTCCTTACAACGTGTGTGTTTTCTTTGGTTAGCCAGAAGTAGAATAAAATATAATGATATTCAGGGGACTAAACGCGAAAGTCCCCTAAACGTTCCGAATGGCCGCTGGTGGTCCTGTGAATGTCCTCTTGAACGTACGGAGGACGTCTTCGCGAACGTCCGCGGGACATCAAGCGGACTCCACATGGGGACGTTCGGGGGGACGTTCGCACAGGCCATTTAGGGGACGTTCTGGGGACCTTTTTTGTTAGCTGGGTATTTTGATATCCTTTTGGACACAAGAGGGCAGTATAGCCCTATGTTTGCTTTTTTGTTGAACCAAATAGCACTAAATAGCCTGTTTTAACTTTTTCATTCTTCTTGAATTGCAAAAACAGAATAAAATGGGTTTAGTTGTGATATTTGTATACTTTTATATAGAAATAAATGGTATATAATTACATTTTTAGAAGATTTTAAGTGTTTCCTTTTTGGACATTATTTAATCCCTCGCCATAGCAAAACCGTTTGAGATATTTATTGTCCATTCACAATTTAGCATATTTAATGTAGTTTCATCAAAAAAGTTTGGTACGAATAAAATAAATAGTTTAAGAGGAGTGGCTAAAAATTCAGAGGCTGATTTTGCAAAAAAATTCACATTCAGACCAAAATATCTGACTTCCTGATGGCCAGAGCTATTGAATGTAAATTTTGTCAAAAGCATGTTGAAAGTGACACACTTCCTGCTGCCAGTTGGTGGCGCTATAACTTTGACTCACAATAGCTACATCCATCTGATCGGCCTCTTACCATGAACACACTGCTGAAGTTTCATCAAGATCAGTTAATGTATGCAGAAGTTATTCCACTTCCGTGTTTCTCTTTTCTCGCCATAAATTCGATTCCTCGCCACAGCCAAACCGTTCGAGATATCAAAAATCCGTCCGCAATTTAGCATCCTCAAAGTCTTGACTACATGCACACCGAGTTTGAAGGGGACACAGTGAATTTTCTAGGAGGAGTATTTCACATTCCACAGCAAGTGTTTTCCAAACAACCCATAATAGCCGACTTCCTGTTGGGCTGGCGTAAAACTTGACCAGGGTAAAGTTGTTCGGCCCGATGAGATCTATATGTGTACCGAGTTTCATATTAATTCATGCGAGCGTGTTTGATATATGGATCAAGTTTTAGAACCCCGTTCAAGGGGGCGCTGTTGAGCCCCCCTGCCACGCCCGGGTACCAACTTCAGCCCGGCCCTGATGGCCGTGGGTTCTGACCTGTGTGCAAAGTTTCAAGAGTTTTTGAGCACGTTAAGGACCCCAAAAGCCCCTGAAACCTTGATTAACAATATAAAAGCAATAGTCAAACCCCCCCCCCCTCCCCTCACACACACACAGACACAGAGAGAGGGAGAGAAAATTCTTCAGAAAATCCACATTCAAACCAAAATATCTCTCTTCCTGTTGGTCGGAGATGGTTCATGTAAATTAGAAAGTTGTCCGTCTTGATGAGAACAATACACATACCAAGTTTTGTTGCTGTTGATAAAACTAACCCCCCCACTTATGACTAAAGGTGGCGCTACTGAGCCCCTCACCACGCCCGTTTCTGAAACTTTGCACATGTCTACTGGATAATAAATGTGATGTGTCTGTCGAGTTTCATGCAATTTCAAGTATGTTAAGAGTCTCAAAAGCATAAAAAAAGAATATTAAAGTTTGATGCGTTGCCACGGCAACAGTATCTAAGATATCAATAATCCTTTCACAGGTTTACATCTGCCGTGTGTCTACATTGTACACATAAAGTTTGAAGCAAATCTGGTAAAAATAAGACAGTGATTTCAAAGCATTTTAATAGTGATGTACTTCCTGCTGCCTGTTGGTGGCGCTATAACTTTGACTCACAATAGTCACATCTCTGCGATCGGCCTCTTACAACGAACACACTGCTGAAGTTTCATCAAGATCAGTTAATGTATGCAGAAGTTATAACACACTTCCTGTTTCATTTTTTCGCCATAAATTCGTTTCCTCGCCACGGCCAAACCGTTCGAGATATCAAAAATCCGTCCGCAATTTAGCATCCTCAATGTCTTGACTTCATGCACACCGAGTTTGGAGGCGAATCGATGAATTCCCTAGGAGGAGTACATTAAATTCCACAGCATGCGTTTCCAAACAACCCTAAATAGCCGACTTCCTGTTGGGCTGGCGTAAAACTTAGAGCACGAAAGTTGTTCGGCCCGATGAGATCTATATGTGTACCGAGTTTCATATTATTACATGCAAGCGTGTCTGATTTATGGACAAGTGTTCGGATCCCGTTCCAGGGGGCGCTGTCGAGCCCCCCTGCCACGCCCGGGTACCAGCTTCAGTCCGGCCCTGATGGCCGCGGGTTCTGACCTGTGTGCAAAATTTCAAGAGTTTTCGAGCATGTTAAGGGCCCCAAAAGTGGCCGAAAGGTTGACAAAATAATAATAATAATAATAATAATAATAATAATAATAATAATAATAATCCTACCGAAAACAATAGGGCCTTCGCCCCTTCAGGGCTTGGGCCCTAATAATAATAATAATAATAATAAATATAGCTGCGAGCAGCGATTACGGGCCCAAGCCGATGGCACCGCAACCCCGGTGCCTTTACCTAAAGGCACCGGGGTGGCGGTACCGCCGGCTTTGGCCCTTCATCGCTGCTCGCAGCTATATTTATATATATATATATATATATATATATATATATATATATATATATATATATATATACATACACATGGCTATAATGAACAGGCTGCGATGTCAAGATTGCAATGCTGGAATGTGTGTGTGTGTGTGTGTGTGTGTGTGTGTGTGTGTGTGTGTGTGTGTGTGTGTGTGTGTGTGTGTGTGTGTGTGTTTGCATGTGTGTGTTTGCATGTGTGTTCATGTTTTTCTATCCCGGTGGGGACTTCAACCTGAATGCACACAGACTCATGGGGACTCGTGTCACAGTGGGGACCTAAATAGAGGTCCCCATGGGTAAACAAGCTTAGAAATCATACACAATGAGTCTTTTTGGAAATGTAAAAATGCAGAAAGTTTTCTGTAATGGGTAGGTTTAGGGGTAGGGTTAGTGTGAGGAGATAGAATATACAGTTTGTAAAGTATAAAAACCATTAAGTCTATGGAGAGTCCCCACAAAGATAGTAAACCGTGTGTGTGTGTGTGTGTGTGTGTGTGTGTGTGTGTGTGTGTGTGTGTGTGTGTGTGTGTGTGTGTGTGTGTGGCGTGGGCGCGATGGAACAGTGGACACATAAAAACATACGTCATTATACAGGACGACATTTAAACTGCAAAGTGTTAACTTATATTTGTGTACTGTCGCAATAAGACACAACATTGTGCTTTTGTAAAATAATTTCAAGCAATCCACCCCCCTGAAAGGCGCTAATTTTAAAATTAAACTAAAATGCTCATGGCTGCACGGGCATTCATGGTGCGCATCCACGACAAGGAACGAGCAGAACAAAGTGGACGTTTTTCAGTTAATTCCTACTTCCAAAGGAATTCATTTGAAACGCCCGCTCAACCGCTCACCCTGTGGTCTGTGTGAGTCCTAATGCCCCAGTGTAGTGACGGGGACACTATACTGCCAAAAGAGCACCGTCCTTCGGATTAGACGTTAAACCGAGGTCCTGACTCTCTGTGGTCATTAAAAATTCCAGGATGTCCTTCGAAAAAGAGTAGGGGTGTAACCCCGGCATCCTGGCCAAATTTGCCCCTTGGCCTCTATCCATCATGGCCTCCTAATCATCCCCATGTACTGATATACTGATTGGCTTCATCACTGTCTCCTCTCCACCAGTAAGCTGGTGTGTGGTGGGCGTTCTGGCGCAATATGGCTGCCGTCGCATCATCCAAGTGGATGCTGCACATTGGTGATGGTTGAGGAGATTCCCCCCATCTATGTAAAGCGCTTTGAGGTCTCAGAAAAAGCGCTATATAAATGTAACAAATTATTATTATTATTATCAACCACTATCAATGTCAGTGCGGACGAAAATATTTACTTTCGTTTTTAAGTTTGCGATTCAAAAGCCCCCAGCGGTGTCACACGTCGATTAACCGGTGGTAAAATATTCTCACCGTCACATACCTAGTATATTTTTATGTAAATACAATAGTCCTACCTGATTTTGAACACAAGAAGGCAGTATAGCTCTATGAATGACTTGACTTTTATGAGACTAAATAGTACAATTTCTATTTTTAAACTTATAAATAATTATTAAATTTAAAAAAAAAAAGAATAAAATGAGTTTGGTTGTGATATTTGTATACTTTTATAGAAATAAATGGTGTATAATTACATTTTTAGAAGATGAGGCTTTTAGTGTTTAATTTTTGTACATTACTTCAGTCCCTCACTATAGCAAAACCATTTGAGATGTTTAATATCCGTTCACAATTTAGCATCTTTAATGTATTTTCATCATTTTGAAAAAGTTTGGTGTGAAAAAATAAGCCAGTTTGGAAGAGTAGCTAAAAACTCAGAGTCTGAAATATCCCAAAAATCCACATTCAAACCAAAATATCTGACTTTCTTTTGCTCTGAGCTAATGACTGTTAATTAGAAAGTTGTCCGGCTCGGTGAGACCAATCTATATACTCATGTTTGTAACTGTTGGTAAAACTAACCCCCCCACTTTTGTCAAAAGCATGTTGAAAGTGACACACTTCCTGCTGCCAGTTGGTGGCGCTATAACTTTGACTCACAATAGTTACATCCATCTGATCGGCCTCTTATCACAAACACACTGCTGAAGTTTCATCAATATCAGTTAATGTATGCAGAAGTTATAACACTTCGTGTCTCTCTTTTCTCGCCATAAATTCATTTCCTCGCCACGGCCAAACCGTTCAAGATATCAAAGATCCGTCCGCAATTTAGCATCCTCAATGCCTTGACTTCACGCTGACCGAGTTTGGAGACGAATCGATGTATTTCCTAGGAGGAGTACATTAAATTCCACAGCAAGCGTTTCCAAACAACCCTAAATAGCCGACTTCCTGTTGGGCTGGCGTAAAACTTAGAGCACGAAAGTTGTTCGGCCCGATGAGATCTATATGTGTACCGAGTTTCAAATTAATTCATGCAAGTGTGTTTGATATATGGACCAAGTTTTAGAACCCCGTTCAAGGGGGCGCTGTCGAGCCCCCCTGCCACGCCCGGCTACCAGATTCAGCCCCGCCCTGATGGCCGCGGGTTCTGACCTGTGTGCAAAGTTTCAAGAGTTTTCGAGCACGTTTAGGGACCCAAAAGCCCCAGAAACCTTGAAAAACAAATGAAAAAGTAAATCTCACTCAACTGACAAATCACCCCCACCCCTCACACACTCAGAGACAGAGAGAGAGAGAGAAAATTCTCCAAAAAATCACATTCAAACCAAAATATCTGACTTTCTGTTGCTTTGTGCTATTAAGTGTAAATTAGAAAGTTGTCCGGCTCGATGAGAACAATATACATACCAATTTTTGTGATTCTAGGAAAAACTAAGGCCCCATTTTTGACTAAAGGTGGCGCTACTGAGCCATTCCACCACGCCCGTTTTTGAAACTTTGCACATGTCTACTGGCTAATAAGTGTGATGTGTCTGTTGAGTTTCATGCAATTTCAAGTATGTTAAGAGTCTCAAAAGCATCAAAAAAGAATAATAAAGTTTGATGCGTTGCCATGGCAACAGTATCTAAGATATCAATAATCCTTTCACAGGTCTACATCTGCCGTGTGTCTACATTATACACATAAAGTTTGAAGCAAATCGGGTAAAAATAAGAGAGTGATTTCAAAGCATTTTGAAAGTGACACACTTCCTGCTGCCAGTTGGTGGCGCTATAACTTTGACTCACAATAGTCACATCCTTGTGTTCGGCCTCTTACAACGAACACACTGCTGAAGTTTCATCAAGATCAGTTAATGTATGCAGAAGTTATAACACACTTCCTGTTTAATTTTTTCGCCATAAATTCGTTTCCTCGCCACGGCCAAACCGTTCGAGATATCAAAAATCCGTCCGCAATTTAGCATCCTCAATGTCTTGACTTCATGCACACCGAGTTTGGAGGCGAATCGATGAATTCCCTAGGAGGAGTACATTAAATTCCACAGCATGCGTTTCCAAACAACCCATAATAGCCGACTTCCTGTTGGGCTGGCGTAAAAAGTAAAAGTACGGAAGTTGTTTGGCCCGATGAGATCTATATGTGTATTGAGTTTCATATTATTATATGCAAGCGTGTCTGATTTATGGACCAAGTTTTCGGACCGCATTCAAGGGGGCGCTGTTGAGCCCCCCTGCCACGCCCGGGTACCAGCTTCAGCCCGGCCCTGATGGCCGCGGGTTCTGACCCGTGTGCAAAATTTCAAGAGTTTTCGAGCATGTTAAAGGCCCCAAAAGTGCCCGAAAGGTTGACAGAAAAATAAGAATAATAATAATAATAATAAATAATCCTACCGGAAACAATAGGGCCTTCGCCCTTTCAGGGCTTGGGCCCTAATTAAAGCTGCAAGCAGCGATGAAAGGGCCCTCGCACCCGTGCCATCAACACTCGGTGGTTTTAGGAAGACAGAGCATGGTTGGGAAATGTACATTTAAGGAGGTATATATAGTAAGAGTATGTCAAAGTCAGTTACAAAATGTTTTGTATAATGGTGATAATAGCATGCTTCATGACTCAGCTAAGTGTTGCTAGCATGTTTAGTCTGTTTCTAGCATGCTCAGTACACAATAATTATGTGGTTAGTACTGCATTACTGTGTTAACCATGTCAGTTTCTGTTGCCAGTAGGTGGCGTTATGACTATAACTGAATATGAGCATGGATGTGTGTTCAGGACAGAACTCTTATCAAACGTGTGAAGTTTGGTGCAAATTGGACATTGCCTTCTTGAGTAACAACAAAGTCATGTTTCATTGAATTAGCATTCTTTAGCACTTAGCTAAGCATTGTTAGCATGTTTTAACATGTTTCTAGCATGTTTAGAACTCAATGGCATTTTTAACATGCTGCTAGAACGGCATCAACGTGTTAAACATGACACTTCCTGTTGCCAGTAGGTGGCGCTATTACTAGAACTGAACATTCTCATGCAGATGTGTTCAGGCCATGACTCTTATCAAAAGTGTGAAGTTTGGGGCAGATTGGACATTCCATGCCTGAGTTACAGCAAATTCCTATTTAATTGCAATAATAGCATGCTTTAGCACTTAGCTAAGAGTTTGCTAGCATGTTTTAGCATGTTTCTAGTATGTTGTTAGCATGTTTAACACTTGCTGGCACTTTTTTATATGTTATTAGGAGTCCATAACAGTGTTAACATGTCACTTCCTGTTGCCAGCAGGTGGTGCTATGACTGTAACTGAATATAAGCATGGTCATGTGTTCAGGACAGAACGCTTATCAAAAGTGTGAAGTTTGACGCAGATTGGACATTCCATGCCTGAGTTACAGCAAATTCCTATTTAATTGCAGTAATATCATTCTTTAGCACTTAGCTAAGTGTTTGCTAGTATGTTTTAACATGTCTCTAGTATGTTGGTAGGATGTTTAGCACCTACTGGCATTTTTTTATATGTTATTAGGAGTCAAGAACAGTGTTAAACGTCACTTCCTGTTGCCAGCAGGTGGCGCTATGACTATAACTAAATATGAGCATGGACATGTGTTCAAGAGATAACTCTTATCAAACGTGTGAAGTTTGGGGTAGATTGTACATTGCCTTCTTGAGTAACAACAAAGTCCTGTTTCATTGAATTAGCATGCTTTAACACTTAGCTAAGTATTGCTAGCATGTTTTAATATGTTTCTAGCATGTTTAGAACTCAATGGCATTTTTAACATGTTGCTAGAACGGCATCAACGTGTTAAACATGTCACTTCCTGTTGCCAGTAGGTGGCGCTATTACTATAACTGAATTTGAGCATAGACGTGTGTTCAGGCCATGATTCTTATCAAACGTGTGAAGTTTGGGGCAGATTGGACATTCCATGCCTGAGTTACAGCAAATTCATATTTAATTGCAGTAATAGCATGCTTTAGCACTTAGCTGAGTGTTTGCTAGCATGTTTCTAGTATGTTGCTAACCTGTTTAGCACTTGCTGGCTCTTTTTTATATGTTATTAGGAGACCACAACAGTGTTAAACATGTCACTTCCTGTTGACAGCAGGTGGCGCTATTACTATAACTGAATATTCTCATGTAGATGTGTTCAGGCCATGACTCTTATCAAACGTGTGAAGTTTGGGGCAGATTGGACATTCCATGCCTGTGTTACAGCAAATTCCTATTTAATTGCAGCAATAGCATGCTTTAGCACTTAGCTAAGTGTTTGCTAGCATGTTTTAGCATGGTTCTAGTATGTTGTTAGCATGTTTAACACTTGATGGCACTTTTTTTATATGTTTTTATATGTCCACAACAGTGTTTAACATGTCACTTCCTGTTGCCTGCAGGTGGCACTATGACTGTAACTGAAAATGAGCATGGTCATGTGTTCAGGACAGAACGTTTATTAAAAGTGTGAAGTTTGGTGCAGAATGGACATTGCCTTCTTGCGTAACAACAACATCCTGTTTCATTGAATTAGCATGCTTTAGCACTTAGCTAAGTATTGCTAGCATGTTTTAACATGTTTCTAGCATGTTTAGAAGTCAATGGCATTTTTAACATGTTGCTAGAATGGCATCAACGTGTTAAACATGACACTTCCTGTTACCAGTAGGTGGCGCTATTTCTATAACTGAATATTCTCATGTAGATGTGTTCAGGACAGAACGCTTATCAAAAGTGTGAAGTTTGGGGCAGATTGGACATTCCATGCCTGAGTTACAGCAAATTCCTATTTAATTGCAATAATAGCATGCTTTAGCACTTAGCTAAGAGTTTGCTAGCATGTTTTAGCATGCTTCTAGTATGTTGTTAGCATGTTTAGCACTTGCTGGCACTTTTTTATATGTTATTAGGAGTCCATAACAGTGTTAAACATGTCACTTCCTGTTGCCAGCAGGTGGCGCTATGACTATAACTGAATATGAGCATGGTCATGTGTTCAGGACAGAACTCTTATCAAACGTGTGAAGTTTGGGGCAGATTGGACATTCCATGCCTGAGTTACAGCAACTTCCTGTTTCATGGCGAAACATCGAAATTTGTCAGGCCGCCGAGGACCCGCCCTTCGACGAAAACTCAAGATCTTTGCAATTTAACGTCGCAAAGGCCTTAAGATTACACTCACCAAATTTGAAGATGATCAGATTAAAACTGTAGGAGGAGTTCGTTAAAGTACGACGCCTGAAAATGGCAAAAACTGCACAAAAATCTGAGAGGAAGTTCAAAATGGCTGACTTCCTGTTGTGTTTAGGGCTATGCTCCAAGAGACTTTTTTGTAGGTATTAGGTCATTACATGTATGTACCGAATTTCGTGCACGTACGTGGAACGTTGCGGGAGGCGCACTCCGTTGAACTTTTATAGGTGGCGCTATCGAGCCATTTTGCCCCGTCCAATTCTGAAACCTATATCAGATGTAAATTTTCGCCAGTTCTGACGCGTGTGCAAAGTTTTGTGAGTTTTCGAGCATGTTTAGGCCCTCAAAAATGCAATTAAATGCGGAGAAGAATAATAATAATTAAAGCTGCAAGCAGCGATGAAAGGGCCCTCGCACCCGTGCCATCAACACTCGGTGGCTTTAGGAAGACAGAGCATGGTTGGGAAATGTACATTTAAGGAGGTATATATAGTAAGAGTATGTCAAAGTCAGTTACAAAATGTTTTGTATAATGGTGATAATAGCATGCTTCATGACTCAGCTAAGTGTTGCTAGCATGTTTAGTGTGTTTCTAGCATGCTTAGTACACAATAATTATGTGGTTAGTACTGCATTACGGTGTTAACCATGTCAGTTTCTGTTGCCAGTAGGTGGCGTTATGGCTATAACTGAATATGAGCATGGATGTGTGTTCAGGACAGAACTCTTGCAAATTGGACATTGCCTTCTTGAGTAACAACAAAGTCATGTTTCATTGAATTAACATTCTTTAGCACTTAGCTAAGCATTGTTAGCATGTTTTAACATGTTTCTAGCATGTTTAGAACTCAATGGCATTTTTAACATGTTGCTAGAACGGCATCAAAGTGTTAAACATGTCACTTCCTGTTGCCAGTAGGTGGCGCTATTACTATAACTGAATTTGAGCATAGACATGTGTTCAGGCCATGATTCTTATCAAATGTGTGAAGTTTGGGGCAGATTGGACATTCCATGCCTGAATTACAGCAAATTCCTATTTAATTGCAATAATAGCATGCTTTAGCACTTAGTTAAGAGTTTGCTAGCATGTTTTAGCATGTTTCTAGTATGTTGTTAGCATGTTTAGCACTTGCTGGCACTTTTTTATATGTTATTAGGAGTCCATAACAGTGTTAAACATGTCACTTCCTGCTGCCAGCAGGTGGCGCTATGACTGTAAGCATGATCATGTGTTCAGGACAGAACGCTTATCAAAAGTGTGAAGTTTGGGGCAGATTGGACATTCCATGCCTGAGTTACAGCAAATTCATATTTAATTGCAGTAATATCATTCTTTAGCACTTAGCTAAGTGTTTGCTAGTATGTTTTAGCATGTCTATAGTATGTTGGTAGGATGTTTAGCACCTACTGGCATTTTTTTATATGTTATTAGGAGTCAAGAACAGTGTTAAACGTCACTTCCTGTTGCCAGCAGGTGGCGCTATGACTATAACTAAATATGAGCATGGACATGTGTTCAAGAGATAACTCTTATCAAACGTGTGACGTTTGGGGTAGATTGTACATTGCCTTCTTGAGTAACAACAAAGTCCTGTTTCATTGAATTAGCATGCTTTAGCACTTAGCTAAGTATTGCTAGTATGTTTTAACATGTTTCTAGCATGTTTAGAAGTCAATGGCATTTTTAACATGTTGCTAGAATGGCATCAACGTGTTAAACATGACACTTCCTGTTACCAGTAGGTGGCGCTATTACTATAACTGAATATTCTCATGTAGATATGTTCAGGACAGAACGCTTATCAAAAGTGTGAAGTTTGGGGCAGATTGGACATTCCATGCCTGAGTTACAGCAAATTCCTATTTAATTGCAATAATAGCATGCTTTAGCACTTAGCTAAGAGTTTGCTAGCATGTTTTAGCATGCTTCTAGTATGTTGTTAGCATGTTTAGCACTTGCTGGCACTTTTTTATATGTTATTAGGAGTCCATAACAGTGTTAAACATGTCACTTCCTGTTGCCAGCAGGTGGCGCTATGACTATAACTAAATATGAGCATGGTCATGTGTTCAGGACAGAACGTTTATTAAAAGTGTGAAGTTTGGCGCAGATTGGACATTGCCTTCTTGAGTAACAACAACATCCTGTTTCATTGAATTAGCATGCTTTAGCACTTAGCTAAGTATTGCTAGTATGTTTTAACATGTTTCTAGCATGTTTAGAAGTCAATGGCATTTTTAACATGTTGCTAGAATGGCATCAACGTGTTAAACATGACACTTCCTGTTACCAGTAGGTGGCGCTATTACTATAACTGAATATTCTCATGTAGATATGTTCAGGACAGAACGCTTATCAAAAGTGTGAAGTTTGGGGCAGATTGGACATTCCATGCCTGAGTTACAGCAAATTCCTATTTAATTGCAATAATAGCATGCTTTAGCACTTAGCTAAGAGTTTGCTAGCATGTTTTAGCATGCTTCTAGTATGTTGTTAGCATGTTTAGCACTTGCTGGCACTTTTTTATATGTTATTAGGAGTCCATAACAGTGTTAAACATGTCACTTCCTGTTGCCAGCAGGTGGCGCTATGACTATAACTGAATATGAGCATGGTCATGTGTTCAGGACAGAACTCTTATCAAACGTATGAAGTTTGGGGCAGATTGGACATTCCATGCCTGAGTTACAGCAACTTCCTGTTTCATGGCGAAACATCAAAATTTGTCAGGCCGCCGAGGACCCGCCCTTCGACGAAAACTCAAGATCTTCGCAATTTAACGTCGCAAAGGCCTTAAGATTACACTCACCAAATTTGAAGATGATCAGATTAAAACTGTAGGAGGAGTTCGTTAAAGTATGAGGCCTGAAAATGTCAAAAACTGCACAAAAATCTGGGAGGAAGTTCAAAATGGCTGACTTCCTGTTGGGTTTAGGGCTATGCTCCAAGAGACTTTTTTGTAGGTATTAGGTCATTACATGTATGTACCGAATTTCGTGCACGTACGTGGAACGTTGCGGGAGGCGCACTCCGTTGAACTTTTATAGGTGGCGCTATCGAGCCGTTTTGCCCCGTCCAATTCTGAAACTTATATATCAGATGTAAATTTTCGCCAGTTCTGACGCGTGTGCAAAGTTTCGTGAGTTTTCGCGCATGTTTAGGCCCTCAAAAATGCAATTGAATGCGGAGAAGAAGAAGAATAATAATAATAATTAAAGCTGCAAGCAGCGATGGAAAGGGCCCTCGCACCCCTGCCACCGCCACCCGGCACCTTTAGGAAAGGCCTTAAGATTACACTCACCAAATTTGAAGAGGATCAGATCAAAACTGTAGGAGGAGTTTGTTAAAGTACAACATCAGGAAATGGCAAAAACTGCCCAAAATCTGAGAGGAAGTTCAAAATAGCTGACTTCCTGTTGTGTTTAGGGCTACGCTCCAAGAGACTTTTTTGTAGGTATTGGGTCATTACATGTATGTACCAAATTTCATACCTGTACGTGAAACGTCGAGCCGGGGCAAAATGTAGGGGCAATAATTAAGCCATTTTGCCCCACCCAATTTTGAAAACCATATCACACGTAAATTTTCACCACTTCTGAAGCGTGTGCAAAGTTTCATGATTTTTCGAGCACGTTTTGTATTTGCCACACTTCCTGCTACCAGCAGGTGGCGCTATTGCTATAACCAAATATGAGCATGGTCATGTGTTCAGGACAGGACTCTTATCAAACATGTGAAGTTTGGGGCAGATTGGAAATTGTATGCCTAAGTTACTGCAGGCTGTCTGTGGTTGCCTAGCAACATCGGAACTGCAAGCAACATTAATATTGAACTTATCTGATCATGCATATATCACCAAAAGGCCGAAATTGGGTGAACTAGTGCAAAAAATGCCCGTGCAAAATCAGTTTTTGTGTGTGTTTTTAGTAATTGTTGGTTTGGTGTGTGCTCATTGTTACAATTACACAGCAAAAGTTCAGTGACATTTTTATTTGTGCATGGTAAAAAGCACACAGTGAACTCTGAGAAAACGCTATGCTTGAGCAAACAGTTTGTGAATAGGCAACTACAAATGATGCCCGTGAAAGAGACTGTGAACGCATTGAATAGGATATGTTTAGTTGGTGAATAGCATAGGCTACTATTACACAGTAGCGACAACGTTAAGCGCACCAGAATGAAATATAATATTCAGAAGTAAACACTAACAGCATAGCTGACTTACAGATTCAGTTTACATCCACAAATGAATAAGCACCTCGATTCAGGGAGCAGTGCAAAGTGCCCGTGCAAAATCAGTTTTTGTGAGCTGATCGCCGTCAAAAAAGTTCAGGAGATATTTCTTGCGATGGCAATATGATCAAAAATAACTTTATATTGATTCAATGGATTAATAGCATTTTGAAAAAAAAAAAAAGTCATGAATTTATTGCATTTTTGGGAAAAAATAATCCGTTTTTATAATAAATCTTAAAAAATTCAAATCCAGATTTTGATTTTCAATGTTGTTATAACCTAAAGATGCTATGTGAAAGTTTGAAACAGAAAATAGTGGTTTTCACACATTTAGTGGTTATCTCACATTCGAGAGATATGCGAATAACACACAGACAGACAGACGGACGTTTCTGTAATTTATAGATAGATGGATTTATCACGTTCGGGAACCAAACTATAATATTCAGAAGTAAACAGTGTAGCTGACTGAGTGTTTATGTCAGAATGTTTATTTTTAAACCACAGCCTTCTTGGGGCTTCTTTGACCGATACAACTCTCTAATGTCAGAATGTTTATTTTTAAACCACAACCTTCTAAAAATGATATATTTAACGATATCTTTTGCATTTCTCATCCAAACAATGTCAAACTTGGCACTGCACTTACTCGTGCCCGTGGCGAGACACCTGTCGAGTTTGAAATCAATCGGACTAACGGTTCGAGAGATATGCGAGGAACAGACACACACACACACACACAGACAGACAGACAGACAGACGTTCCTGTAATTTATAGATAGATGTTTGTCAGGCCGCCGAGGGCACACCCTTCGACGAAAACTCTAGATCTTCGCAATTTAACGTCACAAAGGCCTTAAGATTACACTCACCAAATTTGAAGAGTATCAGATCAAATCTGTAGGAGGAGTTCGTTAAAGTACAACATCAGGAAATTACGAAAAATGCCCAAAATCCAGGAGGAAGTTCAAAATAGCTCACTTCCTGTTGTGTTTAGGGCTATGCTCCAAGAGACTTTTCTGTAGGTATTGGGTCATTACATGTATGTACCAAATTTCATACCTGTACGTGAAACCAGGAGCCGGGGCAAAATGTGGGGGCAATAATTTACCGAATTTGCCCCCCCCCAATTCTGAAAACCATATCACACGTAAATTTTCACCACTTCTGAAGCGTGTGCAAAGTTTCATGAGTTTTCGAGCATGTTTAGGCCCTCTAAAAAGCGATTCACTTTGGAGAAGAAGAATAATAATAAACGGAGCAAAAACAATAGGGTCCTCTCACCATCGGTGCTCGGGCCCTAATTAAAGCTGCAAGCAGCGATGAAAAGGGCCCTCGCACCCCTGCCACCGCCACCCGGCACCTTTAGGAAAGGCCTTAAGATTACACTCACCAAATTTGAAGAGGATCAGATCAAAACTGTAGGAGGAGTTTGTTAAAGTACAACATCAGGAAATGGCAAAAACTGCTCAAAATCTGACAGGAAGTTCAAAATAACTGACTTCCTGTTGTGTTTAGGGCTATGCTCCAAGAGACTTTTTTGTAGGTATTGGGTCCTTACATGTGTGTACCAAATTTCATACCTGTACGTGAAACGTCGAGCCGGGGTAAAATGTAGGGGCAATAAGTAAGCCATTTTGCCCCATCTAATTTTTAAAACCACATCACACGTAAATTGTCACCACTTCTGAAGCGTGTGCAAAGTTTCATGATTTTTCGAGCACGTTTTGTATTTGCCACACTTCCTGCTACCAGCAGGTGGCGCTATTGCTATAATCATAATGAGCATTGGCATGTGTTCAGGACAGGACTCTTATCAAACATGTGAAGTTTGGGGCAGATTGAAAATTGTATGCCTGAGTTACTGCAGGCTGTCTGTGGTTGCCTAGCAACATCAGAACTGCAAGCAACATTAATATTGAACTTATCTGATCATGCATATATCACCAAAAGGCCGAAATTGGGTGAACTAGTGCAAAAAATGCCCGTGCAAAATCAGTTTTTGTGTGTGTTTTTAGTAATTGTTGGTTTGGTGTGTGCTCATTGTTACAATTACACAGCAAAAGTTCAGTGATATTTTTATTTGTGCATGGTAAAAAGCACACAGTGAACTCCGAGAAAACGCTATGCTTGAGCAAACAGTTTGTGAATAGGCAACTACAAATGATGCCCGTGAAAGAGACTGTGAACGCATTGAATAGGATATGTTTAGTTGGTGAATAGCATAGGCTACTATTACACAGTAGCGACAACGTTAAGCGCACCAGAATGAAATATAATATTCAGAAGTAAACACTAACAGCATAGCTGACTTACGCCCGTTTCACACATACTCCGTTTGCAGTGCGTATGGGGTGCGTATTTTTTTCCGTACCCATGTTAACAGGTTAGAGCTTTCACACTGCACACGGATGCAGTCCGGCGATCCGTTCCAGTTGCGGTGCGTATACAGCAGTGCAGCGATCGTTTCCGCACCGAGTCTATTTTTGCTGTGCTGCACGCGCTGAATTAAAGTGACAGTGCATGTTTCGTGGTCAAAATGAACACAGATTGACCTAAAAATGTAGCAATTTCACCATAAATGCGATTAATTAAATAAAATTTAGTAATCTCAACATAAATGTATTTAAATACTTTTTTTTTCACTTTAAGACCGGGGTAAAGCAAGGAAAGCTACAATTTACCTCAACAAGGTGACATAATGAACAACACTTGTCTCATTCGTGGAGGTGGAAAAACAAGTTCTTAGTGATATGCAAGATTTATTGTATTCAAATTTAAATGAAAAAGAAAAGGCATGAGAGTCGGCTGTTTTTGTCAATTTTAAGTTTTAATTTAAAATGTTTGCGATTTAATATAAAGTACATGGTTAAATATTTGCCCACTTGCTTGAGCAACTTAATATAAGTAAAAGTAATCCATTGAATAATAGGCTGACGTTGTTTAAATTGTGTATAAACGTGCGTCTGTTAAAGAGTGTATATGCGTACAAAGACAATCGGAATGCTGAGACGTTAAGATCGGGGTAAATCAAGGGAAAATACCATTTACTTCAATAAGACAACATAATGAACAACACTCGTCTCATTCGTTGAGGTGGAAAAACAAGTTATTAGTGACATGCAAGATTTATTGTATAAAGATTTAAATTATGCAAAAGAAAGGCAAGGGTATGAGTCTGCTGTTTTTGTCAATTTTAAGTTTTAATTTAAAATGTAGGCTATGCGATTTTAATAGTATAGCCTACATGGTAAAACATTTTTACCACTTGCTTGAGCAACTTAATATATAATTATATAGAAGTAATGCTTTTAATAATATGTTGTTTAAATTGTGTTTAAACGTGAATACGTCTATTAAACAGTGTATATGTGTACAAAGAGAATCGCAATGCTGACAAAAAAAAAAACTTTTTTAAAATAAAAGTTGCTGATAACTTCTGGATTTGAAATACAAATAGTGAGTATGTATTCGTGGTATAACAGCAGCGAATCAGTTACGCACTGCAAACGCAGCATATGTGAAAGCACTATTGCGCCTGCTGCTCCTGCACTGCATACGCACTGCAACACGCACCGCATATGCACTGCACACGGAGTATGTGTGAAACGGGCGTTACAGATTCAGTTTACATCCACAAATGAATAAGCACCTCGATTCAGGGAGCAGTGCAAAGTGCCCGTGCAAAATCAGTTTTTGTGAGCTGATCGCCGTCAAAAAAGTTCAGGAGATATTTCTTGCGATGGCAATATGATCAAAAATAACTTTATATTGATTCAATGGATTAATAGCATTTTGAAAAAAAAAAAAAAGTCATGAATTTATTGCATTTTTGGGAAAAAATAATCCGTTTTTATAATAAATCTTAAAAAATTCAAATCCAGATTTTGATTTTCAATGTTGTTATAACCTAAAGATGCTATGTGAAAGTTTGAAACAGAAAATAGTGGTTTTCACACATTTAGTGGTTATCTCACATTCGAGAGATATGCGAATAACACACAGACAGACAGACGGACGTTTCTGTAATTTATAGATAGATGTATTTATCACGTTCGGGAACCAAACTATAATATTCAGAAGTAAACAGTGTAGCTGACTGAGTGTTTATGTCAGAATGTTTATTTTTAAACCACAGCCTTCTTGGGGCTTCTTTGACCGATACAACTCTCTAATGTCAGAATGTTTATTTTTAAACCACAACCTTCTAAAAATGATATATTTAACGATATCTTTTGCATTTCTCATCCAAACAATGTCAAACTTGGCACTGCACTTACTCGTGCCCGTGGCGAGACACCTGTCGAGTTTGAAATCAATCGGACTAACGGTTCGAGAGATATGCGAGGAACAGACACACACACACACAGACAGACAGACAGACAGACGTTCCTGTAATTTATAGATAGATGTTTGTCAGGCCGCCGAGGGCACACCCTTCGACGAAAACTCTAGATCTTCGCAATTTAACGTCACAAAGGCCTTAAGATTACACTCACCAAATTTGAAGAGTATCAGATCAAATCTGTAGGAGGAGTTCGTTAAAGTACAACATCAGGAAATTACGAAAAATGCCCAAAATCCAGGAGGAAGTTCAAAATAGCTCACTTCCTGTTGTGTTTAGGGCTATGCTCCAAGAGACTTTTCTGTAGGTATTGGGTCATTACATGTATGTACCAAATTTCATACCTGTACGTGAAACCAGGAGCCGGGGCAAAATGTGGGGGCAATAATTTACCGAATTTGCCCCCCCCAATTCTGAAAACCATATCACACGTAAATTTTCACCACTTCTGAAGCGTGTGCAAAGTTTCATGAGTTTTCGAGCATGTTTAGGCCCTCTAAAAAGCGATTCACTTTGGAGAAGAAGAATAATAATAAACGGAGCAAAAACAATAGGGTCCTCTCACCATCGGTGCTCGGGCCCTAAATATAGCTGCGAGCAGCGATTACGGGCCCAAGCCGGTGGCACCGCAATCCTGGTGCCAGGGTGGCGGTACCGCCGGCTTTGGCCCTCCATCGCTGCTCGCAGCTATATTTATATTTATATATATACACACACACACACACACACACACACATATATATATATATATATATATGTGTGTGTGTGTGTGTGTGTGTGTGTGTATATATATATATATATATATATATATATATATATATAAATAAATTTAAGGGACAAGACACAGATAATTTTACTTGCCTGACCTGATTAGAACAAAGAAAAAAATTAAATAAAATAATAAGTAGGGGATCACTAAATCGAGAGAATATTCTGATTTTATGATACACTCAAAATATTCCACAACAAATCCTTTAAATGTAATGATATTCAGAACGGAACAAGAATAAATAAATAAAAAAAAACTATAAACAAAGCCAAAACGAAAAAAATAAATATAATAAAAAAAATTTTATTTCAAGCAATCCATGGCATGATTTATTTATTTTTTGGACTAAAACATTCTGGCTTTTTTAAACTCAAACATAATTCTTAAATTGAATAATAATAATAATAAAAGAATAAAATGGGTTTAGTTCTGATTTCGTTGAAATCGCTCGCTCTCCGTACCTAACTTTTCCTGAATACAATCACAATTGAAACAGTGACATTGATTTCATACAACAGGATATTAACAGTTAAAATGAGTCATTTACATTTTAGATACAATATTGACTGTTTTTGTTCTGTTTCAGCAGCGAAAATAGTTAAACAAAGATCACAGAAGAACGCATCTCACAGGAACGTGTTTTCTCATAACTGAATGATTCAGCATTTTGAACGAATTGGTTGACTCAAAGATTGAATGATCAATCCATAAACATCTGTTTATGTTTATGGATTGGATGTTTATGGATCCATGTTTATGGATCTGTAAATGTTTATGGATTACGAATCGTTTGAACGAATTAATCAATGACTCGATCATTAAGACGGTCATTTGGCGACATCTAATGGCGGTTTAGTGTTGTTTAAAAGCATAATTCTTTCCAACGTGTGTGTGATTTGTGTGTGCACCATTATAAATGTCCGTGCGGACGTCCGTATTTTTCTTTCACTTTTATATTAGCGATTTAAAAGCACCCGCTCGTGTCACACACGTCGATTAACCGGTGGGAAAATATCCTCAGACACATACCTAATAAATGTATATTTAAATACATTATTGGCCTAGCTGGTAAAAAGTTTTATATATTATTTTGATGTCCTTTTGGACACAAGAGGGCAGTATAGCCCTATGTATGACTTGAATTTTTTTTTTACTTTACTGTTTTAAAATTTAGAATAAAATTAGAATAAAATTCTTTTAAAAAACAGAATAAAATGGGTTTAGTTGTGATATTTGTATACTTTTATATAGAAATAAATGGTATAAAATTACATTTTTAGAAGATTTGAGGCTTTTAGTGCCTTTTGGAGGCTGATTTTGCAAAAAATCCACATTCAAACCAAAATATCTGACTTCCTGATGGTCGGAGCTAATTACTTTAAATTAGAAAGTTGTCCGGGTCGATGAGATCAACATACGTACTGAGTTGTGCTACTGTAGGTAAAACGACCCCCCCCCCCACTTTTGTCAAAAGCATTTTGAAAGTGACACATTTCCTGCTGCCAGTTGGTGGCGCTTTAACTTTGACACACAATAGTTACATCCATCTGATCGGCCTCTTACCATGAACAAACTGCTGAAGTTTCATAAAGATCAGTTAATGTATGCATTAGTTATAACACTTCGTGTTTCTCTTTTCTCGCCATTAATTCGTTTCCTCGCCACAGCCAAACCGTTCGAGATATCAAAAATCCGTCCGCAATTTAGCATCCTCAATGTCTTGACTTCACGCTGACTGAGTTTGGAGGCGAATCGATGTATTTCCTAGGAGGAGTACATTAAATTCCACAGCAAGCGTTTCCAAACAACCCTAAATAGCCGACTTCCTGTTGGGCTGGCGTAAAACTTAGAGCACGAAAGTTGTTCGGCCCGATGAGATCTATATGTGTATCGAGTTTCAAATTAATTCATGCAAGCGTGTTTGATATATGGACCAAGTTTTAGAACCCCGTTCAAGGGGGCGCTGTTGAGCCCCCCTGCCACGCCCGGTTACCAGATTCAGCCCCGCCCTGATGGCCGCGGGTTCTGACCTGTGTGCAAAGTTTCAAGAGTTTTCGAGCACGTTTAGGGACCCAAAAGCCCCAGAAACCTTGAAAAACAAATGAAAAAGTAAATCTCACTCAACTGACAAATCACCCCCACCCCTCACACACTCAGAGACAGAGAGAGAGAGAAAATTCTCCAAAAAATCACATTCAAACCAAAATATCTGACTTTCTGTTGCTTTGAGCTAATAAGTGTAAATTAGAAAGTTGTCCGGCTCGATAAGAACAATATACATACCAAGTTTTGTGATTCTAGGTAAAACTAAGCCCCCATTTTTGACTAAAGGTGGCGCTACTGAGTCCCTCACCACGCCCGTTTCTGAAACTTTGCCCATGTCTACTGGATAATAAGTGTGATGTGTCTGTCGAGTTTCATGCAATTTCAAGTATGTTAAGAGTCTCAAAAGCATCAAAAAAGAATATTAAAATTTGATGCGTTGCCATGGCAACAGTATCTAAGATATCAATAATCCTTTCACAGGTCTACATCTGCCGTGTGTCTACATTATACACAAAGTTTGAAGCAAATCGGGTAAAAATAAGAGAGTGATTTTAAAGCATTTTGAAAGTGACACACTTCCTGCTGCCAGTTGGTGGCGCTATAACTTTGACTCACAATAGTCACATCCTTGTGTTCGGCCTCTTACAACGAACACACTGCTGAAGTTTTATCAAGATCAGATAATGTATGCTGAAGTTATAACACACTTCCTGTGTCCCTTATTCGCCATAAATTCGTTTCCTTGCCACGGCCAATCCGTTCGAGATATCAAAAATCTGTCCGCAATTTAGCATCCTCAATGTCTTGACTTCATGCTGACCGAGTTTGGAGGCGATTGGATGAATTCTCTAGGAGGAGTACATTAAATTCCACAGCATGCGTTTCAAAACAACCCATAATAGCCGACTTCCTGTTGGGCTGGCGTAAAAAGTAAAAGTACGAAAGTTGTTCGGCCCGATGAGATCTATATGTGTACCGAGTTTCATATTATTACATGCAAGCGTGTCTGATTTATGGACCAAGTTTTCGGACCCCGTTCAAGGGGGCGCTGTCGAGCCCCCCTACCACGCCCGGGTACCAGCTTCAGCCCGGCCCTGATGGCCGTGGGTTCTGACCCGTGTGCAAAGTTTCAAGAGTTTTCGAGCACGTTAAGGGTCTCAAAAGTGCCCAAAAGGTTGACAGAAAAATAAGAATAATAATAATAATAAATATAGCTGCGAGCAGCGATTACGGGCCCAAGCCGGTGGCACCGCAACCCCGGTGCCTTTAGTTACCTAAAGGCACCGGGGTGGCGGTACCGCCGGCTTTGGCCCTCCATCGCTGCTCGCAGCTATATTATATATATATATATATATATATATATATATATATATATATATATATATATATATATATATATATATATACATACATACATACACACACATACATATATATGTGTATATATATATATATATATTATTGTTCAAAGGTTTGGGGTCAGTAAGATTTTTAATGTTTTTAGGAGAAGTCTCTTCTGCTCACCAAGGCTGCATTTATTGATTAAAAATACAAACAAAAACAGTAATATTGTGAAATATAATTCCAATTTAAAACAGCTGTTTTCAATTTTTAAATATTTTACATAGTAATTCATTTCTGTGATCAAAGTTGAGTTTTCAGCATCATTACTCCAGTCTTCAGTGTCACATGATCCTTCAGAAATCATACTAATATGATGATTGATGCTCAATAAATATTCATTATTATTTTCAATGTTGAAAACAGTTGTGTACAGATTTTTTTTTTTTTCAAAATGCTTTGATGAATGTAAAGTTCAAAAGAACAGCATATATTTCAAATATATATATTTTTAACATTATAAATGTCTTTACTGTAACTGTTGATCAGTTTAACTCATCCTTCATAAATAAAAGTACTGATTTATTTTATTTATTTCCCCAAAAAATAAAATTTTAATTATTACTAACCCAAAACTTTTGAGCGGTAGTGTTTAACGTTACAAAAGCTTTAGATTTCAGATAAATGCTGTTCTTTTGAACTTTCTATTCATCAAAGACTGTACACAACTGTTTTCGACATTTAAAATAATAATGAACGTTTCTTGAGTATCAATCATCATAATAGAATAATTTCTGAAGGATCATGTGACAGTGACGACTGGAGTAATGATGCTAAAAACTCAGCTTTGATCACAGGAATAAATAACAGTTTAAAATATATTCAAATAGAAAGCAGCTGTTTTAAATTGGAATAATATTTTACAATATTACTGTTTTTGTTTGTATTTTTAATCAAATAAATGCAGCCTTGGTGAGCAGAAGAAACTTCTCTGTTATGTGCGCGCCACAGACTGCACGCACGTCCGCTTAGAGTTCCGCCTTTTGCCTTCCATCAAAATTACGTTATTAGAAAAATATTTTTTAGAGAATCGATTTTTTGACATTTGTGAATCGATTCAGAATCGTCCACGTCCGCATCGCGATGCATCTAAGAATAAATTTTTTCTCCCACCCCTAGATTTCATACAACAGGTTAATAAACAGTTACAATTAAGTCACTTACATTTTAGATGCAATGTTGACTGTTTTTGTTCTGTTTCAGCAGCGAAAATAGTTAAACAAAGATCACGGCAGAACCATCACGCATCACGTGTTTTCTCATAACTGAACGATTCAGCATTTTTAACGAATCGGTTGACTCAAAGATTGAATGATCAATCCATAAACATCTGTCTTAATCATGATCGACTCATTCGAACAAATCGTTTGAACGAATGAATCAATGACTCGCTTATTAAGATGGATGCCTGGCGACACCTAATGGCGGTTTAGTGTTGTTTAAGAGCATCATTCTTTCCCACATGTGTGTGATTTGTGTGTGCAACATTATCATTATTTTTCATACACTATTATATTAGCGATTTAAAAGCACCCACTCGTGTCACACGTCGATTAACCGGTGGGAAAATATCCTCAGACACATACCTAATAAATGTATATTTAAATACAATATTGGCCTACCTGGTAAAAAGTTTTATATACTATTCTGATGTCCTTTTGGACACAAGAGGGCAGTATAGCCCTATGTTTGCTTTTTTGTTGAACCAAATAGCACTAAATAGCCTGTTTTAACTTTTTCATTCTTCTTGAATTGCAAAAACAGAATAAAATGGGTTTAGTTGTGATATTTGTATACTTTTATATAGAAATAAATGGTAATTACATTTTTAGAAGATTTTTAGTGTTTCCTTTTTGGACATTATTTAATCCCTCGCCATTGCAAAACCGTTTGAGATATTTATTATCCATTCACAATTTAGCATATTTAATGTAGTTTCATCATGTTGAAAAAGTTTGGTACGAATAAAATAAATAGTTTAAGAGGAGTGGCTAAAAATTCAGAGGCTGATTTTGCAAAAAAAATTCACATTCAGACCAAAATATCTGACTGCCTGATGGCCAGAGCTATTGAATATAAATTAGAAAGTTGTCCGGCTTGATGAGAACAATATACAAACTATTTTTTCTTTACTGTAGTTAAAACTAACCCCCCCACTTTTTTCAAAAGCATGTTGAAAGTGACACACTTCCTGCTGCCAGTTGGTGGCGCTATAACTTTGACTCACAATAGCTACATCCATCTGATCGGCCTCTTACCACGAACACACTGCTGAAGTTTCATCAAGATCAGTTAATGTATGCAGAAGTTATTCCACTTCCGTGTTTCTCTTTTCTCGCCATAAATTCGATTCCTCGCCACGGCCTAACCGTTCGAGATCTCAAAAATCCGTCCGCAATTTAGCATCCTCAAAGTCTTGACTACATGCACACCGAGTTTGGAGGGGACACGGTGAATTTTCTAGGAGGAGTACTTCACATTCCACAGCAAGCGTTTTCCAAACAACCCATAATAGCCGACTTCCTGTTGGGCTGGCGTGAAACTTGACAGAGGGAAAGTTGTTCGGCCCGATGAGATCTATATGTGTACCGAGTTTCATATTATTTCATGCAAGCGTGTTTGATATATGGACCAAGTTTTCAAACCCCGTTCAAGGGGGCGCTGTTGATCCCCCCTGCCACACCCCTTTCTGAAACTTTTCACATGTCTACTGGCTAATAAGTGTTATGTTTCTATCGAGTTTCATCCAATTTCAAGCATGCTAAGAGTCTCAAAAGCATCAAAAAAGAATATTAAATTTTGAAGCGTTGCCACGGCAACAGTATCTAAGATATCAATCATCCTTTCGCAGGTCTACATCTGCAGTGTGTCTACATTATACACATAAAGTTTGAAGCAAATCGGGTAAAAATAAGAGGGTGATTTCAAATTATTTTGAAAGTGACACACTTCCTGCTGCCAGTTGGTGGCGCTATAACTTAGACTCACAATAGTCACATCAGTGTGATCGGCCTCTTACAACGAACACACTGCTGAAGTTTCATCAAGATCAGTTAATGTATGCAGAAGTTATAACACACTTCCTGTGTCCCATTATTCGCCATAAATTCGTTTCCTCGCCACGGCCAAACCGTTCGAGATATCAAAAATCCGTTCGCAATTTAGCATCCTCAATGTCTTGACTTCATTCACACCTAGTTTGGTGGCGATCGGATGAATTCCCTAGGAGGAGTATTTCACATTCCATTGTATGCATTTTCCAAACAACGTATAATAACCGACTTCCTGTTGGGCTGGTGTAAAACTCAGAGCACGAAAGTTGTTCGGCCCGATGAGATCTATATGTGTACTGAGTTTCATATTATTACATGCAAGCGTGTTTGATTTATGGACCAATTTTTCCGACATAATTCCAGGGGGCGCTGTCGAGCCCCCGTGCCACGCCCGGTTACCAGCTTCAGTGCGGCCCTGATGGCCGCAGGTTCTGACGTGTGTGCAAAATTTCAAGAGTTTTTGAGCATGTTAAGGGCCCCAAAAGTGCCAGAGAAGTAGAAAATAATAATAATAATAATAATAAATATATATATATATATATAAATATATATAAATATAGCTGCGAGCAGCGATTACGGGCCCAAGCCGGTGGCACCGCAACCCCGGTGCCTTTAGTTACCTAAAGGCACCGGGGTGGCGGTACCGCCGGCTTTGGCCCTCCATCGCTGCTCGCAGCTATATTTATATATATTTATATATATATATATATATATATATATATATATATATATATATATATATATATATATATATATATATATATATATATATATATATACATACATACATACACACACATACATATATATGTGTGTATATATATATATATTATTGTTCAAAGGTTTGGGGTCAGTAAGATTTTTAATGTTTTTAGGAGAAGTCTCTTCTGCTCACCAAGGCTGCATTTATTGATTAAAAATACAAACAAAAACAGTAATATTGTGAAATATAATTCCAATTTAAAACAGCTGTTTTCAATTTTTAAATATTTTACATAGTAATTCATTTCTGTGATCAAAGTTGAGTTTTCAGCATCATTACTCCAGTCTTCAGTGTCACATGATCCTTCAGAAATCATACTAATATGATGATTGATGCTCAATAAATATTCATTATTATTTTCAATGTTGAAAACAGTTGTGTACAGATTTTTTTTTTTCAAAATGCTTTGATGAATGTAAAGTTCAAAAGAACAGCATATATTTCAAATATATATATTTTTAACATTATAAATGTCTTTACTGTAACTGTTGATCAGTTTAACTCATCCTTCATAAATAAAAGTACTGATTTATTTTATTTATTTCCCCAAAAAATAAAATTTTAATTATTACTAACCCAAAACTTTTGAGCGGTAGTGTTTAACGTTACAAAAGCTTTAGATTTCAGATAAATGCTGTTCTTTTGAACTTTCTATTCATCAAAGACTGTACACAACTGTTTTCGACATTTAAAATAATAATGAACGTTTCTTGAGTATCAATCATCATAATAGAATAATTTCTGAAGGATCATGTGACAGTGACGACTGGAGTAATGATGCTAAAAACTCAGCTTTGATCACAGGAATAAATAACAGTTTAAAATATATTCAAATAGAAAGCAGCTGTTTTAAATTGGAATAATATTTTACAATATTACTGTTTTTGTTTGTATTTTTAATCAAATAAATGCAGCCTTGGTGAGCAGAAGAAACTTCTCTGTTATGTGCGCGCCACAGACTGCACGCACGTCCGCTTAGAGTTCCGCCTTTTGCCTTCCATCAAAATTACGTTATTAGAAAAATATTTTTTAGAGAATCGATTTTTTGACATTTGTGAATCGATTCAGAATCGTCCACGTCCGCATCGCGATGCATCTAAGAATAAATTTTTTCTCCCACCCCTAGATTTCATACAACAGGTTAATAAACAGTTACAATTAAGTCACTTACATTTTAGATGCAATGTTGACTGTTTTTGTTCTGTTTCAGCAGCGAAAATAGTTAAACAAAGATCACGGCAGAACCATCACGCATCACGTGTTTTCTCATAACTGAACGATTCAGCATTTTTAACGAATCGGTTGACTCAAAGATTGAATGATCAATCCATAAACATCTGTCTTAATCATGATCGACTCATTCGAACAAATCGTTTGAACGAATGAATCAATGACTCGCTTATTAAGATGGATGCCTGGCGACACCTAATGGCGGTTTAGTGTTGTTTAAGAGCATCATTCTTTCCCACATGTGTGTGATTTGTGTGTGCAACATTATCATTATTTTTCATACACTATTATATTAGCGATTTAAAAGCACCCACTCGTGTCACACGTCGATTAACCGGTGGGAAAATATCCTCAGACACATACCTAATAAATGTATATTTAAATACAATATTGGCCTACCTGGTAAAAAGTTTTATATACTATTCTGATGTCCTTTTGGACACAAGAGGGCAGTATAGCCCTATGTTTGCTTTTTTGTTGAACCAAATAGCACTAAATAGCCTGTTTTAACTTTTTCATTCTTCTTGAATTGCAAAAACAGAATAAAATGGGTTTAGTTGTGATATTTGTATACTTTTATATAGAAATAAATGGTAATTACATTTTTAGAAGATTTTTAGTGTTTCCTTTTTGGACATTATTTAATCCCTCGCCATTGCAAAACCGTTTGAGATATTTATTATCCATTCACAATTTAGCATATTTAATGTAGTTTCATCATGTTGAAAAAGTTTGGTACGAATAAAATAAATAGTTTAAGAGGAGTGGCTAAAAATTCAGAGGCTGATTTTGCAAAAAAAATTCACATTCAGACCAAAATATCTGACTGCCTGATGGCCAGAGCTATTGAATATAAATTAGAAAGTTGTCCGGCTTGATGAGAACAATATACAAACTATTTTTTCTTTACTGTAGTTAAAACTAACCCCCCCACTTTTTTCAAAAGCATGTTGAAAGTGACACACTTCCTGCTGCCAGTTGGTGGCGCTATAACTTTGACTCACAATAGCTACATCCATCTGATCGGCCTCTTACCACGAACACACTGCTGAAGTTTCATCAAGATCAGTTAATGTATGCAGAAGTTATTCCACTTCCGTGTTTCTCTTTTCTCGCCATAAATTCGATTCCTCGCCACGGCCTTACCGTTCGAGATATCAAAAATCCGTCCGCAATTTAGCATCCTCAAAGTCTTGACTACATGCACACCGAGTTTGGAGGGGACACGGTGAATTTTCTAGGAGGAGTACTTCACATTCCACAGCAAGCGTTTTCCAAACAACCCATAATAGCCGACTTCCTGTTGGGCTGGCGTGAAACTTGACAGAGGGAAAGTTGTTCGGCCCGATGAGATCTATATGTGTACCGAGTTTCATATTATTTCATGCAAGCGTGTTTGATATATGGACCAAGTTTTCAAACCCCGTTCAAGGGGGCGCTGTTGATCCCCCCTGCCACACCCCTTTCTGAAACTTTTCACATGTCTACTGGCTAATAAGTGTTATGTTTCTATCGAGTTTCATCCAATTTCAAGCATGCTAAGAGTCTCAAAAGCATCAAAAAAGAATATTAAATTTTGAAGCGTTGCCACGGCAACAGTATCTAAGATATCAATCATCCTTTCGCAGGTCTACATCTGCAGTGTGTCTACATTATACACATAAAGTTTGAAGCAAATCGGGTAAAAATAAGAGGGTGATTTCAAATTATTTTGAAAGTGACACACTTCCTGCTGCCAGTTGGTGGCGCTATAACTTAGACTCACAATAGTCACATCAGTGTGATCGGCCTCTTACAACGAACACACTGCTGAAGTTTCATCAAGATCAGTTAATGTATGCAGAAGTTATAACACACTTCCTGTGTCCCATTATTCGCCATAAATTCGTTTCCTCGCCATGGCCAAACCGTTCGAGATATCAAAAATCCGTTCGCAATTTAGCATCCTCAATGTCTTGACTTCATTCACACCTAGTTTGGTGGCGATCGGATGAATTCCCTAGGAGGAGTATTTCACATTCCATTGTATGCATTTTCCAAACAACGTATAATAACCGACTTCCTGTTGGGCTGGTGTAAAACTTAGAGCACGAAAGTTGTTCGGCCCGATGAGATCTATATGTGTACTGAGTTTCATATTATTACATGCAAGCGTGTTTGATTTATGGACCAATTTTTCCGACATAATTCCAGGGGGCGCTGTCGAGCCCCCGTGCCACGCCCGGGTACCAGCTTTAGTGCGGCCCTGATGGCCGCAGGTTCTGACGTGTGTGCAAAATTTCAAGAGTTTTTGAGCATGTTAAGGGCCCCAAAAGTGCCAGAGAAGTAGAAAAAAAAAATAATAATAATAATAATAATAATAATAATAATAAACAATAATCCTACCGAAAACAATAGGGCCTTCGCCCTTTCAGGGCTTGGGCCCTAATAATAATAAACAATAATCCTACCGAAAACAATAGGGCCTTCGCCCTTTCAGGGCTTGGGCCCTAATAATAATAAATAATCCTACCGAAAACAATAGGGCCTTCGCCCTTTCAGGGCTTGGGCCCTAATAATAAACAGAGCAATTCCAAGAGGGTCCTCACACCATCGGTGCTCGGGCCCTAATAATAATAATAATAATAATAAACAGAGCAATTCCAAGAGGGTCCTCACACCATCGGTGCTCGGGCCCTAATAAATATAGCTGCGAGCAGCGATTACGGGCCCAAGCCGGTGGCACCGCAACCCCAGGCACCGGTGGTGGCGGTACCGCCGGAATATATATATATTTATATGTATTTATATATGTATATATATATATATGTAAGGGATAATGTATAGTGAGCCGGTTGTTATTGTGAATAACAACCCCGACAGGCTGAACGGGATCCCGACGCGAAGCGGAGGGATCTTGAATCAGCCTGAAGGGGTTGTTATTCACTATAACAACCGGCTCACTATACATTATCCCGCTTATTACATGGCTACCTACAAAATAAATAAATAATTTGCCGCGAATTATTGATTTTAAAAGGAGTTTATTGATTTAAAAACGATTGTATTGCTTCCGCCAAAGAAAATAGTCCATTCCGCGTCCATAGCAACGCGCTGTTTTTCATGGCAACGGTCTGTTATACTTCGCAGCGGTCTGTTATAAAGAAATAACAGACCGCATTCTACATTGGAATTCAGCCAAGCCATGTAATAAATATATATATATATATATATATATATATATATATATATATATATATATATATATATGTGTGTGTGTGTGTGTGTGTGTGTGTGTGTGTGTGTGTGTGTGTTTTTAGGAGAAGTCTCTTCTGCTCACCAAGGCTGCATTTATTTGATTAAAAATACAAACAAAAACAGTAATATTGTGAAATATTATTCCAATTTAAAACAGCTGTTTTCTATTTTAAAATATTTTACACTGTAATTAATTTATGTGATCAAAGTTGAGTTTTCAGCATCATTACTCCCGTCTTCAGTGTCACATGATCCTTCAGAAATCATTCTAATATGATGATTGATGGTCAATAAATATTATTATTTTCAATGTTGAAAACAGTTGTGTACAGATTTTTTTTTCAAAATGCGCTGATGAATGTAAAGTTCAAAAGAACAGCATTTATTTAAAATATAATTTGTTTTAACATTATAAATGTCTGTACTATAACTTTTGATCAGTTTAACTCCTTCTCGATGAATAAAAGTATTGATTTATTTTATTTCTTTCACCCAAAAATAAAATTAAAATTATTACTGACCCCAAACTTTTGAACGGTAGTGTTTAATGTTACAAAAGCTTTAGATTTCAGATAAATGCTGTTCTTTTGAACTTTCTATTCATCAAAGACTGTACACAACTGTTTTCGACATTTAAAATAATCATGAATGTTTCTTGAGCATCAATCATCATATTAGAATAATTTCTGAAGGATCATGTGACAGTGACGACTGGAGTAATGATGCTGAAAACTCAGCTTTGATCACAGGAATAAATAACAGTTTAAAATATATTAAAATAGAAAGCAGATGTTTTAAATTGGAATACTATTTTACAATATTACTGTTTTTGTTTGTATTTTTAATCAAATAAATGCAGCCTTGGTGAGCAGAAGAAACTTTGCTTAAAAACATTAAAAATCTTACTGACCCCAAACTTTTGGACAGTAGTGTATATATATTATATAAAAATGTAAGGGACAAGACACAGATAATTTTACTTGCCTGACCTGATTAAAACAATGAAAAAACTTAAATGAAAAAATAACTTGGGAATCACTAAAACGAGTGAATTAATCTGATTTTATGATAGAGTCAAAATATTCTACAACATTCTTTAAATTCAACGATGTTGAGAACGGAACAAGAATAAAAAAAGAACTATAAACAAGCTGAAACTAAATAAAATAAAAATGAAAACGAAATTAAGCAGTGTTGGGCTCACACAACTCTCTCATTAGAATCAAAATGTTTCAACATTTGCGATGAATTTGGATGCTAAACTATCCTTTATCATAGGCTTTGTACTTCACTCACTTTCCAATATCGACGGAAAAAATCATCCTATTCCAATAGAGTCTGGCTGCAGACTTGCACTTGCACTCTCAGACTTGCACTCTCAGACACCAGCGCTTCCTCTGCCTGTGACGTCACTCGCAATCTACACAAATTAACCGGAAATATGTTTCCAACAGTAAATATGTTATATTATTTATTTTTTCAGGAAATAATAATAAAAAAAAAAACGGCATATTTTTTTAAGTTATTAAACATTGTATCGTTAAAGTTGGTATTATAGCTTATATTGCTATCATATACTGTTGTGTACCAACATTAACACAACATTTCCCCAAAATCATGTTTAATCGGAGATACTAGATTTATGACTTGGGAGCAGGGAGATACGAGGTTACGCTGTCATTGATAAGAGTGGTACGGACACTGAAGTCGCTGCTGCCGGTGTTCTGACGGAACGACTGGCAGTGTTCATCAAAGTCTGCGGGCGCGTTGAGCCTTTTGACAAGAGAAGGCTTAAAGAGCTATTCAAATCTAATGATTGTGGTTACATACATCTTCCTAAACTCCATTTTAAACGTTTAAGAGATATGAGTGATGCAATACCAAAATACTAGGCTGTCTAGGCGGAAATTAGCCTAATCTGCACGCAAACTTGCCTTCGTGGCTCACGGGCTTCCTTCTGCACCGAAGCATTACAGTTATCGATTTTTAACAAAACATGCCTACTCAAATGTATCTAACCTAACTATTTTCACTCGTTATTGTCTAAAAAACATACAGAATTATCCAAAGATAGGCTTACTTAGCGCCAGTAACTTAGGCAGACCTTTTTTCTCCCATAAATTAAAACCTTGCTACTTGGGGTATTTTACATGCACAGTGCCAACTTCCAGTCAGTAAAATAATAATAAAAACAATAATTTAATGCTGGTATCCAAAACATTTAATTCAATTCATTATATTAGATACCTTTTAAAACTTCAATGTACACGTGTAATAAGTAGACATTTAAAATACATCAATAACTGATATCATAGTTTAACACAGATAAAATCAGAGTTAAGTCTTGCTTTACGTGTTGCTCGATGAGGATTTCTTAATCGCTGCGACTTTCAATCCTGAGGAGACAAACTGCCGCGGAGTGAAGAAGAGGTGGAGTTATGAGGATTCTCAGACAGTTGAAGTGTCCAATGGAGTTAAGAGATTTGCTCTCTAACTATTTTCAACACTTTAGATTGGTTAATAATTTGTGAAAATAACAGAACGTGGGGACTGACCAATAACATCGATTTGTGAAAAAATATTAAATTGACAAACTTTGAACATACGAGGTTTCCGCCAGACAGCGACCATATACATATATATATTTATGGTATATGATAACAGAAAAGATTTTTGAACGACATTGGGAGCTGTTCTCAATCCGACACAAACCACACTATGCGTCGATTGCAAGTGACGTCACTTGCAGAGGAAGCGCTGGTGTCTGAGCGTGCAGGTCTGAGAGTGCAAGTCTGAGAGTGCAAGTGCAGGTCTGCAGCCAGACCCTTCTCTGCTATTCACACGCGCAAAAATGTGCTTGGAAACATCACAGTGGAGCGGTGCTTACCAATTGAATGGTACGAATTGTAGTACTGACTATTTAAACAGAGCATTGTAAATTTTATATGTTAGGTTGACTATTTTATTAATATATTTTATTAAGGCTATAATGAACAGGCTACCTGATTTTGAACACAAGAGGGCAGTATAGCACTATGTTTGACTTTATTTATTTATTGTTTAGACTAAACAACCATTCTGGCAGTTTTTAAACTTAAACTTCATTCTTAAATTGAAATAAAAAAAGAATAAAATGAGTTAAGTTCTGATATTTGTATACTTTTATATAGTAATAAATGGTGTATAATTACATTTTTAGAATAAATTAGACTTTTAGCATTTCCTTGTTTGACATTACTTTAATCCCTCACCATAGCAAAACCGTTTGAGATATTTATTATCCGTTCACAATTTAGCATCATTAATATATTTTTATCATGTTGAAAAAGTTTGTTGGGAATAAAATAAACCACTTAGATAAAGGTGGCTAAAAATGAAGAGGCTGATTTTGCAAAAAAATCCACATTCAGACCAAAATATCTGACTTCCGGATGGTCAGAGCTAATGACTTTAAATTAGAAAGTTGTCCGGGTCGATGAGATCAATATATGAACTGAGTTTTTTTTACTGTAGTTAAAACTAACCCCCCCACTTTTGTCAAAAGCATGTTGAAAGTGACACACTTCCTGCTGCCAGTTGGTGGCGCTATAAACTTTGACTCACAATAGTTACATCCATCTGATCGGCCTCTTACCACGAACACACTGCTGAAGTTTCAACAAGATCAGTTAATGTATGCAGAAGTTATTCCACTTCGTGATTCTCTTTTCTCGCCATAAATTTGATTCCTCGCCACGGCCAAACCGTTCGAGATATCAAAAATCCGTCCGCAATTTAGCATCCTCAAAGTCTTGACTACATGCACACCGAGTTTGGAGGGGACACGGTGAATTTTCTAGGAGGAGTATTTCACATTCCACAGCAAGCGTTTTCCAAACAACCCATAATAGCCGACTTCCTGTTGGGCTGGCGTGAAACTGGACAGAGGGAAAGTTGTTCGGCCCGATGAGATCTATATGTGTTCCGAGTTTCATATTAATTCATGCAAGCGTGTTTGATATATGGACCAAGTTTTCAGACCCCGTTCAAGGGGGCGCTGTTGAGCCCCCCTGCCACGCCCGTTTCTGAAACTTTTCACATGTCTACTGGCTAATAAGTGTTATGTGTCTGTCGAGTTTCATCCAATTTCAAGCATGCTAAGAGTCTCAAACGCATCCAAAAAGAATATTAAAGTTTGATGTGTTGCCACGGCAACAGTGTCTAAGATATCAATAATCCTTTCACAGCTCTACATCTGCCGAGTATTTTCATTATACACATAAAGTTTGAAGCAAATCGGGTAAAAATAAGAGGGTGACTTCAAAGCATTTTGAAAGTGACACACTTCCTGCTGCCAGTTGGTGGCGCTATAACTTTGACTCACAATAGTCACATCCATGTGATCGGCCTCTTACAACGAACACACTGCTGAAGTTTCATCAAGATCAGTTAATGTATGCTGAAGTTATAACACACTTCCTGTTTCTCTTTTCTCACCATAAATTCGTTTCCTCGCCACGGCCAAACCGTTCGAGATATCAAAAATCCGCTGGCAATTTAGAATCATCAATGTCTTGACTTCATGCTGACCAAGTTTGGTGGTGATCGGATGAATTCTCTAGGAGGAGTGTTTTAAATTCCATTGCACACGTTTTTCAAACAACCCATAATAGCTGACTTCCTGTTGGGCGGAGCTAATGACATAGAGTGCGGAAGTTGTTCGGCCCGATGAGATCTATATGTGTACCGAGTTTCATACAAATATGTTCTTGTATGTGTCCAAGATTTCAGATTGCATTCTAGGGGGCGCTGTTGAGCACCCCTGCCACGCCCGGGTACCAGCTTCAGCCCGGCCCTAATGGCCGCGGGTTCTGACCTGTGTGCAAAGTTTCATGAGTTTTTGAGCATGTTAAAGGCCCCAAAAGCCCCCGAACCCTTGAAGAACAATAATAATAAATATAGCTGCGAGCAGCGATTACGGGCCCAAGCCGATGGCACCGCAACCCCGGTGCCTTTACCTAAAGGCACCGGGGTGGCGGTACCGCCGGCTTTGGCCCGTAATCGCTGCTCGCAGCTATATTTATATATATTTATATATATATATATATATATATATATATATATATATATATATATATATATATATATATATATATATATATATACATACACATGGCTATAATGAACAGGCTGCGATGTCAAGATTGCAATGCTTGAATGTGTGTGTGTGTGTGTGTGTGTGTGTGTGTGTGTGTGTGTGTGTGTGTGTGTGTGTGTGTGTGTGTGTGTGTGTGCATGTGTGTTCATGTTTTTCTATCCCGGTGGGGACTTCAACCTGAATGCACACAGACTCATGGGGACTCGTGTCACAGTGGGGACCTAAATAGAGGTCCCCATGGGTAAACAAGCTTAGAAATCATACACAATGAGTCTTTTTGGAAATGTAAAAATGCAGAAAGTTTTCTGTAATGGGTAGGTTTAGGGGTAGGGTTAGTGTGAGGAGATAGAATATACAGTTTGTAAAGTATAAAAACCATTAAGTCTATGGAGAGTCCCCACAAAGATAGTAAACCGTGTGTGTGTGTGTGTGTGTGTGTGTGTGTGTGTGTGTGTGTGTGTGTGTGTGTGTGTGTGGCGTGGGCGCGATGGAACAGTGGACACATAAAAACATACGTCATTATACAGGACGACATTCAAACTGCAAAGTGTTAACTTATATTTGTGTACTGTCGCAATAAGACACAACATTGTGCTTTTGTAAAATAATTTCAAGCAATCCACCCCCCTGAAAGGCGCTAATTTTAAAATTAAACTAAAATGCTCATGGCTGCACGGGCATTCATGGTGCGCATCCACGACAAGGAACGAGCTGAACAAAGTGGACGTTTTTCAGTTTATTCCTACTTCCATAGGAATTCATTTGAAACGCCCGCTCAACCGCTCACCCTGTGGTCTGTGTGAGTCCTAATGCCCCAGTGTAGTGCCGGGGACACTATACTGCCAAAAGAGCACCGTCCTTCGGATTAGACGTTAAACCGAGGTCCTGACTCTCTGTGGTCATTAAAAATTCCAGGATGTCCTTCGAAAAAGAGTAGGGGTGTAACCCCGGCATCCTGGCCAAATTTGTCCCTTGGCCTCTATCCATCATGGCCTCCTAATCATCCCCATGTACTGATATACTGATTGGCTTCATCACTGTCTCCTCTCCACCAGTAAGCTGGTGTGTGGTGGGCGTTCTGGCGCAATATGGCTGCCGTCGCATCATCCAAGTGGATGCTGCACATTGGTGATGGTTGAGGAGATTCCCCCCATCTATGTAAAGCGCTTTGAGGTCTCAGAAAAAGCGCTATATAAATGTAACAAATTATTATTATTATTATCAACCACTATCAATGTCAGTGCGGACGAAAATATTTTACTTTCGTTTTTAAGTTTGCGATTCAAAAGCCCCCAGCGGTGTCACACGTCGATTAACCGGTGGTAAAATATTCTCACCGTCACATACCTAGTATATTTTTATGTAAATACAATAGGCCTACCTGATTTTGAACACAAGAGGGCAGTATAGCCCTATGAATGACTTGACTTTTATGAGACTAAATGGTACAATTACTATTTTTAAACTTATAAATAATTATTAAATTAAAAAAAAGAATAAAATGAGTTTGGTTGTGATATTTGTATACTTTTATAGAAATAAATGGTGTATAATTACATTTTTAGAAGATGAGGCTTTTAGTGTTTAATTTTTGTACATTACTTCAGTCCCTCACTATAGCAAAACCATTTGAGATGTTTAATATCCGTTCACAATTTAGCATCTTTAATGTATTTTCATCATTTTGAAAAAGTTTGGTGTGAAAAAAATAAGCCAGTTTGGAAGAGTAGCTAAAAACTCAGAGTCTGAAATATCCCAAAAATCCACATTCAAACCAAAATATCTGACTTTCTTTTGCTCTGAGCTAATGACTGTTAATTAGAAAGTTGTCCGGCTCGGTGAGACCAATATATATACTCATGTTTGTAACTGTTGGTAAAACTAACCCCCCCACTTTTGTCAAAAGCATGTTGAAAGTGACACACTTCCTGCTGCCAGTTGGTGGCGCTATAACTTTGACTCACAATAGTTACATCCATCTGATCGGCCTCTTATCACAAACACACTGCTGAAGTTTCATCAAGATCAGTTAATGTATGCAGAAGTTATAACACTTCGTGTCTCTCTTTTCTCGCCATAAATTCATTTCCTCGCCACGGCCAAACCGTTCAAGATATCAAAGATCCGTCCGCAATTTAGCATCCTCAATGCCTTGACTTCACGCTGACCGAGTTTGGAGGCGAATCGATGTATTTCCTAGGAGGAGTACATTAAATTCCACAGCAAGCGTTTCCAAACAACCCATAATAGCCGACTTCCTGTTGGGCTGGCGTAAAACTTAGAGCACGAAAGTCGTTCGGCCCGATGAGATCTATATGTGTACCGAGTTTCAAATTAATTCATGCAAGTTTGTTTGGTATATGGACCAAGTTTTAGAACCCCGTTCAAGGGGGCGCTGTCGAGCCCCCCTGCCACGCCCGGCTACCAGATTCAGCCCCGCCCTGATGGCCGCGGGTTCTGACCTGTGTGCAAAGTTTCAAGAGTTTTCGAGCACGTTTAGGGACCCAAAAGCCCCAGAAACCTTGAAAAACAAATGAAAAAGTAAATCTCACTCAACTGACAAATCACCCCCACCCCTCACACACTCAGAGACAGAGAGAGAGAGAGAAAATTCTCCAAAAAATCACATTCAAACCAAAATATCTGACTTTCTGTTGCTTTGAGCTATTAAGTGTAAATTAGAAAGTTGTCCGGCTCGATGAGAACAATATACATACCGATTTTTGTGATTCTAGGAAAAACTAAGGCCCCATTTTTGACTAAAGGTGGCGCTACTGAGCCATTCCACCACGCCCGTTTTTGAAACTTTGCACATGTCTACTGGCTAATAAGTGTGATGTGTCTGTTGAGTTTCATGCAATTTCAAGTATGTTAAGAGTCTCAAAAGCATCAAAAAAGAATAATAAAGTTTGATGCGTTGCCATGGCAACAGTATCTAAGATATCAATAATCCTTTCACAGGTCTTTATCTGCCGTGTGTCTACATTATACACATAAAGTTTGAAGCAAATCGGGTAAAAATAAGAGAGTGATTTCAAAGCATTTTGAAAGTGACACACTTCCTGCTGCCAGTTGGTGGCGCTATAACTTTGACTCACAATAGTCACATCCTTGTGTTCGGCCTCTTACAACGAACACACTGCTGAAGTTTCATCAAGATCAGTTAATGTATGCAGAAGTTATAACACACTTCCTGTGTCCCATTATTCGCCATAAATTCGTTTCCTCGCCACGGCCAAACCGTTCGAGATATCAAAAATCCGTTCGCAATTTAGCATCCTCAATGTCTTGACTTCATTCACACCTAGTTTGGTGGCGATCGGATGAATTCCCTAGGAGGAGTATTTCACATTCCATTGTATGCATTTTCCAAACAACGTATAATAACCGACTTCCTGTTGGGCTGGTGTAAAACTTAGAGCACGAAAGTTGTTCGGCCCGATGAGATCTATATGTGTACTGAGTTTCATATTATTACATGCAAGCGTGTTTGATTTATGGACCAATTTTTCCGACATAATTCCAGGGGGCGCTGTCGAGCCCCCGTGCCACGCCCGGGTACCAGCTTCAGTCCGGCCCTGATGGCCGCTGGTTCTGACGTGTGTGCAAAATTTCAAGAGTTTTTGAGCATGTTAAGGGCCCCAAAAGTGCCCGAGAAGTAGAAAAAAATAATAATAATAATAATAATAAATATAGCTGCGAGCAGCGATTACGGGCCCAAGCCGGTGGCACCGCAACCCCGGTGCCTTTAGTTACCTAAAGGCACCGGGGTGGCGGTACCGCCGGCTTGGGCCCTCCATCGCTGCTCGCAGCTATATTTATATATATATATATATATATATATATATATATATATATATATATATATATACATACATACACACACATACATATATATGTATATATATATATATATATATATATATATATATATATATATATATATATATATATATATATATATATATATATATTATTGTTCAAAAGTTTGGGGTCAGTAAGATTTTTAATGTTTTTAGGAGAAGTCTCTTCTGCTCACCAAGGCTGCATTTATTGATTAAAAATACAAACAAAAACAGTAATATTGTGAAATATTATTCCAATTTAAAACAGCTGTTTTCAATTTTTAAATATTTTACATAGTAATTCATTTCTGTGATCAAAGTTGAGTTTTCAGCATCATTACTCCAGTCTTCAGTGTCACATGATCCTTCAGAAATCATACTAATATGATGATTGATGCTCAATAAATATTCATTATTATTTTCAATGTTGAAAACAGTTGTGTACAGATTTTTTTTTTCAAAATGCTTTGATGAATGTTAGTTCAAAAGAACAGCATATATTTCAAATATATAAATTTTTAACATTATAAATGTCTTTACTGTAACTGTTGATCAGTTTAACTCATCCTTCATAAATAAAAGTACTGATTTATTTTATTTATTTACCCCAAAAATAAAATTTTAATTATTACTAACCCAAAACTTTTGAGCGGTAGTGTTTAACGTTACAAAAGCTTTAGATTTCAGATAAATGCTGTTCTTTTGAACTTTCTATTCATCAAAGACTGTACACAACTGTTTTCGACATTTAAAATAATAATGAATGTTTCTTGAGTATCAATCATCATGTTAGAATAATTTCTGAAGGATCATGTGACAGTGACGACTGGAGTAATGATGCTGAAAACTCAGCTTTGATCACAGGAATAAATAACAGTTTAAAATATATTAAAATAGAAAGCAGCTGTTTTAAATTGGAATAATATTTTACAATATTACTGTTTTTGTTTGTATTTTTAATCAAATATATGCAGCCTTGGTGAGCAGAAGAAACTTCTCTGTTATGTGCGCGCCACAGACTGCACGCACGTCCGCTTAGAGTTCCGCCTTTTGCCTTCCGTCAATATTACGTTATTAGAAAAATATTTTTTTAGAGAATCGATTTTTTGACATTTGTGAATCGATTCAGAATCGTCCACGTCCGCATCGCGATGCATCTAAGAATAATTTTTTTCTCCCACCCCTAGATTTCATACAAATAAACAGTTACAATTAAGTCACTTACATTTTAGATGCAATGTTGACTGTTTTTGTTCTGTTTCAGCAGCGAAAATAGTTAAACAAAGATCACGGCAGAACCATCACTTATCACGTGTTTTCTCATAACTGAACGATTCAGCATTTTTAACGAATCGGTTGACTCAAAGATTGAATGATCAATCCATAAACATCTGTCTTAATCATGATCGACTCATTCGAACGAATCGTTTGAACGAATGAATCAATGACTCGCTTATTAAGATGGATGCCTGGCGACACCTAATGGCGGTTTAGTGTTGTTTATTCTTTCCCACATGTGTGTGATTTGTGTGTGCAACATTATCATTATTTTTCTTTCACTATTATATTAGCGATTTAAAAGCACCCACTCGTGTCACACGTCGATTAACCGGTGGGAAAATATCCTCAGACACATACCTAATAAATGTATATTTAAATACAATATTGGCCTACCTGGTAAAAAGTTTTATATACTATTTTGATGTCCTTTTGGACACAAGAGGGCAGTATAGCCCTATGTTTGCTTTTTTGTTGAACCAAATAGCACTAAATAGCCTGTTTTAACTTTTTCATTCTTCTTGAATTGCAAAAACAGAATAAAATGGGTTTAGTTCGATATTTGTATACTTTTATATAGAAATAAATGGTATATAATTACATTTTTAGAAGATTTTTAGTGTTTCCTTTTTGGACATTACTTTAATCCCTCGCCATAGCAAAACCGTTTAAGATATTTATTATCCATTCACAATTTAGCATATTTAATGTAGTTTCATCATGTTGAAAAAGTTTGGTACGAATAAAATAAATAGTTTAAGAGGAGTGGCTAAAAATTCAGAGGCTGATTTAGCAAAAAAAATCACATTCAGACCAAAATAGCTGACTTCCTGATGGCCAGAGCTATTGAATGTAAATTAGAAAGTTGTCCGGCTTGATGAGAACAATATACAAACTATTTTTTCTTTACTGTAGTTAAAACTAACCCCCCCACTTTTGTCAAAAGCATGTTGAAAGTGACACACTTCCTGCTGCCAGTTGGTGGCGCTATAACTTTGACTCACAATAGCTACATCGATCTGATCGGCCTCTTACCACGAACACACTGCTGAAGTTTCATCAAGATCAGTTAATGTATGCAGAAGTTATTCCACTTCGTGTTTCTCTTTTCTCGCCATAAATTCGATTCCTCGCCACAGCCAAACCGTTCGAGATATCAAAAATCCGTTCGCAATTTAGCATCCTCAATGTCTTGACTTCATGCTGACTGAGTTTGGAGGTGATTGAATGAATTCTCTAGGAGGAGTACATCACATTCCACAGCAAGCGTTTTCCAAACAACCCATAATAGCCGACTTCCTGTTGGGCTGGCGTGAAACTTGACAGAGGGAAAGTTGTTCGGCCCCATGAAATCTATATGTGTACCGAGTTTCATATTAATTCATGCAAGCGTGTTTGATATATGGACCAAGTTTTCAGACCCTGTTCAAGAGGGCGCTGTTGAGCCCCCCTGCCACGCCCATTTCTGAAACTTTTCACATGTCTACTGGCTAATAAGTGTTATGTGTCTGTCGAGTTTCATCCAATTTCAAGCATGTTAAGAGTCTCAAACGCATCCGAAAAGAATATTAAAATTTGATGCGTTGCCACGGCAACAGTATCTAAGATATCAATAATCCTTTCACAGGTCTACATCTGCCGTGTGTTTACATTATACACATAAAGTTTGAAGCAAATCGTGTAAAATTAAGAGGGTGACTTCAAAGCATTTTGAAAGTGACACACTTCCTGCTGCCAGTTGGTGGCGCTATAACTTTGACTCACAGTAGTCACATCCTTGTGATCGGCCTCTTACAACAAACACACTGCGAAAGTTTCATCAAGATCAGTTAATGTATGCAGAAGTTATAACACACTTCCTGTGTCCCATTAATCGCCATAAATACGTTTCCTCGCCACGGCCAAACCGTTCGAGATATCAAAAATCCGTTCGCAATTTAGCATCCTCAATGTCTTGACTTCATGCACACCTAGTTTGGTGGCGATCGGATGAATTCCCTAGGAGGAGTATTTCACATTCCATTGTATGCGTTTTCCAAACAACGTATAATAACCGACTTCCTGTTGGGCTGATGTAAAACTTAGAGCACGAAAGTTGTTCGGCCCGATGAGATCTATATGTGTACTGAGTTTCATATTATTACATGCAAGCGTGTCTGATTTATGGACCAAGTTTTCGGACCCCGTTCAAGGGGGCGCTGTTGAGCCCCCCTGCCACGCCCGGGTACCAGCTTCAGCCCGGCCCTAATGGCCGCGGGTTCTGACCTGTGTGCAAAGTTTCATGAGTTTTTGAGCATGTTAAAGGCCCCAAAAGCCCCCGAACCCTTGAAGAACAATAATAATAATAATAAATATAGCTGCGAGCAGCGATTACGGGCCCAAGCCGGTGGCACCGCAACCCCGGTGCCTTTAGTTACCTAAAGGCACCGGGGATGGCGGTGCCACCGGCTTTGGCCCTCCATCGCTGCTCGCAGCTATATTTATATATATATATATATATATATATATATATATATATATATATATATATATATATATCAGTGGCGATTTCTTTAAGACTGCAAGGGAAGCTCGGCTTCCCCTATAATGTCAAAAAATGAATGGTCAAATATGTACTATTGTATTAACATTTTATTGACTAAAAATGCGTTAGAAAACGTTCATCTCAAAGACGAGTTCGTTCAGAATCAGTTACATACAGCAGGTCGGCTGACTCGATTTCCTTCTCATACACTCCCGTAGCGTCAGTGCATTTCCCTGTTGAAGCCCAGCTTCCATTGACTTCAATGGGGCTGCTTCGAACAGTTTTTTTCAGCGCTTCGAAACTAGACGGTCATTGGATAAATGCTGCGATTATGTCCCGCCCATGGAAGCTCAGCTTCTCTGGGGGTGAACGGGGAGTGGGCTGGCCTGGACTCCGGGCTTCCCCGTGATGATTGGAGGGTCTGTCGAAAGACTGCATCTCCTTTTGATTGACAGCGATTTCATACAATAAAAAGTCGCTGATGTTGAAGCTGTTCGAGCTCAGTCCCATCGCGGATTTTTCAAAGACAAACTGCTGCAACCTATTTCCTATAACCTATTGGTATTTGCTTGTCGAAATTGCTAGCCAATTTTTATAATACATTTCACACAATTATACATTTATACCTTTATTATATTATCACTTATTATATATTTTTATATTATTATTATTAGTAATAATTCAAAAATAATTAGTAAAATAATTAAAAACAAATCTTATTATTAGTAGCATTATTATTATACTTTATTAAATTATTATTTATACCTTTATTATATTATTACATTCATTTTTCACAGAGCATTTTCTTGAAAAGGAACGTAGAATTTACGTATAAATAAATGAATAATTTTTATGATGTAGGCCGAAAATGAGCTTCCCCTCTTTGAAAGACCAGCAGCCGCCACTGATATATATATATATATCTATCTATATCTATCTATATATATATATATATATATATATATACACACACACACACACACACACATATATATATATATATATATATATATATATATATATATTTATTTATTTATAAGACAGAAAATATTACTTGTCTTACCTTATTCTGATTTTATGATACACTCAAAATATTCCACAACAAATCCTTTAAATTTAATGTAAAAATAAAAACGAAAGTAAGCAGTGTTGGTCTCACGTAACCCTCTCATTAGAATCAAAATGTTTCAATATTTGAGATGTATTTGGATGCTAAACTATTCTTTATTATAGGCTTTGTACTTCACTCGTGTTCCAATATCGATGGAAAAAATCATCCTCTTCACACGCGCAAAAATGTGCTTGGAAACATCACAGTGGAGCTCTGCTTACTGTGAATGGTACAGATTGTACTACTGACTATTTAAACAGAGCAGTGTAATTCGTTTATGTTAGGTTGACTATTTTTATTATTATATTGTATTAGGGCTATAATGAACAGGCTGCGATGTTAAGATTGCAATTCTGGAATGTGTGTGTGTGTGTGTGACGCGGTTGCGGTTGAACAGTGGACACAAAACATAAATAAAATGTTTTAGTTAATTCCTACATCCATAGGAATACATTGAAAATGCTCGCTCTACTCCGCACCATTATCAATGTCTGTGCGGACGTCTGTATTTTACTAGTATATAGTATACTATAGTTAGCGATTTAAAAGCCCTCAGCGGTGTCACATGTCGATTAACCGGTGGAAAAATTTTATCACAGTCACATCCCTAATATATTTATATATAAATACAATAGGCCTACCTGAAAGAGAATTTTACTTGCCCGACCAGAGCATAGCCTGTTTAGAACGTCAATAACAAAAAAATAACTTGGGAATCACTAAAACGAGAGATTATTCTAATTTTATTACATTCATTTTAAGTTGCAATCAGCAGTTAATAATAAATGTATTACTGATCAATGGTAACAAGGTTGCACTGCTGAGGCTCATGCTGCTTCTCCAGGAGAATTGTAAACAAATGAGCGCAGCACACAAAAAAGCAACACAGTTAACAACATACTGACTATAAAAATTACAAATATGGAGTTTTTATATATTTTATAACATATGATAGAGTTAAGCAACCTCACTTGACGAGTAGGCAACTATTTCCTGAATACAATCACGATTGAAACTGTGACATTGATTTCATACAACAGGTTAATAAACAGTTACAATTAAGTCACTTACATTTTAGATGCAATATTGACTGTTTTTGTTCTGTTTCAGCAGCAAAAATAGTTAAACAAAGATCACAGCAGAACCATCGCGCATCTAGGGATGGCTCGATACCACAATTTTGGTTTCGGTACGGTACCAGAACCTAATACCTCGGTATCGATACTAAATCGATACCACAGGTGACAAATAACCAGCCTCAAAATTTAAGTGAATTGAAACAGTTTTATTAAAAAACACTGCTTGAAACTCTGCTGCACCGAATGTGCAAACAAAAAGTTATCAAAATGTAAAAAAAAAAAATGTAATAAATAAAAAACAGTCAGGGAACTTACAGTAGGTTAAATTTTGATTTAAAAAAAAAAAGAAAAAAAAGAAAAGGACACCTGAAATGATACAATTAAAATAGGTTAATATCTATTATCTATAATAATTGATTAATATAGAATAATAATAGAATAATGAAATGAAATGTAAACCATTAGCTGTCATGCATCAACAGAATTATCAACATTTATAGCATTTATTCATCTTGGTTTGATTACTGTTTGGTTTGGGTTCATATTAGTTTAATGCATAAAGTAATGTTAACATGCTAAACATGTATTAGTATATTTAAATAATAATTACGGATTGATCTATTCTAGATTAATAAATGCTATAATACTGTCAGGTCAGGTTACCTAATGAATGTTGACAAATGTAGCTTAAATGTAAAGTGTTACTCTAACATTCATATTAGTATCCATATTACTACTATTACTCTCTCTCAGCTGATTCCTCAGTCGGTCGCCACAGCAGCAGTGATAGATATGCCTTTCATTTTACTATCACCAATACTAAAATTAATATCACTTATCTCTTTATTCATTCAAATTCAATTAATATATGATTGTTTGAAAGGGCAAAAAAATTATGAGAACTAAACTTCATTGGTTCTAGCGTGTCATGAAAGCACATTTGAGCTTTCGTGTTTACCATGTCATATTTAATTGATAAGCTCTATGTGCGCTGTGAATAAAAGTCTAAATTAAATCAGTTGAATGATGGACTCACGTGTCGATCTCTGAACTCTTTGAACAAGTCAGGATGATCAAGTGACAAGTGGTCAACGTTAGCCAGATTTGATGTGTTGCCTCCCGTGGCAAATTTAAAGCAGCGTTTGTACAGTGGTGCATTGAGGTCTGTTGCTTCACCTTTCTCATTACTTTTGTAGGCAAAGTAATGCCATATTTCACTCCTATTGCTCTCTTTATTTATTAATTTCGGGCGTGTAGAATGAGCTTCATCTGTTTGATCCATCGTGTTCCTCCGTTGTCACCGTTTGCCGGTTTTGCGTGACCCGCGTCAGTTTGGGTAGCGCACTGCCGCCGAGCGGTGAACTTCGAAACAGCAGCGCATCAAATACCGAAGTGAGCAAAATTATGATATTGTACCGTTTGAAATATAATATATACCGGTATTTTTGCAGTACCGGTATACCGCGCATCCCTACGCGCATCTCACCGCAACTTGTTTTCTCATTACTGAATGATTCAGCATTTTGAAACGAATCGCTTGACTCAAAGATTCAAGGGTCAATCCATAAACATCTGTCTCAATCATGAATGACTCAGTCATTGGAACGAATCGTTTGAACGAATGAATCAATGACTCGCTCATTAAGATGGTCGCCTGGCGACACCTAATGGCGGTTTAGTGTTATGTTTAAAAGTATCATTTTTTCCAACGTGCACCATTATCAATGTCCGTGCGGACGTCCGTTTTTTTACTTTCACTTTTATATTAGCGATTTAAAAGCACCCGCTTGTGTCACACGTCGCTTAACCGATGGGAAAATATCCTCACAGTCATATACCTAATAAATTTATATTTAAATACAATAGGCCTACCTAGTAAAACGTTTTATATACTATTTTGATATCCTTTTGGACACAAGAGGGCAGTATAGCCCTATGTTTGCTTTTTTGTTGAACCAAATAGCACTAAATAGCCTGTTTTTTTACTTTTTCATACTTCTTGAATTGCAAAAACAGAATAAAATAGGTTTAGTTCTAATATTTGTATAATTTTATATAAAAATAAATGGTGTATAATTAATTTTTTTAAAGATATGAGATGTTTTCTGATTCCTTTTTTGACATTATTTTAATCCCTCGCCATATCAAAACCGTTTGAGATATTCAATATCCGTTCACAATTTAGCATCTTTAATGTATTTTCATCATGTTGAAAAAGTTTGGTGTGAATAAAAAAAAAAACACTTAGCAGGAGTGGGTAAAAAGCAGAGGCTGAATTTGCAAATAAATCCACATTCAAACCAAAATATCTGACTTCCTATTGGTCGAAGCTAATAACTGTATATTAGAAAGTTGTCCGGCTCGATGAGACCAATGTACATACTGATTTTTAAAACTGTGGGTAAAACTAACCCCCCCACTTTTGTCAAAAGCATTTTGAAAGTGACACACTTCCTGCTGCCAGTTGGTGGCGCTATAACTTTGACTCACAATAGTTACATCCATCTGATCGGCCTCTTACCACGAACACACTGGTGAAGTTTCATCAAGATCCGTTAATGTATGCAGAAGTTATACCACTTCGTGTTTCTCTTTTCTCGCCATAAATTCGTTTCCTCGCCACGGCCAAACCGTTCGAGATATCAAAAATCCGTCCGCAATTTAGAATCCTCAATGTCTTGATTTCATGCACACCGAGTTTGGTGGGGATTGGATGAATTCTCTAGGAGGAGTACTTCGCATTCCACAGCAAGCGTTCTCCAAACAACCCATAATTGCCGACTTCCTGTTGGGCTGGCGTAAAACTTCGAGCACGAAAGTTGTTCAGCCCGATGTGATCTATATGTGTACCGAGTTTCATATCATTACATGCAAGTGTGTTTGATTTATGGACAAGTGTTCGGATCCCGTTCCAGGGGGCGCTGTTGAGCCCCCCTGCCACGCCCGGGTACCAGATTCAGCCCGGCCCTGATGGCCGCGGGTTCTGACCTGTGTGCAAAGTTTCAAGAGTTTTCGAGCACATTAAAGGCCCCAAAAGCCCCTGAAACCTTGAAAAACAGGAATTTTAAACAAATCTCACTCAAAAGACAAATCCCCCCACCCCTCACACACACAGAGACGCAGAGGCAGAGAGAGAGAGGGAGAGAATTCTACAAAAAATCACATTCAAACCAAAATATCTCACTTCCTGTTGGTCACAGCTTATGACTATAAATTAGAAAGTTGTCCGGCTTGATGAGAACAATATACATAACGATTTTTGTGACTCTACTTAAAACTAAGCCCCCATTTTTGACTAAAGGTGGCGCTACTGAGCCCCTCACCACGCCCGTTTCTGAAATTTTGCACATGTCTACCGGCTAATAAATGTGATGTGTCTGTCGAGTTTCATCCAATTTCAAGTATGTTAAGAGTCTCAAAAGCATCTGAAAAGAATATTAAAGTTTGATGCGTTGCCACGGCAACAGTATTTAAGATATCAATAAACCTTTCACAGGTCTACATCTGCCGTGTGTCTACATTATACACATAACGTTTGAAGCAAATCGGGTAAAAATAAGAGGGTGATTTCAAAGCATTTTGAAAGTGACACACTTCCTGCTGCCAGTTGGTGGCGCTATAACTTTCACTCACAATAGTCACATCCATGTGATCGGCATCTTACATCGAACACACTGCAGAAGTTTCAACAAGATCAGTCAATGTATGCAGAAGTTATAACACACTTCCTGTTTCTCTTTTCTCGCCATAAATTTGTTTCCTCGCCACGGCCAAACCGTTCGAGATATCAAAAATCCCCTGGCAATTTTTCATCCTCAATGTCTTGACTTCATGCACACCGAGTTTGGTGGTTATCGGGTGAATTCTCTAGGAGGAGTATTTCAAATTCCAGAGGATGCATTTTTCAAACAACCCATAATAGCTGACTTCCTGTTGGGCGGAGCTAATAACATAGAGTGTGGAAGTTGTTCAGCCCGATGAGATCTATATGTGTACCGAGTTTCATATTATTTCATATAAGCGTGTTTGATATATGGACCAAGTTTTCGGACCCCGTTCCAGGGGGCGCTGTTGAGCCCCCCTGCCACGCCCGGGTACCAGCTTCAGCCCGGCCCTGATGGCCGCGGGTTCTGACCTGTGTGCAAAGTTTCAAGAGTTTTTGAGCATGTTAAGGGCCCCAAAAGTGCCCGAGAAGTAGGAAAAAATAATAATAATAATAATAACAAATAATCCTACCGAAAACAATAGGGCCTTCGCCCTTTCAGGGCTTGGGCCCTAATAATAAGGCACCAAGGTTGCGGTGCCACCGGCTTGGGCCCGTAATCGCTGCTCGCAGCTATATTATATATATATATATATATATATATATATATATATATATATATATATATATATATATATATATATATATATATATACAGTGAGGAAAATAAGTATTTGAACACCCTGCTATTTTGCAAGTTCTCCCACTTGGAAATCATGGAGGGGTCTGAAATTGTCATCGTAGGTGCATGCCCACTGTGAGAGACATAATCTAAAAAAAAAATCCAGAAATCACAATATATGATTTTTTAACTATTTATTTGTATGATACAGCTGCAAATAAGTATTTGAACACCTGTCTATCAGCTAGAATTCTGACCCTCAAAGACCTGTTAGTCTGCCTTTAAAATGTCCACCTCCACTCCATTTATTATCCTAAATTAGATGCACCTGTCTGAGGGCGTTAGCTGCATAAAGACACCTGTCCACCCCATACAATCAGTAAGAATCCAACTACTAACATGGCCAAGACCAAAGAGCTGTCCAAAGACACTAGAGACAAAATTGTACACCTCCACAAGGCTGGAAAGGGCTACGGGGAAATTGCCAAGCAGCTTGGTGATAAAAGGTCCACTGTTGGAGCAATCATTAGAAAATGGAAGAAGCTAAACATGACTGTCAATCTCCCTCGGACTGGGGCTCCATGCAAGATCTCACCTCGTGGGGTCTCAATGATCCTAAGAAAGGTGAGAAATCAGCCCAAAACTACACGGGAGGAGCTGGTCAATGACCTGAAAAGAGCTGGGACCACCATTTCCAAGGTTACTGTTAGTAATACACTAAGACGTCATGGTTTGAAATCATGCATGGCACGGAAGGTTCCCCTGCTTAAACCAGCACATGTCAAGGCCCGTCTTAAGTTTGCCAATGACCATTTGGATGATCCAGAGGAGTCATGGGAGAAAGTCATGTGGTCAGATGAGACCAAAATAGAACTTTTTGGTCATAATTCCACTAAACGTGTTTGGAGGAAGAAGAATGATGAGTACCATCCCAAGAACACCATCCCTACTGTGAAGCATGGGGGTGGTAGCATCATGCTTTGGGGGTGTTTTTCTGCACATGGGACATGGCGACTGCACTGTATTAAGGAGAGGATGACCGGGGCCATGTATTGCGAGATTTTGGGGAACAACCTCCTTCCCTCAGTTAGAGCATTGAAGATGGGTCGAGGCTGGGTCTTCCAACATGACAATGACCCGAAGCACACAGCCAGGATAACCAAGGAGTGGCTCTGTAAGAAGCATATCAAGGTTCTGGCGTGGTCTAGCCAGTCTCCAGACCTAAACCCAATAGAGAATCTTTGGAGGGAGTTCAAACTCCGTGTTTCTCAGCGACAGCCCAGAAACCTGACTGATCTAGAGAAGATCTGTGTGGAGGAGTGGGCCAAAATCCCTCCTGCAGTGTGTGCAAACCTGGTGAAAAACTACAGGAAACGTTTGACCTCTGTAATTGCAAACAAAGGCTACTGTACCAAATATTAACATTGATTTTCTCAGGTGTTCAAATACTTATTTGCAGCTGTATCATACAAATAAATAGTTAAAAAATCATACATTGTGATTTCTGGATTTTTTTTTTTAGATTATGTCTCTCACAGTGGACATGCACCTACGATGACAATTTGAACACCCTGCTATTTTGCAAGTTCTCCCACTTGGAAATCATGGAGGGGTCTGAAATTGTCATCGTAGGTGCATGTCCACTGTGAGAATGTATTTATATATGTGTATATATATATATATATATATATATATACCGTTCAAAAGTTTGGGGTCAGGAAGATTTTTAATGTTTTTAGGAGAAGTCTCTTCTGCTCACCAAGGCTGCATTTATTTGATTAAAAATACAAACAAAAACAGTAATATTGTGAAATATTATTCCAATTTAAAACAGCTGTTTTCTATTTTAAAATATTTTACACTGTAATTAATCTATGTGATCAAAGCTGAGTTTTCAGCATCATTACTCCCATCTTCAGTGTCACATGATCCTTCAGAAATCATTCTAATATGATGATTGATGGTCAATAAATATTAATTATTATTTTCAATGTTGAAAACAGTTGTGTACAGATTTTTTTTCAAAATGCGTTGATGAATGTAATGTTCAAAAGAACAGCATTTATTTCAAATATAATTTTTTTTAACATTTTAAATGTCTGTACTGTAACCTTTGATCAGTTTAACTCATTCTCGATTAATAAAAGTATTGATTTATTTTATTTCTTTCCCCCAAAAATAAAATTTTAATTATTACTAACCCAAAACTTTTGAGCGGTAGTGTTTAACGTTACAAAAGCTTTAGATTTCAGATAAATGCTGTTCTTTTGAACTTTCTATTCATCAAAGACTGTACACAACTGTTTTCGACATTTAAAATAATAATGAACGTTTCTTGAGTATCAATCATCATAATAGAATAATTTCTGAAGGATCATGTGACAGTGACGACTGGAGTAATGATGCTAAAAACTCAGCTTTGATCACAGGAATAAATAACAGTTTAAAATATATTCAAATAGAAAGCAGCTGTTTTAAATTGGAATAATATTTTACAATATTACTGTTTTTGTTTGTATTTTTAATCAAATAAATGCAGCCTTGGTGAGCAGAAGAAACTTCTCTGTTATGTGCGCGCCACAGACTGCACGCACGTCCGCTTAGAGTTCCGCCTTTTGCCTTCCATCAAAATTACGTTATTAGAAAAATATTTTTTAGAGAATCGATTTTTTGACATTTGTGAATCGATTCAGAATCGTCCACGTCCGCATCGCGATGCATCTAAGAATAAATTTTTTCTCCCACCCCTAGATTTCATACAACAGGTTAATAAACAGTTACAATTAAGTCACTTACATTTTAGATGCAATGTAGACTGTTTTTGTTCTGTTTCAGCAGCGAAAATAGTTAAACAAAGATCACGGCAGAACCATCACGCATCACGTGTTTTCTCATAACTGAACGATTCAGCATTTTTAACGAATCGGTTGACTCAAAGATTGAATGATCAATCCATAAACATCTGTCTTAATCATGATCGACTCATTCGAACAAATCGTTTGAACGAATGAATCAATGACTCGCTTATTAAGATGGATGCCTGGCGACACCTAATGGCGGTTTAGTGTTGTTTAAGAGCATCATTCTTTCCCACATGTGTGTGATTTGTGTGTGCAACATTATCATTATTTTTCATACACTATTATATTAGCGATTTAAAAGCACCCACTCGTGTCACACGTCGATTAACCGGTGGGAAAATATCCTCAGACACATACCTAATAAATGTATATTTAAATACAATATTGGCCTACCTGGTAAAAAGTTTTATATACTATTCTGATGTCCTTTTGGACACAAGAGGGCAGTATAGCCCTATGTTTGCTTTTTTGTTGAACCAAATAGCACTAAATAGCCTGTTTTAACTTTTTCATTCTTCTTGAATTGCAAAAACAGAATAAAATGGGTTTAGTTGTGATATTTGTATACTTTTATATAGAAATAAATGGTAATTACATTTTTAGAAGATTTTTAGTGTTTCCTTTTTGGACATTATTTAATCCCTCGCCATTGCAAAACCGTTTGAGATATTTATTATCCATTCACAATTTAGCATATTTAATGTAGTTTCATCATGTTGAAAAAGTTTGGTACGAATAAAATAAATAGTTTAAGAGGAGTGAATAAAATTCAGAGGCTGATTTTGCAAAAAAAATTCACATTCAGACCAAAATATCTGACTGCCTGATGGCCAGAGCTATTGAATATAAATTAGAAAGTTGTCCGGCTTGATGAGAACAATATACAAACTATTTTTTCTTTACTGTAGTTAAAACTAACCCCCCCACTTTTTTCAAAAGCATGTTGAAAGTGACACACTTCCTGCTGCCAGTTGGTGGCGCTATAACTTTGACTCACAATAGCTACATCCATCTGATCGGCCTCTTACCACGAACACACTGCTGAAGTTTCATCAAGATCAGTTAATGTATGCAGAAGTTATTCCACTTCCGTGTTTCTCTTTTCTCGCCATAAATTCGATTCCTCGCCACGGCCTTACCGTTCGAGATCTCAAAAATCCGTCCGCAATTTAGCATCCTCAAAGTCTTGACTACATGCACACCGAGTTTGGAGGGGACACGGTGAATTTTCTAGGAGGAGTACTTCACATTCCACAGCAAGCGTTTTCCAAACAACCCATAATAGCCGACTTCCTGTTGGGCTGGCGTGAAACTTGACAGAGGGAAAGTTGTTCGGCCCGATGAGATCTATATGTGTACCGAGTTTCATATTATTTCATGCAAGCGTGTTTGATATATGGACCAAGTTTTCAAACCCCGTTCAAGGGGGCGCTGTTGATCCCCCCTGCCACACCCCTTTCTGAAACTTTTCACATGTCTACTGGCTAATAAGTGTTATGTTTCTATCGAGTTTCATCCAATTTCAAGCATGCTAAGAGTCTCAAAAGCATCAAAAAAGAATATTAAATTTTGAAGCGTTGCCACGGCAACAGTATCTAAGATATCAATCATCCTTTCGCAGGTCTACATCTGCAGTGTGTCTACATTATACACATAAAGTTTGAAGCAAATCGGGTAAAAATAAGAGGGTGATTTCAAATTATTTGAAAGTGACACACTTCCTGCTGCCAGTTGGTGGCGCTATAACTTAGACTCACAATAGTCACATCAGTGTGATCGGCCTCTTACAACGAACACACTGCTGAAGTTTCATCAAGATCAGTTAATGTATGCAGAAGTTATAACACACTTCCTGTGTCCCATTATTCGCCATAAATTTGTTTCCTCGCCACGGCCAAACCGTTCGAGATATCAAAAATCCGTTCGCAATTTAGCATCCTCAATGTCTTGACTTCATTCACACCTAGTTTGGTGGCGATCGGATGAATTCCCTAGGAGGAGTATTTCACATTCCATTGTATGCATTTTCCAAACAACGTATAATAACCGACTTCCTGTTGGGCTGGTGTAAAACTCAGAGCACGAAAGTTGTTCGGCCCGATGAGATCTATATGTGTACTGAGTTTCATATTATTACATGCAAGCGTGTTTGATTTATGGACCAATTTTTCCGACATAATTCCAGGGGGCGCTGTCGAGCCCCCGTGCCACGCCCGGGTACCAGCTTCAGTGCGGCCCTGATGGCCGCAGGTTCTGACGTGTGTGCAAAATTTCAAGAGTTTTTGAGCATGTTAAGGGCCCCAAAAGTGCCAGAGAAGTAGAAAATAATAATAATAATAATAATAATAAATATAGCTGCGAGCAGCGATTACGGGCCCAAGCCGGTGGCACCGCAACCCCGGTGCCTTTAGTTACCTAAAGGCACCGGGGTGGCGGTACCGCCGGCTTAGGCCCTCCATCGCTGCTCGCGATGGAGGGCTCCTCTTTTTAATGTTTTTAGGAGAAGTCTCTTCTGCTCTCCAAGGCTGCATTTATTGATTAAAAATACAAACAAAAACAGTAATATTGTAAAATATTATTCCAATTTAAAACAGCTGTTTTCAATTTTTTAATATTTTACATAGTAATTCATTTCTGTGATCAAAGTTGAGTTTTCAGCATCATTACTCCAGTCTTCAGTGTCACATGATCCTTCAGAAATCATACTAATATGATGATTGATGCTCAATAAATATTCATTATTATTTTCAATGTTGAAAACAGTTGTGTACAGATTTTTTTTTTTCAAAATGCTTTGATGAATGTAAAGTTCAAAAGAACAGCATATATTTCAAATATATATTTTTAACATTATAAATGTCTTTACTGTAACTGTTGATCAGTTTAACTCATCCTTCATAAATAAAAGTACTGATTTATTTGATTTATTTCCCCAAAAAATAAAATTTTAATTATTACTAACCCAAAACTTTTGAGCGGTAGTGTTTAACGTTACAAAAGCTTTAGATTTCAGATAAATGCTGTTCTTTTGAACTTTCTATTCATCAAAGACTGTACACAACTGTTTTCGACATTTAAAATAATAATGAATGTTTCTTGAGTATCAATCATCATATTAGAATAATTTCTGAAGGATCATGTGACAGTGACGACTGGAGTAATGATGCTGAAAACTCAGCTTTGATCACAGGAATAAATAACAGTTTAAAATATATTAAAATAGAAAGCAGCTGTTTTAAATTGGAATAATATTTTACAATATTACTGTTTTTGTTTGTATTTTTAATCAAATAAATGCAGCCTTGGTGAGCAGAAGAAACTTCTCTGTTATGTGCGCGCCACAGACTGCACGCACGTCCGCTTAGAGTTCCGCCTTTTGCCTTCCGTCAATATTACGTTATTAGAAAAATATTTTTTTAGAGAATCGATTTTTTGACATTTGTGAATCGATTCAGAATCGTCCACGTCCGCATCGCGATGCATCTAAGAATAATTTTTTTCTCCCACCCCTAGATTTCATACAACAGGTTAATAAACAGTTACAATTAAGTCACTTACATTTTAGATGCAATGTTGACTGTTTTTGTTCTGTTTCAGCAGCGAAAATAGTTAAACAAAGATCACGGCAGAACCATTACGCATCACGTGTTTTCTCATAACTGAACGATTCAGCATTTTTAACGAATCGGTTGACTCAAAGATTGAATGATCAATCCATAAACATCTGTCTTAATCATGATTGACTCATTCGAACAAATCGTTTGAACGAATGAATCAATGACTCGCTTATTAAGATGGATGCCTGGCGACACCTAATGGCGGTTTAGTGTTGTTTAAAAGCATCATTCTTTCCCACGTGTGTGATTTGTGTGTGCAACATTATCATTATTTTTCTTACACTATTATATTAGCGATTTAAAAGCACCCACTCGTGTCACACGTCGATTAACCGGTGGGAAAATATCCTCAGACACATACCTAATAAATGTATATTTAAATACAATATTGGCCTACCTGGTAAAAAGTTTTATATACTATTTTGATGTCCTTTTGGACACAAGAGGGCAGTATAGCCCTATGTTTGCTTTTCTGTTGAACCAAACAGCACTAAATAGCCTGTTTTAACTTTTTCATTCTTCTTGAATTGCAAAAACAGAATAAAATGGGTTTAGTTGTGATATTTGTATACTTTTATATAGAAATAAATGGTATATAATTACATTTTTAGAAGATTTTTAGTGTTTCCTTTTTGGACATTATTTAATCCCTCGCCATAGCAAAACCGTTTGAGATATTTATTATCCATTCACAATTTAGCATATTTAATGTAGTTTCATCATGTTGAAAAAGTTTGGTACGAATAAAATAAATAGTTTAAGAGGAGTGGCTAAAAATTCAGAGGCTGATTTTGCAAAAAAATTCATATTCAGACCAAAATATCTGACTTCCTGATGGCCAGAGCTATTGAATGTAAATTAGAAAGTTGTCCGGCTTGATGAGAACAATATACAAACTATTTTTTCTTTACTGTAGTTAAAACTAACCCCCCTACTTTTGTCAAAAGCATGTTGAAAGTGACACACTTCCTGCTGCCAGTTGGTGGCGCTATAACTTTGACTCACAATAGTTACATCCATCTGATCGGCCTCTTACCACGAACACACTGCTGAAGTTTCATCAAGATCAGTTAATGTATGCAGAAGTTATTCCACTTCGTGTTTCTCTTTTCTCGCCATAAATTCGATTCCTCGCCACGGCCTTACCGTTCGAGATATCAAAAATCCGCCCGCAATTTAGCATCCTCAATGTCTTGACCACATGCACACCGAGTTTGGAGGGGACACAGTGAATTTTCTAGGAGGAGTACTTCACATTCCACAGCAAGCGTTTTCCAAACAACCCATAATAGCCGACTTCCTGTTGGGCTGGCGTGAAACTTGACAGAGGGAAAGTTGTTCGGCCCGATGAGATCTATATGTGTACCGAGTTTCATATTATTTCATGCAAGCGTGTTTGATATATGGACCAAGTTTTCAAACCCCGTTCAAGGGGGCGCTGTTGATCCCCCCTGCCACGCCCCTTTCTGAAACTTTTCACATGTCTACTGGCTAATAAGTGTGATGTGTCTGTTGAGTTTCATGCAATTTCAAGTATGTTAAGAGTCTCAAAAGCATCAAAAAAGAATATTAAAGTTTGATGCGTTGCCATGGCAACAGTATCTAAGATATCAATAATCCTTTCACAGGTCTACATCTGCCGTGTGTCTACATTATACACATAAAGTTTGAAGCAAATCGGGTAAAAATAAGAGAGTGATTTCAAAGCATTTTGAAAGTGACACACTTCCTGCTGCCAGTTGGTGGCGCTATAACTTTGACTCACAATAGTCAAATCCTTGTGTTCGGCCTCTTACAACGAACACACTGCTGAAGTTTCATCAAGATCAGTTAATGTATGCAGAAGTTATAACACACTTCCTGTGTCCCATTATTCGCCATAAATTCGTTTCCTCGCCACGGCCAAACCGTTCGAGATATCAAAAATCCGTTCGCAATTTAGCATCCTCAACGTCTTGACTTCATTCACACCTAGTTTGGTGGCGATCGGATGAATTCCCTAGGAGGAGTATTTCACATTCCATTGTATGCATTTTCCAAACAACGTATAATAACCGACTTCCTGTTGGGCTGGTGTAAAACTTAGAGCACGAAAGTTGTTCGGCCCGATGAGATCTATATGTGTACTGAGTTTCATATTATTACATGCAAGCGTGTTTGATTTATGGACCAATTTTTCCGACATAATTCCAGGGGGCGCTGTCGAGCCCCCGTGCCACGCCCGGGTACCAGCTTCAGTCCGGCCCTGATGGCCGCAGGTTCTGACGTGTGTGCAAAATTTCAAGAGTTTTTGAGCATGTTAAGGGCCCCAAAAGTGCCCGAGAAGTAGAAAAAAATAATAATAATAATAATAATAATAATAATAATAATAAACAATAATCCTACCGAAAACAATAGGGCCTTCGCCCTTTCAGGGCTTGGGCCCTAATAATAAACAATAATCCTACCGAAAACAATAGGGCCTTCGCCCTTTCAGGGCTTGGGCCCTAATAATAATAATAATCCTACCGAAAACAATAGGGCCTTCGCCCTTTCAGGGCTTGGGCCCTAATAATCCTAACGAAAACAATAGGGCTCTGCGCCCTTTCAGGGCTTGGGCCCTAAATATAGCTGCGAGCAGCGATTGCGGGCCCAAGCCGGTGGCACCGCCACCCTGGTGCCTTTAGTTACACTAAAGCCATCGGGGTGGCGGTGTCACCGGCTTGGGCCCGCAATCGCTGCTCGCAGCTATATTTATATATATATAACAAAAAAAATATATATATACATTATATATATGTAAAAAAAAAAATATATATATATATATATATATATATGGTGAGGTCGAGGAACGGGCAGAGAAGAGCGAACGTTTTTGGACATTCATCATATTGCATTGGTTTTCATTTCTTGTCCTCAAACCGAGCACTAATCTGTTTATTTTTAAGTCACACATTCTCCATTGATTAAAAAAGACAATCAAATGTATTTTTTAATGGTAGTATTATTTTATACAGAAATAAATTATTTATAATTCAGATGAGAATAAAGTTAGTGTTAAGTAAAATTGTAAGGAAAACAAATATATTGATCTAAAATCTACTATCATTTGCTGCAAATAGGTTGACTATTTATATTTATTATTATATTTTATTACGGCTGTAATGAACCGGCTGCGATGTCAAGATTGCAATGCTGGAATGCACAGTGTGTGTGTGTGTGTGTGTGTGTGTGTGTGTGTGTGTGTGTGTGTGTGAGGCGTGGGCGCGATCGAACAGTGGAAACATAAAAACACAGGCTACTCCGTCGGTTTGTTCATACAGGACATCATTTAAACTGCACTGTGTTTACTTATATTTATGTACACTCGCAATAAAACACAACATTGTGCTTTTATAAAAAAACATTCAAGCAATCCCACCCCCGAAATGGCGCTATTTTTTAAATGAAACTAAAATGCTCACGGCTGCATGGGCAATAACACGTCTACAGCGAGGAATGAGCAGAACAGAGTGAATGTTTTTTTAGTTCATTCCTACTGGACGTCCGTATTTCACTTTCGCTCATCATATACTCACCCTCATGTTGTTTTAATCCTTTATGAATTTCTTTCTTCTGCTGAACAGAAAGGAAGATATTTAGGAGAATGTCAGTAACCAGACAGTTTCTGATCCCATTGACTTCCATAGTAGGAAAAAAATGTATACTATGGAAGTCAATGAGACCAGAAACTGTCTGGTTACTGACATTCTTCTAAATATCTTCCTTTCTGTTCAGCAGAAGAAAGAAATTAATAAAGGATTGAAACAACATGAGGGTGAGTATATGATGACAGAATTTTCAATTTAAAGTGGAGTATCCCTTTAAGTTAGCGATTTAAAAGCCCCCGCCGCGGTGTCACACATCAATTAACCAGTGGGAAAAAATTCTCAGTCACATCGCTATTATATTTATATATAAATACAATATACAATGGGCCTACCTGATTTTGAACACAAGAGGGCAGTATAGCCCTATGTATGACTTTTTTTTTTACTAAAAACCTGATTTTAAACTTGTACATAATTCTTGAATTGAAAAAAACTGAATAAACCCAAAACTAGTTCTGTTTCGGTTTAGTTCTGATATTTGTATAATTTTCTATAAAAATAAATGGTGTATAATTAAATTTTAAGAAGATATGAGATGTTTTCTGATTCCTTTTTTGACATTATTTTAATCCCTCGCCATGTCAAAACCGTTTGAAATATTTAATATCCGTTCACAATTTAGCATCTTTAATGTATTTTCATCGTGTTAAAAAAGTTTGGTGTGAATAAAAAAAAAAACACTTAGCAGGAGTGGGTAAAAAGCAGAGGCTGAATTTGCAAATAAATCCACATTCAAACCAAAATATCTGACTTCCTATTGGTCGAAGCTAATAACTGTATATTAGAAAGTTGTCCGGCTCGATGAGACCAATGTACGTTCTGATTTTTGTAACTGTGGGTAAAACTAACCCCCCCCACTTTTGTCAAAAGCATTTTGAAAGTGACACACTTCCTGCTGCCAGTTGGTGGCGCTATAACTTTGACTCACAATAGTTATATCCATCTGATCGGCCTCTTACCACGAACACACTGGTGAAGTTTCATCAAGATCAGTTAATGTATGCAGAAGTTATACCACTTCGTGTTTCTCTTTTCTCGTTATAAATTTGTTTCCTCGCCACGGCCAAACCGTTCGAGATATCAAAAATCCGTCCGCAATTTAGAATCCTCAATGTCTTGACTTCATGCACACCGAGTTTGGTGGGGATTGGATGAATTCTCTAGGAGGAGTACTTCGCATTCCACAGCAAGCGTTTTCCAAACAACCCATAATAGCCGACTTCCTGTTGGGCTGGCGTAAAACTTGACCGGGGGAAAGTTGTTCGGCCCGATGAGATCTATATGTGTACCGAGTTTCATATTAATTAATGCAGGCGTGTTTGATCTATGGACCAAGTTTTGGGACCCCGTTCAAAGGGGCGCTGTTGAGCCCCCCAGCCATGCCCGGGTACCAGCTTCAGCCCGTCCCTGATGGCAGGGGGTTCTGACTTGTGTGCAAAGTTTCAAGAGTTTTTGAGCACGTTAAGGACCCCAAAAGCCCCTGAAACCTTGATTAACAATATAAAAGCAATAGTCAAATCCCCCCCTCCCCTCACACACACAGAGACACAGAGAGAGGGAGAGAAAATTCTTCAGAAAATCCACATTCAAACCAAAATATCTCTCTTCCTGTTGGTCAGAGATAGTTCATGTAAATTAGAAAGTTGTCCGTCTTGATGAGAACAATACACATACCAAGTTTTGTTGCTGTTGATAAAACTAACCCCCCCACTTATGACTAAAGGTGGCGCTACTGAGCCCCTCACCACGCCCGTTTCTGAAACTTTGCACATGTCTACGGGCTAATAAATGTGATGTGTCTGTCGAGTTTCATCCAATTTCAAGTATGTTAAGAGTCTCAAAAGCATCAAAAAAGAATATTAAAGTTTGAAGCGTTGCCACGGCAACAGTATTAAAGATATCAAAAATCCTTTCTCAGGTCTACATCTGCCGTGTGTTTACATTATACACATAAAGTTTGAAGCAAATCGGGTAAAAATAAGAGAGTGATTTCCAAGCATTTTGAAAGTGACACACTTCCTGCTGCCAGTTGGTGGCGCTATAACTTTGACTCACAATAGTCACATCCATGTGATCGGCCTCTTACAACGAACACACTGCGGAAGTTTCATCAAGATCAGTTAATGTATGCAGAAGTTATAACACACTTCCTGTGTCCCTTATTCGCCATAAATTCGTTTCATCGCCACGGCCAAACCGTTCGAGATATCAAAAATCCGTCCGCAATTTAGCATCCTCAATGTCTTGACTTCATGCCGACCGAGTTTGGAGGCGAATGGATGAATTCTCTAGGAGGAGTACATTAAATTCCACAGCATGCGTTTTTCAAACAACCCTAAATAGCCGACTTCCTGTTGGGCTGGCGTAAAAAGTAAGAGTACGAAAGTTGTTTGGCCCGATGAGATCTATATGTGTACCGAGTTTCATATTATTACATGCAAGCGTGTTTGATTTATGGACCAAGTTTTCGGACCCTGTTCAAGGGGGCGCTGTTGAGCCCCCCTGCCACGCCCGGGTACCAGCTTCAGCCCGGCCCTGATGGCCGCGGGTTCTGACCTGTGTGCAAAGTTTCAAGAGTTTTCGAGCATGATAAGAGCCCCAAAAGTGCCCGAAAGGTTGACAGAAAAATAATAAATAATAATAATAAATTAAAGCTGCAAGCAGCATTTATCGGGGTTCAAGCAGTTAAGGCCTTTAAGCACAAAAGCATCAAAAGTGATTAAGTTTTATTTAGCAAGCATGTAACTACTGACATAATAGATGGAAAAGACCATTTACAGGAAATACCATAGGAAATATATGGTTTTAAAGCTTTTTAGCAGTTATAGCGCCACCTATGGTCCGATCTCCATAAAAATTGGCATGCTTGTTAATGATGTTATGTCACATATGCTCACCAATTTTTGTGAAGTTCTGAGTTTTCATTTAGGATTTATAGGCTTTTTAGTGTTTTTTTGCCATGCCCCTTTTCTAAATGACCCTATTACAGCCATCTACATGCAAAAGTTCAACTTTTTTTTGATAATTATTGATCTAGAGTGTCCAGAGAATTGTCCTAGACTGGTCTGGTTTCGATCGGGCGAAAAACCTAGGACTAGTTTGCAAAAGTAGGTTTTTAACATAATTACGAATATTTAATAAACGGTTTAATTGACAGCATTAGTTCTTGAGGCAAAGTTGTTCAGCATGAGCAGATCTATCAGATGATATGCATTTTGTGACGATAAGTGTAACACCACGTGATTACAGAGCCATAAAACTCGTTAGCGCCAACTAGTGGCCGATTTCTTTCAAAACTCTTAGAGACCTCTAGGGCCATGAGTCGAACATGCCCATCGAGTTTCGTTCCGATCGGCCTCCGTTAACCTTGTCTAATAGGTGCTCAAATTTCATTGGTCGATGGCGGCCATGTTTTTCGAGATACGCCAATGTCCTCATAGACATACATGGTACCTTGGACCAAGACACTGCATACCAATTTTCAAGTCAATCGGACTAACGGTCACGTGGTCATAGCCGTTTTCATGTTTTTTTCATGTTATAGCGCCACCTAGTAATCAATCGTCGCGATTTTTTTACTGTGACCCCAGATTGAACTCATACACATGTGCACCAAGTTTGGTGAAGATATCTAATTTCATTCTCGAGTTATAGCCATTTTAGTAAAATAGGCTCCTCCCACAACATTAATTTATCACCCCCCGGCGATCAGGAATCGAAATTTCGACTTTTTTTCGATAATTATTGATATTCAGACTCCAGAGAACATTTCTGCACTGTTTTGGATCCAATTGGACAAAAAACCTAGGACTAGTTCGCAAAAGTAGGTTTTTAACTAAATTCAAAATGGCGGACAATTTGCATACAGGAAATGAAATCGGAGATATACGTTTTGACCTTCAGGTTTCCAGCTTTCCAGTGATATAAGACACTTGAGTCTACGTCATACGGTCTAGGAGTTATGAGCAGTTTCGCGCTTTTGGTTGCTATAGCGCCACCTATGGGCCAATTGGGGTCATATTCTCTGAACCTCTCCTCGATTTTTGTACTACCATCTGGCAAAGTTTCAAAGCTCCAGCTCTTACGGTTTGGGCTGCACGATGAGTTTTACGGCAGAAGAAAAATAATAATAATAATAATAATAATAATAATAATAATAATAAAAATCAGTACAATTACAATAGGGTTTCAGCACTTCGTGCTTGAACCCCTAAATATAGCTGCGAGCAGCGATTGCGGGCCCAAGCCGGTGGCACCGCCACCCTGGTGCCTTTAGTTACACTAAAGCCACCGGGGTGGCGGTGTCACCGGCTTGGGCCCTCCATCGCTGCTCGCAGCTATATTTATATATATATATATATATATATATATATATATATATATATATATATATATATATATATATATATATATATATATATATATTAGGGGTGGCACGGTTCACAAAACCCACGGTTCGGTTCGTATCACGGTTTTAGGGTCACGGTTTTCGGTTCTGTACGGTTCATGTTGTTGTTTTTTCTTTTAATCTTTAACACTCCAAAAATTTACTTCAGCATATGATATATAGCTGAATTATCTAATTATTTATTTATTTATTTCATAAATGGGGTGTGTTTGCAAAATGCAGCTTCTCATTTCCCATTCTGAAGTAATATGAGTGAGCAGTCACCCTGAGGAAACTTTCAGTGGCCCTGGAGGTCCATCATCTGTAGAGCTACGTGGGCTGTGTTGGACCGTTATTTGTCAATTTATCCTCGTGTCTCGTCATCATAGGCGGGACATGTCCCCACCATTTTTTGCCAGGGTTGATATTATCTTGCAGCACGGGTGTACCAATACAAATAAATAAAACATTTCCAGTTAACTAGCAAAGTATTTGTTTCATTCGTTTGTTAAATAAGAAGCAATTTAGCGCTGAAATGTGTTTTTTTAATCAAGTGATCAAAGTGCTCGTTGCAGTTGCGATCAGTGGTGCTGATACAGTGTTCTCGTGGCTCGCACACACACCGCAGCGGCCGCACATTCATCACTCGGACGCGCGCTTCAATCCATTGAGGAGACTCAAGGCTACTCGTTCCGATTAAATAATAAAACAAAATTCATACAAATCGGTCCCTGCTTGATATACAACCGCTGATAAACATAATCGGTTTTGATAAAGAAAAAAATATATACGAGCGCAGATTAGAACTCAGAACCTTTGATACGCTTGGCAAGTTCTGCCACTGGACCATTAGGCTACGTGGAACAGTCGATCTATGTAGCCTATTTATTCACATGAAAAAAACAACATATAGTGGAGTAGATCTCATTAAATGTCTAGGTAAACTCAGTGTACTATATAAATCGATTGCTGGACATTGTAATGTAATTCTACATATGTCTGATTTATGATTTAGCATTGTATTAGCACGGGCACGAGGCTACATTGCGCATGCGTCGAACCGTGCAAACCGCGCGACGCACACGCGCACCGAACCGAGACAAGCGAACCGAACGGTTCGGATGTTTTTTCATGTACCGTGCCACCCCTAATATATATATATATATATATATATATATATATATATATATATATATATATATATGTAACAAAAAAATAATAATATATACATTATATATATGTAACAAAAAATAAATAAATAAATATATATATATATATGGCGAGGCGAGGAACGGGCAGAGAAGAGCGAACGTTTTTGGACATTCATCATATTGCATTGGTTTTCATTTCTTGTCCTCAAACCGAGCACTAATCTGTTTATTTTTAAGTCACACATTCTCCATTGATTTAAAAAGACAATAAAATGTATTTTTTAATGGTAGTATTATTTTATACCGAAATAAATTATTTATAATTCAGATGAGAATAAAGTTAGTGTTATTTAAAATTGTAAGGAAAACAAATATATTGATCTAAAATCTACTATCATTTGCTGCAAATAGGTTGACTATTTATATTTATTATTATATTTTATTACGGCTGTAATGAACCGGCTGCGATGTCAAGATTGCAATGCTGGAATGCACAGTGTGTGTGTGTGTGTGTGTGTGTGTGTGTGTGTGTGTGTGTGTGTGTGTGTGTGTGTGTGTGTGTGTGTGAGGCGTGGGTGCGATCGAACAGTGGAAACATAAAAACATAGGCTACTCCGTCGGTTTGTTCATACAGGACATCATTTAAACTGCACTGTGTTTACTTATATTTATGTACACACGCAATAAAACACAACATTGTGCTTTTGTAAAAAAACATTCAAGCAATCCCACCCCCGAAATGGCACTATTTTTTAAATGAAACTAAAATGCTCACGGCTGCATGGGCAATAACGCGTCTACAGCGAGGAACGAGCAGAACAGAGTGAATGTTTTTTAGTTCATTCCTACTGGACGTCCGTATTTCACTTTCGCTTTTAAAGGGATACTCCACTTTAAAATGAAAATTCTGTCATCATATACTCACCCTCATGTTGTTTTAATCCTTTATGAATTTCTTTTTTCTGCTGAACAGAAAGAAAGATATTTAGGAGAATGTCAGTAACCAGACAGTTTCTGATCCCATTGACTTTCATAGTAGGAAAAAAATGTATACTATGGAAGTCATTGGCCCTCATTTATCATTCTTGCGTAGAAACGGGCGTATATTGTCGTAAGATTATACTTACACTCCTCTCATCGCCTGATTTATGAAGCTGTGCGTACCTTTGAAATCCAGGTGTACGCAATACCTGCGCTTGATAAATGCCGCGGCTGAAAACGATCGTCATTAGAATAACACGCCCCTATATATTCAAGTCTCCTCTCCCCCCACGCCCTCATTTTATGCCATGGACACACGGAAGACGGCAAAGAAAAGAACTTCTTTGAGAAAGAGAAAGCGAAATCAGGGAAGTGGAAAGAAACAAAATTGATTTCTAGATTTTTATTATTAATGACGCTTATTGTTATTTAGAAGAAGAATGTCGTTATTATTATTATTTGTATTATTATTATTATTATTTAAAAGAAGAATGTCATTTTTATTATTTTGTCAGTCCGAATAATTTTTTTGGTCATTGAAAGCCTTTCATTACTAAACCCAGCCCGTGCACACCTGCCGGGCCTAACCCTGGCCTAACCATCGTTTCAAAGAATAGTACAACGGCGAGCGCGTCGAGTATGAACACCTCGTCCGTTTGGGGAGGTGCGCGCGCAGTCTGCGGAGACTCGCGCTGCGGAGCCAGGCGAAAGTATAAACCAGGCTTGAAACATCAGGTAAAGCACACAGGCTCGCAACTTAAGGAATACATATGCCTACAATTCAAATGCTTTGGTAAAGTCACACAAATTAAACATTGAAGTCAATGTTGCACAAAAATAAACACTGAAGTTTATAATTACTATGTTGTTGTTGTTTTTTTACAGTGGGTCATAATATATCATATCTTTTAGTTTGTCAGTGCGTTTTGTGGTGTTAGGAATTGTTTTTCTGCGCATTCCCGCACTCAAAACGTGCGTACACCACCTCCTGAGCTGGCGTAGGATTTGAGCGTGCCGTACGCCAACGTCCATATTGATAAATCTCAAAGTCACCGTGGTTTTGGGTGTAGGCCAGGTGTACGCACTTTTGATAAATGAGGGCCAATGAGACCAGAAACTGTCTGGTTACTGACATTCTTCTAAATATCTTCCTTTCTGTTCAGCAGAAGAAAGAAATTAATAAAGGATTGAAACAACATGAGGGTGAGTATATGATGACAGAATTTTCAATTTAAAGTGGAGTATCCCTTTAAGTTAGCGATTTAAAAGCCCCCGCCGCGGTGTCACACATCGATTAACCAGTGGGAAAAAATTCTCAGTCACATCGCTATTATATTTATATATAAACACAATATACAATGGGCCTACCTGATTTTGAACACAAGAGGGCAGTATAGCCCTATGTATGACTTTTTTTTTTTTACTAAATAGCGCATTCTGGCTGATTTTAAACTTGTACATAATTCTTGAATTGAAAAAAACTGAATAAACCCAAAACTAGTTCTGTTTCGGTTTAGTTCTGATATTTGTATAATTTTCTATAAAAATAAATGGTGTATAATTAAATTTTAAGAAGATATGAGATGTTTTCTGATTCCTTTTTTGACATTATTTTAATCCCTCGCCATGTCAAAACCGTTTGAAATATTTAATATCCGTTCACAATTTAGCATCTTTAATGTATTTCCATCGTGTTAAAAAAGTTTGGTGTGAATAAAAAAAAAAAACACTTAGCAGGAGTGGGTAAAAAGCAGAGGCTGAATTTGCAAATAAATCCACATTCAAACCAAAATATCTGACTTCCTATTGGTCGAAGCTAATAACTGTATATTAGAAAGTTGTCCGGCTCGATGAGACTAATGTACGTACTGATTTTTGTAACTGTGGGTAAAACTAACCCCCCCACTTTTGTCAAAAGCATTTTGAAAGTGACACACTTCCTGCTGCCAGTTGGTGGCGCTATAACTTTGACTCACAATAGTTACATCCATCTGATCGGCCTCTTACCACGAACACACTGGTGAAGTTTCATCAAAATCAGTTAATGTTTGCAGAAGTTATTCCACTTCGTGTTTCTCTTTTCTCGCCATAAATTTGTTTCCTCGCCACGGCCAAACCGTTCGAGATATCAAAAATCCGTCCGCAATTTAGAATCCTCAATGTCTTGACTTCATGCACACCGAGTTTGTTGGGGATTGGATGAATTCTCTAGGAGGAGTACTTCGCATTCCACAGCAAGCGTTTTCCAAACAACCCATAATAGCCGACTTCCTGTTGGGCTGGCGTAAAACTTGACGGGGGGAAAGTTGTTCGGCCCGATGAGATCTATATGTGTACCGAGTTTCATATTAATTAATGCAAGCGTGTTTGATCTATGGACCAAGTTTTGAGACCCCGTTCAAGGGGGCGCTGTTGAGCCCCCCTGCCACGCCCGGGTACCAGCTTCAGCCCGTCCCTGATGGCAGGGGGTTCTGACTTGTGTGCAAAGTTTCAAGAGTTTTTGAGCACGTTAAGGACCCCAAAAGCCCCTGAAACCTTGATTAACAATATAAAAGCAATAGTCAAATCCCCCCCTCCCCTCACACACACAGAGACACAGAGAGAGGGAGAGAAAATTCTTCAGAAAATCCACATTCAAACCAAAATATCTCTCTTCCTGTTGGTCAGAGATAGTTCATGTAAATTAGAAAGTTGTCCGTCTTGATGAGAACAATACACATACCAAGTTTTGTTGCTGTTGATAAAACTAACCCCCCCACTTATGACTAAAGGTGGCGCTACTGAGCCCCTCACCACGCCCGTTTCGGAAACTTTGCACATGTCTACGGGCTAATAAATGTGATGTGTCTGTCGAGTTTCATCCAATTTCAAGTATGTTAAGAGTCTCAAAAGCATCAAAAAAGAATATTAAAGTTTGAAGCGTTGCCATGGCAACAGTATTAAAGATATCAAAAATCCTTTCACAGGTCTACATCTGCCGTGTGTTTACATTATACACAAAGTTTGAAGCAAATCGGGTAAAAATAAGAGGGTGATTTCAAAGCATTTTGAAAGGGACACACTTCCTGCTGCCAGTTGGTGGCGCTATAACTTTGACTCACAATAGTCACATCCATGTGATCGGCCTCTTACAACGAACACACTGCTGAAGTTTAATCAAGATCAGTTAATGTATGCAGAAGTTATAACACACTTCCTGTTTCCATTATTCGCCATAAATTCGTGTCCTCGCCACAGCCAAACCGTTCGAGATATCAAAAATCCGTCCGCAATTTAGCATCCTCAATGTCTTGACTTCATGCTGACTGAGTTTGGAGGCGAATGGATGAATTCCCTAGGAGGAGTACATTAAATTCCACAGCATGCGTTTCCAAACAACCCATAATAGCCGACTTCCTGTTGGGCTGGCGTAAAAAGTAAAAGTACGAAAGTTGTTTGGCCCGATGAGATCTATATGTGTACCGAGTTTCATATTATTACATACTAGCGTGTTTGATTTATGGACCAAGTTTTCGGACCCCGTTCCAGGGGGCGCTGTCGAGCCTCCCTGCCACGCCCGTGTCCCAGCTTCAGCCCGGCCCTAATGGCCGCGGGTTCTGACCCGTGTGCAAAGTTTCAAGAGTTTTCGAGCACGTTAAGGGCCCCAAAAGTGCCCGAAAGGTTGATAAAAAATAATAATAAATAATCCTTAGAAGAACAATAGGGCTCTGCGCCCTTTCAGGGCTTGGGCCCTAATAATAATCCTAACGAAAACAATAGGGCCTTCGCCCCTTCAGGGCTTGGGCCCTAATAATAATAATAAACAGAGCAATTCCAAGAGGGTCCTCACACCATCGGTGCTCGGGCCCTAATAAGTTTAAATAGGATTTCAATATGTTGGCTCTCTCAAGCCAACTTAACTAGATGCGAAAGTTCGTCGAGACAAACTTTAAGTTGGCTTGAGAAAGTTTGGACCGGAACGTTTTTTGCTAGGCGGTTGTTAGGATGTTATGGGTGGTCGCTATGGTGTTGCTAAGGTATTCTGGGTGGTTGCTAGGCGGTTGCTAGGGTATTTTGGGTGGTTGCTAGGGTGTTTTGGGTGGTTGCAAGGGTGTTTTGGGTGGTTGCTAGGCGGTTGCTAGGGTATTTTGGGTGGTTGCTAGGTGGTTGCTAGGGTGTTCTGGGTGGTTGCTAGGATATTTTTGGTGGTTGCTAGGGTCTTTTGGGTGGTTGCTAGGCGGTTGCTAGGGTCTTTTGGGTGGTTGCTAGGGTCTTTTGGGTGGTTGCTAGGCGGTTGCTAGGGTGTTTTGGGTGGTTGCTAAGCGGTTGCTAGGGTATTTTGGGTGGTTGCTAGGATGTTCTGGGTGGTTGCTATGCAGTTGCTAGGGTGTTATGGGTGGTTGCTATGGTGTTGCTAGGCGGTTGCTAAGGTATTTTGGGTGGTTGCTAGGGTGTTCTGGGTGGTTGCTAGGCAGTTGCTAGGGTGTTATGGGTGGTTGCTATGGTGTTGCTAGGCGTTGCTAAGGTATTCTGGGTGGTTGCTGGGTGGTGGCTAGGGTGTTCTGGGTGGTTGCTAGGCTGTTTTGGGTGGTTGCTAGGGTATTCTGGGTTGTTGCTAGGGTCATTTGGGTGGTTGCTAGGCGGTTGCTAGGGTGTTTTGGGTGGTTGCTAGGGTGTTTTGGGTGGTTGCTAGGCGGTTGCTAGGGTCTTTTGGGTGGTTGCTAGGGGTCTTTTGGGTGTTGCTAGGGTGTTCTGGGTGGTTGCTAGGGTCTTTTGGGTGGTTGCTAGGCGGTTGCTAGGGTGTTTTGGGTGGTTGCTAGGATATTTTGGGTGGTTGCTAGGGTATTTTGGGTGGTTGCTAGGGTGTTCTGGGTGGTTGCTAGGCGGTTGCTAGGGTGTTCTGGGGGGTTGCTATGGTATTCAGGACGGTTGATATGGTGTTACTAGGTGGTTGGTAGTTGTCACAGATGGTTACTATGGAGTTTTTATAGAGTTCTTAGCATGATCTTGGCATGATTTAACACTTAACTAATCGCTATTAGCATGTAGCTATTCACTGCTAGCATGTGTAGCATGTTGGAAGTGCTGTTTGCTAGCAGGAGTCAAAAGAGCCAAAACTCATCTCTATACGATGTTCTGATACAGAGATATAGGTCTTTCAATACGGTTGCTAGGGTACTCAAGTTTGGTTGCTATGGAGTTGCTTGGGAGCTGGAAGCATTAAACTTAAGAAGTTTAAAGTGGTTTGAAGTTTAAAGTAGTTTAAAGTAGTTTGAAGTTTATGATAGATATATAAATAAGTTAGATAGATACACACAAACAAACACACACACACACACACACACACACTCAGACTACCTCGCTCACACACTCAGTCAGACACACACACACTCAGAGTTTATGAGTTTAGAGTTTATAAGTGTACGAGTTTTTGAGTTTAGAGTTTATAAGTTTAAATGAGTTTAGAGTTCAGAGTTTATTAATTTATGAGTTTAAGAGTTCACAAGTCTATGAATTCATGAGTTTATTAGTTAATTAGTTATTAAATTTAAGTTAATTAGTTTATAAATGTATGAGATTAGAGTTTATTAGTTTAAATGAGTTTCATTGGCTAATATATATAGAACGGCAGTTTGGTTTAGTCTTCAAGGTGTTTAGATTTGAATTTTTGTCGGTTGGTGAGTTTGAATCTGGATTTGAATTTTTTAGAACTCCCCAATGTAAGTCAATGGGAGTTTTTCCGAGTTTTGATCGTCATTTGTAGGAAAACCGTAAGTCCGATCAGTCTGAAAAGATAAAGCAACTCGAGTCAGAACAGTTTGAAGGTCTGAGCCGAGTTTGGAGTATGTAGAGTTAAAGCTCTAGGAGGAGATTGAGTGGAATTTTTTGGTAATAATAATAATAATAATAATAATAATAATAAGTTTAAATAGGATTTCAATATGTTGGCTTTCTCAAGCCAACTTAACTAGATGCGAAAGTTCGTCGAGACAAACTTTAAGTTGGCTTGAGAAAGTTTGGAGCAGACCGTTTTTTGCTAGGCGGTTGCTAAGATATTATGGGTGGTTGCTATGGTGTTGCTAGGGTATTTTGGGCGGTTGCTAGGGTGTTCTAGGTGGTTGCTAGGTGGTTACTAGGGTATTCTGGGTGGTTGCTAGGCAGTTGCTAGGGTGTTTTGGGTGGTTGCTAGGATATTTTGGGTGGTTGCTAGGGTCTTTTGGGTGGTTGCTAGGTTCTTTTGGGTGGTTGTTAGGCGGTTGCTAGGGTGTTTTGGGTGGTTGCTAGGATGTTTTGGGTGGTTGCTAGGGTCTTTTGGGTGGTTGCTAGGCGGTTGCTAGGGTGTTTTGGGTGGTTGCTAGGGTCTTTTGGGTGGTTGCTAGGGTCTTTTGGGTGGTTGCTAGGCAGTTGCTAGGGTGTTTTGGGTGGTTGCTAGGGTGTTTTGGGTGGTTGCTAGGGTCTTTTAGGTGGTTGCTAGGGTATTTTGGGTGGTTGCTAGGGTCTTCTGGGTAGTTGCTAGGCGATGCTATGGTGTTTTGGGTGGTTGCTAGGATATTTTGGGTGGTTGCTAGGGTCTTTTGGGTGGTTGCTAGGTTGTTCTGGGTGGTTGCTAGGCGGTTGCTAGGGTGTTCTGGGTGGTTGCTAGGGTCTTTTGGGTAGTTGCTAGGCGGTTGCTAGGATATTTTGGGTAGTTGCTAGGGTCTTTTGGGTGGTTGCTAGGCGGTTGCTAGGATATTTTCGGTGGTTGCTAGGGTTTTTTGGGTGGTTGCTAGGCGGTTGCTAGGGTATTTTGGGTGGTTGCTAGGATATTTTTGGTGGTTGCTAGGGTCTTTTGGGTGGTTGCTAGGCGGTTGCTAGGGTGTTTTGGGTGGTTGCTAGGATATTTTGGGTGGTTGCTAGGGTCTTTTGGGTGGTTGCTAGGCGGTTGCTAGGGTGTTTTGGGTGGTTGCTAGGCTGTTCTGGGTGGTTGATAGGCGGTTGCTAGGGTGTTATGGGTGGTTGCTATGGTGTTGCTAGGCGGTTGCTAAGGTATTCAGGGCGGTTGATATGGTGTTACTAGGTGGCTTGTAGTTGTCACAGATGGTTACTATGGAGTTTTTATAGAGTTCTTAGCATGATCTTGGCATGATTTAACACTTAACTAATCACTATTAGCATGTAGCTATTCACTGCTAGCATGTGTAGTATGTTGGAAGTGCTGTTTGCTAGCATGAGTCAAAAGAGCCAAACCTCATCTCTATACGATGTTCTGATACAGAGATATAGGTCTTACAAAACGGTTGCTAGGGTACTCGAGTTTGGTTGCTATGGAGTTGCTTGGGAGCTGGAAGATTTAAACTTAAGAAGTTTATAGTGGTTTGAAGTTTACAGTAGTTTGAAGTTTGACAGATAGATAAATAAGTTAGATAGACAGACACACACACACACACACACACACACAGACACACACACACACACACACACACTAACTCGCTCACACACTCACTCATAAACTCAGTGTGTGTGTCTGAGTTTAGAGTTTATAAGTGTATAAATTGATGAGTTTATAAGTGTATGAGTTCTTGAGTTTTGAGTTTATAAGTTTAAATCAGTTTAGAGTGTATAAGTTTAAATGAGATTAAGAGTTCAGAGTTTATTAATTTTATGAGTTTAAGAGTTCATAAGTTTATGAATTCATGAGTTTATAAGTTAATTAGTTTATAAGTGTTTATAGTTTACAGTTTATTAGTTTAAATGAGTCTCAATGGCTCATATAGTATATAGAACGGCAGTTTGGTTTAGTCTTCAAGGTGTTTAGATTTAAATTTTTGTCGGTTTGAATTTTTTAGAACTCCCCAATGTAAGTCAATGGGAATTTTTGAATGAGTTTTTTCGAGTTTTGATCGTCATTTTTAGGAAAACCGTAAGTGCGATCAGTCTGAAAAGATAAAGCAACTCGAGTCAGATCAGTTTGAGTGTCTGAGCCGAGTTTGGAGTATGTAGAGTTAAAGCTCAAGGAGGAGTTTGAGTCAGATTTTTTTCCGCTCAGAAGAATAATAACTAGATTAAAAAGTTCGTAGAGACAAACTTTAAGTTGGCTTGAGAAAGCCGGACCAGAAAGTTTGAAGAAGTTTAAAGTAGTTTGGAGTTTAAAGTAGTTTGAAGTTTAAATTAGTTTAAAGTTTAAATTAGTTTGAAGTTTAAAGTAGTTTAAATCTAAAGTTTAAATCAGTTTGAAGTTTAAAGTAGTTTAAAGTTTAAAGTAGTTTACAGTTAAAAAGTTGTTGGGGGTTTTCTAGTGGGTTGCTAGGGTGTTCTGGGTGGTTGCTATGGTGTTGCTAGGCGGTAGCTAGGGTATTCTGGGTGGTTGCTAGGGTCTTCTGGGTGGTTGCTAGGGTGTTGCTAGGCAGTTGCTAGGGTATTCTGGGTGGTTGCTAGGGTGTTCTGGGTGGTTGCTAGGGTGTTGCTAGGCGGTTGCTAGGGTGTTCTGGGTGGTTGCTATGCTGTTGCTAGGTGGTTGCTAGGGTATTATGGTTGGTTGCTAGGGTGTTTTTGGTGGTTGCTAGGCGGTTGCTAGGCGGTTGCTAGGGTATTCTGGGTGGTTGCTAGGGTGTTGCTAGGCAGTTGCTAGGGTGTTCTGGGTGGTTGCTATGCTGTTGCTAGGATATTGTGGGTGGTTGCTAGGGTGTTCTGGGTGGTTGCTAGGCGGTTGCTAGGGTGTTCTGGGTGGTTGCTATGGTGTTGCTGGGTGGTTGCTAGGCGGTTGCTAGGGTGTTCTGGGTGGTTGCTATGGTGTTACTAGGCGGTTGCTAGGGTATTCTGGGTGGTTGCTAGGCGGTTGCTAGGGTGTTCTGGGTGGTTGCTATGCTGTTGCTAGGCGGTTGCTAGGGTATTCTGGATGGTTGCTAGGCGGTTGCTAGGGTGTTGCTAGGGTGTTCTGGGTGGTTGCTATGCTGTTGCTAGGCGGTTGCTAGGGTATTCTGGGTGGTTGCTAGGCGGTTGCTAGGGTGTTTTGGGTGGTTGCTAGGCGGTTGCTAGGGTGTTCTGGGTGGTTGCTATGATGTTGCTTGGCGGTTGCTAGGGTGTTTTGGTGGTTGCTATGGTGTTGCTAGGTGGTTGCTAGGGTATTCTGGGTGGTTGCTAGGATGTTGCTAGGGTGTTTTGGTGGTTGCTATGGTGTTGCTAGGGTGTTCTGGGTGGTTGCTATGATGTTGCTAGGTGGTTGCTAGGGTGTTTTGGTGGTTGCTATGGTGTTGCTACGGTATTCCGGGTGGTTGCTAGGGTGTTGTGGGTGGTTGCTATGGTGTTACTAGGTGGTTGGTCGTTGTCACAGATGGTTACTATGGAGTCTTTATAGAGTTCTTAGCATGATCTTGGCATGATATAGCACTTAACTAATCGCTATTAGCATGTAGCTATTCACTGCTAGCATGTGTAGCATGTTGGAAGTGCTGTTTGCTAGCATGAGTCAAAAGAGCCAAACCTCATCTCTATACGATGTTCTGATACAGAGATATAGGTCTTGCAAAACGGTTGCTAGGGTACTCAAGTTTGGTTGCTATGGAGTTGCTTGGGAGCTGGAAGCTTTAAACTTAAGAAGTTTAAAGTGGTTTGAAGTTTAAAGTAGTTTACGAGTTTTGAGTTTACAAGTTTAAATGAGTTTAGAGTTTAAGTTTAAATGAGTTTAGAGTGTGTGTGTGTGTGTGCACACACACACACACACACACACTCAGAGTTTATGAGTTTATAAGTGTATAAATTGATGAGTTTATAAGTGTAAGAGTTTTTGAGTTTAGAGTTTATAAGTTTTAAATAAGTTTAGAGTGTATAAGTTTTAATGAGTTTAGAGTTTATACGTTTAAATGAGTTTAAGAGTTCAGAGTCTATTAATTTATGAGTTTAAGAGTTCATAAGTCTATGAATTCATGAGTTTAGAAGTTAATTAGTTTATAAGTGTATGAGTTTAGAGTTTATTAGTTTAAATGAGCCTCAATGACTCATATAGTATATAGAACGGCAGTTTGGTTTAGTCTTCAAGGTGTTTAGATTTAAATTTTTGTCGGTTGGTGAGTTTGAATCTAAATTTGAATTTTTTAGAACTCCCCATTGTAAGTCAATGGGAGTTTTTCCGAGTTTTGATCGTCATTTGTAGGAAAACCGTAAGTCCGATCAGTCTGAAAAGATAAAGCAACTAACTTCAGATCAGTTTGAGTGTGTGAGCCGAGTTTGGAGTATGTAGAGTTAAAGCTCTAGGACGAGTTTGAGTCAACAGTTTTTAACAGAAGAATGATAATAATAACTAGATGCGAAAGTTCGTCGAGACAAACTTTAAGTTGGCTTGAGAAAGTTTGGAGCAGAAACTTTTTTGCTAGGTGGTTGCTAGGATGTTATGGGTGGATGCTATGGTGTTGCTAGGGTATTTTGGGCGGTTGCTAGGGTGTTCTGGGTGGTTGCTAGGCGGTTGCTAGGGTGTTATGAGTGGTTACTAGGATGTTTTGGGTGGTTGCTAGGGTGTTGCTAGGGTATTTTGGGTGGTTACTAGGGTGTTCTAGGTGGTTGCTAGGCGGTTGCTAGGATATTTTGGGTGGTTGCTAGGGTCTTTTGGGTGGTTGCTAGGCGGTTGCTAGGGTATTTTAGGTGGTTGCTAGGGTGTTCTGGGTGGTTCCTAGGATATTTTGGGTGGTTGCTAGGGTCTTTTGGGTGGTTGCTAGGGTGTTCTGGGTGGTTGCTAGGCGGTTGCTAGGATATTTTGGGTGGTTGCTAGGCTGTTTTGGGTGGTTGCTAGGGTATTCTGGGTGGTTGCTATGGTGTTGCTAGGGTATTTTGGGCGGTTGCTAGGGTGTTCTGGGTGGTTGCTAGGTGGTTGCTAGGGTGTCCTGGGTGGTTGCTAAGATCTTTTGGGTGGTTGCTAGGCAGTTGCTAGGGTTTTCTGGGTGGTTGCTAGGCTGTTTTGGGTGGTTGCTAGGCGGTTGCTAGGATATTTCTGATGGTTGCTAGGGTCTTTTAGGTGGTTGCTAGGCGGTTGCTAGGATTTTTTGGGTGGTTGCTAGGGTCTTTTGGGTGGTTGCTAGGCGGTTGCTAGGGTATTTTAGGTGGTTGCTAGGATCTTTTGGGTGGTTGCTAGGCGGTTGCTAGGGTCTTTTGGGTGGTTGCTAGGATATTTTAGGTGGTTGCTAGGCAGTTGCTAGGGTTTTCTGGGTGGTTGCTAGGCTGTTTTGGGTGGTTGCTAGGCGGTTGCTAGGATATTTCTGATGGTTGCTAGGGTCTTTTGGGTGGTTGCTAGGCGGTTGCTAGGATTTTTTGGGTGGTTGCTAGGGTCTTTTGGGTGGTTGCTAGGCGGTTGCTAGGGTATTTTAGGTGGTTGCTAGGGTCTTTTGGGTGGTTGCTAGGCGGTTGCTAGGGTCTTTTGGGTGGTTGCTAGGATATTTTAGGTGGTTGCTAGGGTCTTTTGGGTGGTTGCTAGGCGGTTGCTAGGGTCTTTTGGGTGGTTGCTAGGCGGTTGCTAGGGTGTTTTGGGTGGTTGCTAGGATGTTTTGGGTGGTTGCTAGGGTCTTTTGGGTGGTTGCTAGGCGGTTGCTAGGGTGTTTTGGGTGGTTGCTAGGATATTTTGGGTGGTTGCTAGGGTCTTTTGGGTGGTTGGTAGGCGATTGCTAGGGTGTTTTGGGTGGTTGCTAGGATATTTTGGGTGGTTGCTAGGGTGTTTTGGGTGGTTGCTAGGCGGTTGTTAGGGTGTTTTGGGTGGTTGCTAGGGTATTTTGGGTGGTTGCTAGGGTCTTTTGGGTGGTTGCTAGGCGGTTGCTAGGGTCTTTTGGGTGGTTGCTAGGATATTTTGGGTGGTTGCTAGGGTCTTTTGGGTGGTTGGTAGGCGATTGCTAGGGTGTTTTGGGTGGTTGCTAGGATATTTTGGGTGGTTGCTAGGGTGTTTTGGGTGGTTGCTAGGCGGTTGTTAGGGTGTTTTGGGTGGTTGCTAGGGTATTTTGGGTGGTTGCTAGGGTCTTTTGGGTGGTTGCTAGGCGGTTGCTAGGGTCTTTTGGGTGGTTGCTAGGCGGTTGCTAGGGTCTTTTGGGTGGTTGCTAGGCGGTTGCTAGGTCTTTTGGGTGGTTGCTAGGATATTTTGGGTGGTTGCTAGGGTCTTTTGGGTGGTTGCTAGGGTGTTCTGGGTGGTTGCTAGGCGGTTGGTAGGGTGTTCTGGGTGGTTGCTAGGGTCTTTTGGGTAGTTGCTAGGCGGTTGCTAGGAAATTTTGGGTAGTTGCTAGGGTCTTTTGGGTGGTTGCTAGGATATTTTCGGTGGTTGCTAGGGTCTTTTGGGTGGTTGCTAGGCGGTTGCTAGGGTATTTTGGGTGGTTGCTAGGATATTTTTGGTGGTTGCTAGGGTCTTTTGGGTGGTTGCTAGGATATTTTGGGTGGTTGCTAGGTGGTTGCTAGGGTCTTTTGGGTGGTTGCTAGGTGGTTGCTAGGTTGTTATGGGTGGTTGCTAGGTGTTGCTAGGCGGTTGCTAAGGTATTCAGGGTGGTTGATATGGTGTTACTAGGTGGCTGGTAGTTGTCACAGATGGTTACTATGGAGTTTTTATAGAGTTCTTAGCATGATCTTGGCATGATTTAACACTTAACTAATCACTATTAGCATGTAGCTATTCACTGCTAGCATGTGTAGTTTGTTGGAAGTGATGTTTGCTAGCATGAGTCAAAAGAGCCAAACCTCATCTCTATACGATGTTCTGATACAGAGATATAGGTCTTACAAAACGGTTGCTAGGGTACTCGAGTTTGGTTGCTATGGAGTTGCTTGGGAGCTGGAAGATTTAAACTTAACAAGTTTATAGTGGTTTGAAGTTTACAGTAGTTTACAGTAGTTTGAAGTTTGACAGATAGATAAATAAGTTAGATAGACACACACACACACACACACACACACACACAAACACACAAACACACACACTAACTCGCTCACACACTCACTCATAAACTCAGTGTGTGTGTCTGAGTTTAGAGTTTATAAGTGTATAAATTGATGAGTTTATAAGTGTATGAGTTCTTGAGTTTTGAGTTTATAAGTTTAAATCAGTTTAGAGTTTATAAGTTTAAATGAGATTAAGAGTTCAGAGTTTATTAATTTATGAGTTTAAGAGTTCATAAGTTTATGAATTCATGAGTTTATAAGTTAATTAGTTTATAAGTGTTTATAGTTTAGAGTTTATTAGTTTAAATGAGTCTCAATGGCTCATATAGTATATAGAACGGCAGTTTGGTTTAGTCTTCAAGGTGTTTAGATTTAAATTTTTGTCGGTTTGAATTTTTTAGAACTCCCCAATGTAAGTCAATGGGAGTTTTTGAATGAGTTTTTTCGAGTTTTGATCGTCATTTTTAGGAAAACCGTAAGTCCGATCAGTCTGAAAAGATATAGCATACCGAGTCAGATCAGTTTGAGTGTCTGAGCCGAGTTTGGAGTATGTAGGGTTAAAGCTCTAGGACGAGTTTGATATAGATTTTTTTAGGGTCAGAAGAATAATAATAATAAGTTTAAATAGGATTTCAATATGTTGGCTTTCTCAAGCCAACTTAACTAGATGCGAAAGTTCGTCGAGACAAACTTTAAGTTGGCTTGAGAAAGTTTGGACCGGAAAGTTTTTTGCTAGGCGGTTGTTAGGATGTTATGGGTGCTCGCTATGGTGTTGCTAGGCGGTTGCTAAGGTATTCTGGGTGGTTGCTAGGCGGTTGCTAGGGTATTTTGGGTGGTTGCTAGGGTGTTTTGGGTGGTTGCTAGGGTCTTTTGTGTGGTTGCTAGGCGGTTGCTAGGTGGTTGCTAGGGTGTTCTGGGTGGTTGCTAGGATATTTTGGGTGGTTGCTAGGGTCTTTTGGGTGGTTGCTAGGGTCTTTTGGGTGGTTGCTAGGCGGTTGCTAGGGTGTTTTGGGTGGTTGCTAGGGTGTTTTGGGTGGTTGCTAGGCGGTTGCTAGGGTATTTTGGGTGGTTGCTAGGGTGTTCTGGGTGGTTGCTAGGCAGTTGCTAGGGTGTTATGGGTGGTTGCTATGGTGTTGCTAGGCAGTTGCTAAGGTATTTTGGGTGGTTGCTAGGGTGTTCTGGGTGGTTGCTAGGCAGTTGCTAGGGTGTTCTGGGTGGTTGCTATGGTGTTGCTAGGCATTGCTAAGGTATTCTGGGTGGTTGCTAGGTGGTGGCCAGGGTGTTCTGGGTGGTTGCTAGGCTGTTTTGGGTGGTTGCTAGGGTATTCTGGGTGGTTGCTAGGGTCTTTTGGGTGGTTGCTAGGCGGTTGCTAGGGTGTTTTGGGTGGTTGCTAGGGTGTTTTGGGTGGTTGCTAGGCGGTTGCTAGGGTCTTTTGGGTGGTTGCTAGGGTCTTTTGGGTGGTTGCTAGGCGGTTGCTAGGGTCTTTTGGGTGGTTGCTAGGGTCTTTTGGGTGGTTGCTAGAGTGTTCTGGGTGGTTGCTAGGCGGTTGCTAGGGTCTTTTGGGTGGTTGCTATGGTATTCAGGGCGGTTGATATGGTGTTACTAGGTGGTTGGTAGTTGTCACAGATGGTTACTATGGAGTTTTTATAGAGTTCTTAGCATGATCTTGGCATGATTTAACACTTAACTAATTGCTATTAGCATGTAGCTATTCACTGCTAGCATGTGTAGCATGTTGGAAGTGCTGTTTGCTAGCATGAGTCAAAAGAGCCAAACCTCATCTCTGTACGATGTTCTGATACAGAGATATAGGTCTTGCAAAACGGTTGCTAGGGTACTCAAGTTTGGTTGCTATGGAGTTGCTTGGGAGCTGGGAGCTTTAAACTTAAGAAGTTTAAATTGGTTTAAAGTTTAAAGTAGTTTGAAGTTTATGAGAGAGATAGATAGATAAATAAGTTATATAGATACACACACACACACACACACACACACACACTCACTCAGACTACCTCGCTCACACACTCACTCAGACACACACACACACTCTCAGAGTTTATGAGTTTAGAGTTTATAAGTGTATAAATTGATGAGTTTATAAGTGTATGAGTTTATAGTTTATAAAAGTTTAAATGAGTTTAAGAGTTCAGAGTTTATTAATTTATGAGTTTAAGAGTTCATAAGTCTATGAATTCATGAGTTTATTAGTTAATTAGTTATTAAATTTAAGTTAATTAGTTTATAAGTGTATGAGATTAGAGTTTATTAGTTTAAATGAGTTTCATTGGCTAATATATATAGAACGGCAGTTTGGTTTAGTCTTCAAGGTGTTTAGATTTGAATTTTTGTCGGTTGGTGAGTTTGAATCTGGATTTGAATTTTTTAGAACTCCCCAATGTAAGTCAATGGGAGTTTTTCCGAGTTTTGATCGTCATTTTTAGGAAAACCGTAAGTCCGATCAGTCTGAAAAGATAGAGCACACCGAGTCAGATCTGTTTGAGTGTCTGAGCCGATTTTGGAGTATGTAGAGTTAAAGCTCTAGGAGGAGTTTGAGTCAGATTTTTTAGTAAGAATAATAATAATAATAATAATAATAATAATAAGTTTAAATAGGATTTCAATATGTTGGCTCTCTCAAGCAAACTTAATAATAATAATAATAATAAGTTTAAATACGATTTCAGTAAGTTGGCTCTCTCAAGCCAACTTAATAATATGTTTAAATAGGATTTCAATATGTTGGCTCTCTCAAGCCAACTTAACTAGATCAAAAAGTTCGTCGAGACAAACTTTAAGTTGGCTTGAGAAAGCCGGACCAGAAAGTTTGAAGAAGTTTGAAGTTTAAAATAGTTTGGAGTTTAAAGTAGTTTGAAGTTAGGGTTAGTTTAAAGTTTAAATTAGTTTGAAGATTAAATTACTTTAAAGTTTAAATTAGTTTGAGGTTTAAAGTAGTTTAAAGTTTAAATTAGTCTAAAGTTTAAATTAGTTTAAAGTTTAAATCAGTTTGAAGTTTAAAGTAGTTTAAAGTATAAAGTAGTTTACAGTTAAAAAGTTGTTGGGGGTTTTCTAGTGGGTTGCTAGGGTGTTCTGGGTGGTTGCTATGGTGTTGCTAGGCGGTTGCTAGGGTGTTCTGGGTGGTTGCTAGGGTGCTGCTAGGTGGTTGCTAGGGTATTCTGGGTGGTTGCTAGGCGGTTGCTAGGGTGTTCTGGGTGGTTACTATGGTGTTGCTAGGTGGTTGCTAGGGTATTCTGGGTGGTTTCTAGGCGGTTGCTAGGGTATTCTGGGTGGTTGCTAGGCGGTTACTAGGGTATTCTGGGTGGTTGCTAGGGTGTTGCTAGGCGGTTGCTAGGGTATTCTGGGCAATTGCTATGGTGTTGCTAGGCGGTGTCTAGGGTATTCTGGGTGGTTGCTAGGCGGTTGCTAGGGTGTTCTGGGTGGTTGCTATGGTGTTGCTAGGCGGTGTCTAGGGTATTCTGGGTGGTTGCTCGGCGGTTGCTAGGGTATTCTGGGTGGTTGCTATGGTGTTGCTAGGCGGTTGCTAGGGTGTTCTGGTGGTTGCTATGGTGTTGCTAGGCGGTTGCTAAGGTATTCAGGGTGGTTGATATGGTGTTACTAGGTGGCTGGTAGTTGTCACAGATGGTTACTATGGAGTTTTTATAGAGTTCTTAGCATGATCTTGGCATGATTTAACACTTAACTAATCACTATTAGCATGTAGCTATTCACTGCTAGCATGTGTAGTATGTTGGAAGTGCTGTTTGCTAGCATGAGTCAAAAGAGCCAAACCTCATCTCTATACGATGTTCTGATACAGAGATATAGGTCTTGCAAAACGGTTGCTAGGGTACTCAAGTTTGGTTGCTATGGAGTTGCTTGGGAGCTGGAAGCTTTAAACTTAAGAAGTTTAAAGTGGTTTGAAGTTTAAAGTAGTTTACGAGTTTTGAGTTTACAAGTTTAAATGAGTTTAGAGTTTAAGTTTAAATGAGTTCAGAGTGTGTGTGCGTGTGTGTTTGAATCTAAATTTGAATTTTTTAGAACTCCCCATTGTAAGTCAATGGGAGTTTTTCCGAGTTTTGATCGTCATTTGTAGGAAAACCGTAAGTCCGATCAGTCTGAAAAGATAAAGCAACTAACTTCAGATCAGTTTGAGTGTGTGAGCCGAGTTTGGAGTATGTAGAGTTAAAGCTCTAGGACAAGTTTGAGTCAACGGTTTTTAACAGAAGAATAATAATAATAACTAGATGCGAAAGTTCGTCGAGACAAACTTTAAGTTGGCTTGAGAAAGTTTGGACCGGAACGTTTTTTTCTAGGCGGTTGTTAGGATGTTATGGGTGGTCGCTATGGTGTTGCTAGGCGGTTGCTAAGGTATTCTGGGTGGTTGCTAGGCGGTTGCTAGGGTATTTTGGGTGGTTGCTAGGGTCTTTTGGGTGGTTGCTAGGCGGTTGCTAGGGTGTTATGGGTGGTTGCTATGGTGTTGCTAGGCGGTTGCTAAGGTATTTTGGGTGGTTGCTAGGGTGTTCTGGGTGGTTGCTAGGCAGTTGCAAGGGTGTTATGGGTGGTTGCTATGGTGTTGCTAGGCGTTGCTAAGGTATTCTGGGTGGTTGCTAGGTGGTGGCTAGGGTGTTTTGGGTGGTTGCTAGTGTCTTTTGGGTGGTTGCTAGGCGGTTGCTAGGGTGTTTTGGGTGGTTGCTAGGATATTTTGGGTGGTTGCTAGGCGGTTGCTATGGTCTTTTGGATGGTTGCTAGGGTATTTTGGGTGGTTGCTAGGGTCTTTTAGGTGGTTGCTAGGGTCTTTTGGGTGGTTGCTAGGGTGTTCTGGGTGGTTGCTAGTCGGTTGCTAGGGTCTTTTGGGTGGTTGCTAGGCGGTTGCTAGGGTGTTCTGGGTTGTTGCTAGGCTGTTTTGGGTGGTTGCTAGGATATTCTGGGTGGTTGCTAGGCGGTTGCTAGGATATTTCTGGTGGTTGCTAGGGTCTTTTGGGTGGTTGTTAGGCGGTTGCTAGGGTGTTTTGGGTGGTTGCTAGGGTCTTTTGGGTGGTTGCTAGGCGGTTGCTAGGGTGTTTTGGGTGGTTGCTAGGGTCTTTTGGGTGGTTGCTAGGCGGTTACTAGGGTGTTTTGGGTGGTTGCTAGGGTATTTTGGGTGGTTGCTACGGTTTTCTGGGTGGTTGCTAGGGTCTTTTGGGTGGTTGCTAGGCGGTTGCTAGGGTGTTCTGGGGGGTTGCTATGGTATTCAGGGCGGTTGATATGGTGTTACTAGGTGGTTGGTAGTTGTCACAGATGGTTACTATGGAGTTTTTATAGAGTTCTTAGCATGATCTTGGCATGATTTAACACTTAACTAATCGCTATGAGCATGTAGCTATTCACTGCTAGCATATGTAGCATGTTGGAAGTGCTGTTTGCTAGCATGAGTCAAAAGAGCCAAACCTCATCTCTATACGATGTTCTGATACAGAGATATAGGTCTTGCAAAACGGTTGCTAGGGTACTCAAGTTTGGTTGCTATGGAGTTGCTTGGGAGCTGGGAGCTTTAAACTTAAGAAGTTTAAATTGGTTTAAAGTTTAAAGTAGTTTGAAGTTTATGACAGAGAGATAGATAGATAAATAAGTTAGATAGATACACACACACACACAAACACACACACACACACACTCACACAGACTACCTCGCTCACACACTCACTCAGACACACACACACACTCAGAGTTTATGAGTTTAGAGTTTATAAGTGTATAAACTGATGAGTTTATAAGTGTATGAGTTTTTGAGTTTAGAGTTTATAAGTTTAAATGAGTTTAGAGTTCAGAGTTTATTAATTTATGCGTTTAAGAGTTCATAAGTCTATGAATTCATGAGTTTATTAGTTAATTAGTTATTAAATTTAAGTTAATTAGTTTATAAATGTATGAGATTAGAGTTTATTAGTTTAAATGAGTTACATTGGCTAATATATATAGAACGGCAGTTTGGTTTAGTCTTCAAGGTATTTAGATTAGAATTTTTGTCGGTTGGTGAGTTTGAATCTGGATTTGAATTTTTTAGAACTCCCCAATGTAAGTCAATGGGAGTTTTTCCGAGTTTTGATCGTCATTTGTAGGAAAACCGTAAGTCCGATCAGTCTGAAAAGATAAAGCAACTCGAGTCAGAACACTTTGAAGGTCTGAGCCGAGTTTGGAGTATGTAGACTTAAAGCTCTAGGAGGAGATTGAGTGTAATTTTTTGGTAAGAATAATAATAATAATAATAATAATAAGTTTAAATAGGATTTCAATATGTTGGCTTTCTCAAGCCAACTTAACTAGATGCGAAAGTTCGTCGAGACAAACTTTAAGTTGGCTTGAGAAAGTTTGGAGCAGAACGTTTTTTGCTAGGCGGTTGCTAGGATGTTATGGGTGATTGCTATGGTGTTCCTAGGGTATTTTGGGCAGTTGCTAGGGTGTTCTGGGTGGTTGCTAGGCTTTTTTGGGTGGTTGCTAGGGTATTCTGGGTGGTTGCTAGGCGGTTGCTAGGATATTTCTGGTGGTTGCTAGGGTCTTTTGGGTGGTTGCTAGGCGGTTGCTAGGATATTTTGGGTGGTTGCTAGGGTCTTTTGGGTAGTTGCTAGGCGGTTGCTAGGATATTTTGGGTAGTTGCTAGGGTCTTTTGGTTGGTTGCTAGGCGGTTGCTAGGATATTTTCGGTGGTTGCTAGGTTCTTTTGGGTGGTTGCTTGGCAGTTGCTAGGGTATTTTGGGTGGTTGCTAGGATTTTTTTGGTGGTTGCTAGGATATTTTGGGTAGTTGCTAGGGTCTTTTGGGTGGTTGCTAGGCGGTTGCTAGGATATTTTCGGTGGTTGCTAGGGTCTTTTGGGTGGTTGCTAGGCGGTTGCTATAGTATTTTGGGGTGTTGCTAGGATATTTTTGGTGGTTGCTAGGGTCTTTTGAGTGGTTGCTAGGCGGTTGCTAGGATATTTTGGGTGGTTGCTAGGGTCTTTTGGGTGGTTGCTAGGGTGTTTTGGGTGGTTGATAGGATATTTTGGGTGGTTGCTAGGGTATTTTGGGTGGTTGCTAGGCGGTTGCTAGGGTGTTTTGGGTGGTTGCTAGGCGGTTACTAGGGTATTTTGGGTGGTTGCTAGGGTGTTCTGGGTGGTTGCTAGGCAGTTGCTAGGATATTTCTGATGGTTGCTAGGGTCTTTTGGGTGGTTGCTAGGCGGTTGCTAGGATATTTTGGGTGGTTGCTAGGGTCTTTTGGGTGGTTGCTAGGCGGTTGCTAGGATATTTTCGGCGGTTACTAGAATGTTTTGGGTGGTTGCTAGGGTGTTGCTAGGGTATTTTGGGTGGTTACTAGGGTGTTCTGGGTGGTTGCTAGGCGGTTGCTAGGATATTTTGGGTGGTTGCTAGGGTCTTTTGGGTGGTTGCTAGGCGGTTGCTAGGGTATTTTCGGTGGTTGCTAGGTTCTTTTGGGTGGTTGCTAGGCGGTTGCTAAGGTATTTTGGGTGGTTGCTAGGATATTTTTGGTGGTTGCTAGGGTCTTTTGGGTGGTTGCTAGGCGGTTGCTAGGGTGTTTTGGGTGGTTGCTAGGATATTTTGGGTGGTTGCTAGGGTCTTTTGGGTGGTTGCTAGGGTGTTCTTGGTGGTTGCTATGGTATTCAGGGCGGTTGATATGGTGTTACTAGGTGGTTGGTAGTTGTCACAGATGGTTACTATGGAGTTTTTATAGAGTTCTTAGCATGATCTTGGCATGATTTAACACTTAACTAATTGCTATTAGCATGTAGCTATTCACTGCTAGCATGTGTAGCATGTTGGAAGTGCTGTTTGCTAGCATGAGTCAAAAGAGCCAAAACTCATCTCTATACGATGTTCTGATACAGAGATATAGGTCTTGCAAAACGGTTGCTAGGGTACTCAAGTTTGGTTGCTATGGAGTTGCTTGGGAGCTGGAAGCATTAAACTTAAGAAGTTTAAAGTGGTTTGAAGTTTAAAGTAGTTTAAAGTAGTTTGAAATTTATGATAGATATATAAATAAGTTAGATAGATACACACAAACACACACACACACACACACACACACACACACACTCACTCAGACTACCTCGCTCACACACTCTCTCAGACACACACACTCACACACACTCAGGGTTTATGAGTTTAGAGTTTATAAGTGTACGAGTTTTTGAGTTTAGAGTTTATAAGTTTAAATGAGTTTAGAGTTCAGAGTTTATTAATTTATTGGTTTAAGAGTTCATAAGTCTATGAATTCATGAGTTTATTAGTTAATTAGTTATTAAATTTAAGTTAATTAGTTTATAAATGTATGAGATTAGAGTTTATTAGTTTAAATGAGTTTCATTGGCTAATATATATAGAACGGCAGTTTGGTTTAGTCTTCAAGGTGTTTAGATTTGAATTTTTGTCGGTTTGAATTTTTTAGAACTCCCCAATGTAAGTCAATGGAAGTTTTTGAATGAGTTTTTTCGAGTTTTGATCATCATTTTTAGGAAAACCGTAAGTCCGATCAGTCTGAAAAGATAAAGCACACCGAGTCAGATCAGTTTGAGTGTCTGAGCCGAGTTTGGAGTATGTAGAGTTAAAGCTCTAAGAGGAGTTTGAGTTGTAAATTTTTAGGGTCAGAATAATAATAATAATAATAATAACTAGATGCGAAAGTTCGTCGAGACAAACTTTAAGTTGGCTTGAGAAAGTTTGGAGCAGAATCTTTTTTGCTAGGTGGTTGCTAGGATGTTATGGGTGGTTGCTATGGTGTTGCTAGGGTATTTTGGGCGGTTGCTAGGGTGTTCTGGGTGGTTGCTAGGGTGTTATGAGTGGTTACTAGGATGTTTTGGGTGGTTGCTAGGGTATTTTGGGTGGTTACTATGGTGTTCTGGGTGGTGGCTAGGCGGTTGCTAGGGTATTTTAGGTGGTTGCTAGGGTGTTCTGGGTGGTTGCTAGGGTGTTTTGTGTGGTTGCTAGGGTGTTTTGGGTGGTTGCTAGGCGGTTGCTAGGGTATTTTGGGTGGTTGCTAGGGTATTCTGGGTGGTTGCTAGGGTGTTTTGGGTGGTTGCTAGGCGGTTGCTAGGATATTTTAGGTGGTTGCTAGGGTCTTTTGGGTGGTTGCTAGGCGGTTGCTAGGGTCTTTTGGGTGGTTGCTAGGATATTTTAGGTGGTTGCTAGGGTCTTTTGGGTGGTTGCTAGGCGGTTGCTAGGGTCTTTTGGGTGGTTGCTAGGCGGTTGCTAGGGTGTTTTGGGTGGTTGCTAGGGTCTTTTGGGTGGTTGATAGGCGGTTGCTAGGATATTTTGGGTGGTTGCTAGGATATTTTGGGTGGTTGCTAGGGTCTTTTGGGTGGTTGCTAGGCGATTGCTAGGGTGTTTTGGGTGGTTGCTAGGATATTTTGGGTGGTTGCTAGGGTCTTTTGGGTGGTTGCTAGGCGGTTACTAGGGTGTTTTGGGTGGTTGCTAGGGTATTTTGGGTGGTTGCTAGGGTCTTTTGGGTGGTTGCTAGGCGGTTGCTAGGGTGTTTTGGGTGGTTGCTAGGGTCTTTTGGGTGGTTGCTAGGCGGTTGCTAGGTCTTTTGGGTGGTTGCTAGGATATTTTGGGTGGTTGCTAGGGTCTTTTGGGTGGTTGCTAGGGTATTTTGAGTGGTTGCTAGGGTGTTCTGGGTGGTTGCTAGGCGGTTGGTAGGGTGTTCTGGGTGGTTGCTAGGGTCTTTTGGGTAGTTGCTAGGCGGTTGCTAGGATATTTTGGGTAGTTGCTAGGGTCTTTTGGGTGGTTGCTAGGATATTTTCGGTGGTTGCTAGGGTCTTTTGGGTCGTTGCTAGGCGGTTGCTAGGGTATTTTGGGTGGTTGCTAGAATATTTTTGGTGGTTGCTAGGGTCTTTTGGGTGGTTGCTAGGCGGTTGCTAGGGTGTTTTGGGTGGTTGCTAGGATATTTTGGGTGGTTGCTAGGGTCTTTTGGGTGGTTGCTAGGTGGTTGCTAGGGTGTTATGGGTGGTTGCTAGGTGTTGCTAGGCGGTTGCTAAGGTATTCAGGGTGGTTGATATGGTGTTACTAGGTGGCTGGTAGTTGTCACAGATGGTTACTATGGAGTTTTTATAGAGTTCTTAGCATGATCTTGGCATGATTTAACACTTAACTAATCACTATTAGCATGTAGCTATTCACTGCTAGCATGTGTAGTATGTTGGAAGTGATGTTTGCTAGCATGAGTCAAAAGAGCCAAACCTCATCTCTATACGATGTTCTGATACAGAGATATAGGTCTTACAAAACGGTTGCTAGGGTACTCGAGTTTGGTTGCTATGGAGTTGCTTGGGAGCTGGAAGATTTAAACTTAACAAGTTTATAGTGGTTTGAAGTTTACAGTAGTTTACAGTAGTTTGAAGTTTGACAGATAGATAAATAAGTTAGATAGACACACACACACACACACACACACACAAACAAACACACAAACACACACATACACACACCCACTAACTCGCTCACACACTCACTCATAAACTCAGTGTGTGTGTCTGAGTTTAGAGTTTATAAGTGTATAAATTGACGAGTTTATAAGTGTATGAGTTCTTGAGTTTTGAGTTTATAAGTTTAAATCAGTTTAGAGTTTATGTTTAAATGAGATTAAGAGTTCAGTTTATTAATTTATGAGTTTAAGAGTTCATAAGTTTATGAATTCATGAGTTTATAAGTTAATTAGTTTATAAGTGTTTATAGTTTAGAGTTTATTAGTTTAAATGAGTCTCAATGGCTCATATAGTATATAGAACGGCAGTTTGGTTTAGTCTTCAAGGTGTTTAGATTAAAATTTTTGTCGGTTTGAATTTTTTTAGAACTCCCCAATGTAAGTCAATGGGAGTTTTTGAATGAGTTTTTTCGAGTTTTGATCGTCATTTGTAGGAAAACCGTAAGTCCGATCAGTCTGAAAAGATAGAGCATACCGAGTCAGATCAGTTTGAGTGTCTGTGCCGAGTTTGGAGTATATAGAGTTAAAGCTCTAAGAGGAGTTTGAGTTGTAAATTTTTAGGGTCAGAATAATAATAATAATAATAATAAGTTTAAATAGGATTTCAATATGTTGGCTCTCTCAAGCCAACTTAATAACTAGATGCGAAAGTTCGTCGAGACAAACTTTAAGTTGGCTTGAGAAAGTTTGGAGCAGAACGTTTTTTGCTAGGCGGTTGCTAGGATGTTATGGGTGGTTGCTAGGGTATTTTGGGCGGTTGCTAGGTGTTCTGGGTGGTTGCTAGGTGGTTGCTAGGGTGTCCTGGGTGGTTGCTAAGGTCTTTTGGGTGGTTGCTAGGGTATTTTGGGTGGTTGCTAGGGTGTTCTAGGTGGTTGCTAGGGTATTCTGGGTGGTTGCTAGGTGGTTGCTAGGGTTTTCTGGGTGGTTGCTAGGCTGTTTTGGGTGGTTGCTAGGGTCTTTTGGGTGGTTGCTAGGCGGTTGCTAGGATATTTTGGGTGGTTGCTAGGCGGTTGCTAGGGTCTTTTGGGTGGTTGCTAGGGTCTTTTGGGTGGTTGCTAGGCGGTTGCTAGGGTGTTTTGGGTGGTTGCTAGGATATTTTGGGTGTTTGCTAGGGTCTTTTGGGTGGTTGCTAGGCGGTTGCTAGGATATTTTGGGTGGTTGCTAGGGTCTTTTGGGTGGTTGCTAGGCGGTTGCTAGGATAATTTAGGTGGTTGCTAGGGTCTTTTGGGTGGTTGCTTGGCTGTTGCTAGGGTCTTTTGGGTGGTTGCTAGGCGGTTGCTAGGGTGTTTTGGGTGGTTGCTAGGATGTTTTGGGTGGTTGCTAGGGTCTTTTGGGTGGTTGCTAGGCGGTTGCTAGGGTGTTTTGGGTGGTTGCTAGGGACTTTTGGGTGGTTGCTAGGGTGTTCTGGGTGGTTGCTAGGGTGTTTTGGGTGGTTGCTAGGCGGTTGCTAGGGTGTTTTGGGTTTTTGCTAGGGTTATTTTGGGTGGTTGCTAGGGTCTTTTGGGTGGTTGCTAGGGTGTTCTGGGTGGTTGCTAGGCGGTTGCTAGGGTGTTCTGGGTGGTTGCTAGGGTCTTTTGGGTAGTTGCTAGGCGGTTGCTAGGATATTTTGGGTAGTTGCTAGGGTCTTTTGGGTGGTTGCTAGGCGGTTGCTAGGATATTTTCGGTGGTTGCTAGGGTCTTTTGGGTGGTTGCTAGGGTATTTTGGGTGGTTGCTAGGATATTTTTGGTGGTTGCTAGGGTCTTTTGGGTGGTTGCTAGGCGGTTGCTAGCGTCTTTTGGGTGGTTGCTAGGGTCTTTTGGGTGGTTGCTAGCGTGGTTGCTAGGCAGTTGCTAGGGTGTTATGGGTGGTTGCTAGGCTGTTCTGGGTGGTTGATAGGCGGTTGCTAGGGTGTTATGGGTGGTTGCTATGGTGTTGCTAGGCGGTTGCTAAGGCATTCAGGGCGGTTGATATGGTGTTACTAGGTGGCTGGTAGTTGTCACAGATGGTTACTATGGAGTTTTTAGAGAGTTCTTAGCATGATCTTGGCATGATTTAACACTTAACTAATCACTATTAGCATGTAGCTATTCACTGCTAGCATGTGTAGCATGTTGGAAGTGCTGTTTGCTAGCATGAGTCAAAAGAGCCAAACCTCATCTCTATACGATGTTCTGATACAGAGATATAGGTCTTGCAAAACGGTTGCTAGGGTACTCAAGTTTGGTTGCTATGGTGTTGCTTGGGAGCTGGGAGCTTTAAACGTAAGAAGTTTAAAGTGGTTTGAAGTTTAAAGTAGTTTACAGTAGTTTGAAGTTTATGGCAGGTAGATAGATAAGTTAATAGATAGATAAACACACACACACACACACACACACACACACACACACACACACACACACACTAACTCGCTCACACACTCACTCAGACACACACACACACACTCAGACACACACACACGCACACTCAAGAGTTTGAGTTTAGAGTTTATAAGTGTATGAGTTTTTGAGTTTTGAGTTTATAAGTTTAATTGAGTTTAGAGTTTATAAGTTTAAATGAGTTTAAGAGTTCAGAGTTTATTAATTTATGAGTTTAATAGTTTATAAGTCTATGAATTCATGAGTTTATAAGTTAATTAGTTAATCTCATACACTTATTCTAATTATAAGTGTATGAGTTTAGAGTTTATTAGTTTAAATGAGTCTCAATGGCTCATATAGTATATAGAACGGCAGTTTGGTTTAGTCTTCAAGGTGTTTAGATTTAAATTTTCGACATACACACACACAAGCATGCACACACAGACTCTCACTCTCTCTCACACACACACACTATCTCTCTCACACACACACTCACTAACTCACTCACACACACACACACAGACAAGCTCATTAACACACACACACACACACACACACACACACACACTCACGCACATAGACACACTCTCTCTCTGTCACACACACACACACACACACAGAGTTTATAAGTGTACAAGTTTTTGAGTTAAGAGTTTATAAGTTTAAATGAGTATGTACAAGTATTTGAGTTTACACACACACACACGCTCTCTCCCTCTCTCTCACACACACACACACACACACAAACACACGTTTTGAGTTTAGAGTTCATTAGCTTAAATGAGTCTCAATGGCTCATATAGTATATAGAACGGCAGTTTGGTTTAGTCTTCAAGGTATTTTGATTTGAATTTTCGTCGGTTTGAATTTTTTAGAACTCCCATTGTAAGTCAATGGAGTTTTTGAATGAGTTTTTTCGAGTTTTGATCGTCATTTTTAGGAAAACCGTAAGTCCGATCAGTCTGAAAAGATATAGCAACGCGAGTCAGATCAGTTTGAGTGTCTGAGCCGAGTTTGGAGTATGTAGAGTTAAAGCTCTAGGAGGAGTTTGAGTTGTAAATTTTTACGGTCAGAAGAATAATAATAATAATAATAATAACTAGATGCAAAAGTTCGTCAAGACAAACTTTGAAGTTGGCTTGAGAAAGTTTGGACCAGAACGCTTTTTGCTAGGCGGTTGCTAGGGTCTTTTGGGTGGTTGCTAGGTGGTTGCTAGGGTCTTTTGGGTGGTTGCTATGCTGTTTCTAGGCGGTTGCTAGGGTGTTCTGGGTGGTTGCTAGGCGGTTGCTAGGGTGTTTTGGGTATTCTGGGTGGTTGCTAGGGTGTTCTGGTTGGTTGTTATGGTGTTGCTAGGCGGTTGCTAGGGTATTCTGGGTGGTTGCTATGGTGTTGCTAGGCGGTTGCTAGGGTATTCTTGGTGGTTGCTAGGCGGTTGCTAGGCTATTCTGGGTGGTTGCTATGGTGTTGCTAGGCGGTTGCTAGGGTATTCTGGGTGGTTGCTAGGCGGTTGCTAGGGTGTTCTGGGTGGTTGCTATGGTGTTGCTAGGCGGTTGCTAGGGTATTCTGAGTGGTTGCTAGGCGGTTGCTAGGATGTTCTGGGTGGTTGCTATGGTGTTGCTAGGCGGTTGCTAAGGTATTCTGGGTGGTTGCTAGGCGGTTGCTAGGGTGTTCTGAGTGGTTGCTATGCTGTTGCTAGGGTGTTCTGGGTGGTTGCTAGGCGGTTGCTAGGGTGTTCTGGGTGGTTGCTATGGTGTTGCTAGGCGGTTGCTAGGGTATTCTGGGTGGTTGCTAGGCGGTTGCTAGGGTGTTCTGGGTGGTTGCTATGGTGTTGCTAGGCGGTTGCTAGGGTATTCTGAGTGGTTGCTAGGCGGTTGCTAGGGTGTTCTGAGTGGTTGCTATGGTGTTGCTAGGGTGTTCTGGGTGGTTGCTAGGCGGTTGCTAGGGTGTTCTGGGTGGTTACTATGGTGTTGCTAGGTGGTTGCTAGGGTGTTCTGGGTGGTTGCTATGGTGTTGCTAGGCGGTTGCTAGGGTTTTCTGGGTGGTTGCTATGGTGTTGCTAGGTGGTTGGTAGTTGTCACAGATGGTTACTATGGAGTTTTGATATAGTTGTTTGCATGATCTTGGTATGATTTAGCACTTAACTAATCGCTATTAGCATGTAGCTATTCACTGCTAGCATGTGTAGCATGTTGGAAGTGCTGTTTGCTAGCATGAGTCAAAAGAGCCAAACCTCATCTCTATACGATGTTCTGATACAGAGATATAGGTCTTGCAAAACGGTTGCTAGGGTACTCAAGTTTGGTTGCTATGGAGTTGCTTGGGAGCTGGGAGCTTTAAACGTAAGAAGTTTGAAGTGGTTTGAAGTTTAAAGTAGTTTACGGTAGTTTGTAGTTTATGGCAGATAGATTGATAAGTTAATAGATAGATACATACACACACACGCACACACACACACACACACACTAACTCGCTCACACACTCACTCAGACACACACACACACACTCAGACACACACACACGCACACTCAAGAGTTTGAGTTTAGAGTTTATAAGTGTATGAGTTTTTGAGTTTTGAGTTTATAAGTTTAAATGAGTTTAGAGTTTATAAGTTTAAATGAGTTTAAGAGTTCAGAGTTTATTAATTTATGAGTTTAATAGTTTATAAGTCTATGAATTCATGAGTTTATAAGTTAATTAGTTAATCTCATACACTTATTCTAATTATAAGTGTATGAGTTTAGAGTTTATTAGTTAAAATTAGTCTCAATGGCTCATATAGTATATAGAACGGCAGTTTGGTTTAGTCTTCAAGGTGTTTAGATTTAAATTTTTGACACACACACACACACACACACACACACACATGCACACACAGACTCTCACTCTCTCTCACACACACACACACACACACACACACACACACACACCCACTAACTCACTCACACACACACAGACAAGCTCATTAACACACACACACACACACACACACACACACACACACACACACACACACACACACACACTCACGCACATACACACGCTCTCTCTCTCTCTCACACACACACACACACGTTTTGAGTTTAGAGTTCATTAGTTTAAATGAGTGTGTACGAGTATTTGAGTTTACACACACACACACACACACACACACACACACACACACACACACTCACGCACATAGACACACACGCTCTCTCTCTCTCTCTCTCTCTCACACACACACACACGTTTTGAGTTTAGAGTTCATTAGTTTAAATGAGTCTCAATGGCTCATATAGTATATATAATGGCAGTTTGGTTTAGTCTTCAAGGTATTTTGATTTGAATTTTCGTCGGTTTGAATTTTTTAGAACTCCCCAATGTAAGTCAATGGGATTTTTGAATGAGTTTTTTCGAGTTTTGATCGTCATTTTTAGGAAAACCGTAAGTCCGATCAGTCTGAAAAGATATAGCAACGCGAGTCAGAACAGTTTGAGTGTCTGAGCCGAGTTTGGAGTATGTGGAGTTAAAACTCTAGGAGGAGTTTGAGTTGTAAATTTTTACGGTCAGAAGAATAATAATAATAATAATAATAATAATAACTAGATTAAAAAGTTCGTCGAGACAAACTTTAAGTTGGCTTGAGAAAGCCGGACCAGAAAGTTTAAAATAGTTTGGAGTTTAAATTAGTTTAAAGTTTGAAGTAGTTTAAAGTTTAAATTAGTTTGAAGTTTAAAGTAGTTTAAAGTTTAAATTAGTTTAAAGTTTAAAGTAGTTTAAAGTTTAAATTAGTTTGAAGTTTAAATTAGCTTAAAGTTTAAATTAGTTTGAAGTTTAAAGTAGTTTAAAGTTTAAATAAGTTTGAAGTTTAAAGTAGTTTAAAGTTTAAATTAGTTTGAAGTTTAAAGTAGTTTAAAGTTTAAATTAGTTTAAAGTTTAAAGTAGTTTAAAGTTTAAATTAGTTTGAAGTTTAAATTATAGCTTAAAGTTTAAATTAGTTTGAAGTTTAAAGTAGTTTAAAGTTTAAATAAGTTTGAAGTTTAAATTAGCTTAAAGTTTAAATTAGTTTGAAGTTTAAAGTAGTTTAAAGTTTAAATTAGGTAGTTTAAAGTTAAAAAGTTGTTGGGGGTTTTCTAGTGGGTTGCTAGGGTGCTCTGGGTGGTTGCTAGGTGGTTGCTAGGGTGTTCTGGGTGGTTGCTATTGTGTTGCTAGGTGGTTGCTAAGGTATTTTGGGTGGTTGCTAGGGTGTTCTGGGTGGTTGCTATGGTGTTGCTAGGCGGTTTCTAGGGTGTTCTGGGTGGTTGCTAAGGTATTTTGGGTGGTTGCTTGGCGGTTTCTAGGGTGCTCTGGGTGGTTGCTAAGCGGTTGCTAGGGTATTTTGGGTGGTTGCTAGGGTGTTGCTAGGCGGTTGCGAAGGTATTGTGGGTGGTTGCTAGGCGGTTGCTAGGGTGTTCTGGGTGGTTGCTAGGGTGTTGCTAAGCGGTTGCTATGGTATTTTGGGTGGTTGCTAGGGTGTTCTGGGTGGTTGCTAAGTTATTTTGGGTGGTTGCTAGGCGGTTGCTAGGGTGTTCTGGGTGGTTGCTATGGTGTTGCTAGGCGGTTGCTAAGGTATTTAGGGTGGTTGCTAGGATGTTGCTAGGCGGTTGCTAGGGTGTTCTGGGTGGTTGCTATGGTGTTGCTAGGCGGTTGCTAGGGTATTCTGGGTGGTGTCTAGGCGGTTGCTAGGGTATTCTGGGTGGTTGCTAAGCTGTTGCTAGGTGGTTGCTAGGGTGTTCTGGGTGGTTGCTAGGCGGTTGCTAGGGTGTTCTGGGATGTTGCTCTGCTGTTGCTAGGTGGTTGCTAGGCGGTTGCTAGGGTGTTTTGGGTGGTTGCTAGGCAGTTGCTAGGGTGTTCTGGGTGGTTGCTATGGTGTTGCTTTGCGGTTGCTAGGGTATTCTGGGTGGTTGCTAGGCGGTTGCTAGGCGGTTGCTAGGGTGTTCTGGGTGGTTGCTATGCTGTTGCTAGGTGGTTGCTAGGGTATTCTGGTTGGTTGCAAGGGTGTTCTGGGTGGTTGCTAGGCGGTTGCTAGGGTGTTTTGGGTGGTTGCTAGGGTGTTCTGGGTGGTTGCTATCGTGTTGCTAGGTGGTTGCTAAGGTATTCAGGGTGGTTGATATGGTGTTACTAGGTGGTTGGTAGTTGTCACAGATGGTTACTATGGAGTTTTTATAGAGTTCATAGAATGATTTAGCACTTAACTAATCGCTATTAGCATGTAGCTATTCACTGCTAGCATGTGTAGCATGTTGGAAGTGCTGTTTGCTAGCATGAGTCAAAAGAGCCAAACCTCATCTCTATACGATGTTCTGATACAGAGATATAGGTCTTGCAAAACGGTTGCTAGGGTACTCAAGTTTGGTTGCTATGGAGTTGCTTGGGAGCTGGAAGCTTTAAACTTAAGAAGTTTAAAGTAGTTTACGAGGTTTTGAGTTTACAGGAGTTTAAAGGAGTCTAGAGTGTGTGTGTGTGTGTGTGTGTGTGTGTGTGTGTGTGTGTGTTCACACACACACACACACACACACACACACACTCAGAGTTTATAAGTTTAGAGTTTACAAGTGTATAAATTGATGAGTTTATAAGTGTAAGAGTTTTTGAGTTTAGAGTTTTTAAGTTTTAAATGAGTTTAGAGTTTATAAGTTTAAATGAGTTCAAGAGTTCAGAGTTTATTAATTTACGAGTTTAAGAGTTCATAAGTCTATGAATTCATGAGTTTATAAGTTAATTAGTTTATAAGTATATGAGTTCAGAGTTTATTAGTTTAAATGAGTCTCAATGGCTCATATAGTATATAGAATGGCAGTTTGGTTTAGTCTTCAAGGTATTTTGATTTGAATTTTTGTCGGTTTGAATTTTTTAGAACTCCCCAATGTAAGTCAATGGAGTTTTTGAATTTGTTTTTTCGAGTTTTGATCGTCATTTTTAGGAAAACCGTAAGTCCGATCAGTCTGAAAAGATATAGCAACTCGAGTCAGATCAGTTTGAGTGTCTGAGCCGAATTTGGAGTTTGTAGAGTTAAAGCTCTAGGAGGAGTAAGGGTAAGAATAATAATAATAACTAGATGCAAAAGTTCGTCGAGACAAACTTTGAAGTTGGCTTGAGAAAGTTCGGACCAGAACGTTTTTTGCTAGGCGGTTGCTAGGATGTTATGGGTGGTCGCTATGGTGTTGCTAGGCGGTTGCTAGGGTGTTCTGGGTGGTTGCTATGGTGTTGCTAGGCGGTTGCTAGGGTATTCTGAGTGGTTGCTATGGTGTTGCTAGGCGGTTGCTAGGGTGTTCTGGGTGGTTGTTATGCTGTTGCTAGGTGGTTGCTAGGGTGTTCTGGGTGGTTGTTAGGCGGTTGCTAGGGTGTTCTGGGTAGTTGCTATGGTGTTGCTAGGCGGTTGCTAAGGTATTCTGGGTGGTTGCTAGGCGGTTGCTAGGGTGTTCTGGGTGGTTGCTATGCTGTTGCTAGGTGGTTGCTAGGGTATTCTGGGTGGTTGCTAGGCGGTTACTAGGGTGTTTTGGGTGGTTGCTATACTGTTGCTAGGGTGTTCTGGGTGGTTGCTATGCTGTTGCTAGGCGGTTGCTAGGGTGTTTTGGTGGTTGCTATGCTGTTGCTTGGCGGTTGCTATGGTGTTTTGGTGGTTGCTATGCTGTTGCTAGGGTATTATGGGGGGTTGCTAGGGTGTTGCTAGGCGGTTGCCAGGGTGTTCTAGGTGGTTGCTATGATGTTGCTAGGCGGTTGCTAGGGTGTTTTGGTGGTTGCTATGGTGTTGCTAGGCAGTTGCTAGGGTATTCTGGTTGGTTGCTATGGTGTTGCTAGGTGTTGCTATGCTGTTGCTAGGCGGTTGCTAGGGTATTCTGGGGTTGTTAGGGTGTTGCTAGGCGGTTGCTAGGGTGTTCTAGGTGGTTGCTATGATGTTGCTAGGCGGTTGCTAGGGTGTTTGGGTGGTTGCTATGGTGTTGCTAGGCAGCTGCTAGGGTATGCTTGGTGGTTGCTAGGGTGTTGCTAGGTGGTTGCTAGGGTATTCTAGGTGGTTGCTAGGGTGTTGCTAGGCGGTTGCTAGGGTGTTTTGGTGGTTGCTATGGTGTTGCTAGGCGGTTACTAAGGTATTCTGGGTGGTTGCTAGGCGGTTGCTAGGGTGTTCTGGGTGGTTGCTATGGTGTTGCTAGGCGGTTACTAGGCGGTTGCTAGGGTGTTCTGGGCGGTTGCTATGGTGTTGCTAGGTGGTTGGTAGTTGTCACAGATGGTTACTATGGAGTCTTTATAGAGTTCTTAGCATGATCTTGGCATGATATAGCACTTAACTAATAGTTATTAGCATGTAGCTATTCAGTGCTAGCATGTGTAGCATGTTGGAAGTGCTGTTTGCTAGCATGAGTCAAAAGAGCCAAACCTCATCTCTATACGATGTTCTGATACAGAGATATAGGTCTTGCAAAACGGTTGCTAGGGTACTCAAGTTTGGTTGCTATGGAGTTGCTTGGGAGCTGGAAGCTTTAAACTTAAGAAGTGGTTTGAAGTTTAAAGTAGTTTACGAGTTTTTGAGTTTTGAGTTTATAAGTTTAAATGAGTTTAGAGTTTAAGTTTAAATGAGTTTAGTGTGTGTGTGTGTGTGTGTGTGTGTTCACACACACACACACACACACACACACACTCAGAGTTTATGAGTTTAGAGTTTATAAGTGTATAAATTGATGAGTTTATAAGTGTAAGAGTTTTTGAGTTTAGAGTTTATGTTTTAAATGAGTTTAGAGTTTATAAGTTTTAATGAGTTTAAAGTTTATAAGTTTAAATGAGTTTAAGAGTTCAGAGTTTATTAATTTATGAGTTTAAGAGTTCATAAGTCTATGAATTCATAAGTTTATAAGTTAATTAGTTTATAAGTGTATGAGTTTAGAGTTTATTAGTTTAAATGAGTCTCAATGGCTCATATAGTATATAGAATGGCAGTTTGGTTTAGTCTTCAAGGTATTTTGATTTAAATTTTGTCGGTTTGAATTTTTTAGAACTCCCCAATGTAAGTCAATGGGAGTTTTTGAATGAGTTTTTTCGAGTTTTGATCGTCATTTTTAGGAAAACCGTAAGTCGGATCAGTCTGAAAAGATATAGCAACGCGAGTCAGATCAGTTTGAGTGTCTGTGCCGAGTTTGGAGTATGTGGAGTTAAAGCTCTAGGAGGAGTTTGAGTTGTAAATTTTTACGGTCAGAAGAATAATAATAACTAGATGCAAAAGTTCGTCGAGACAAACTTTGAAGTTGGCTTGAGAAAGTTCGGACCAGAACGTTTTTTGCTAGGCGGTTGCTAGGATGTTATGGGTGGTCGCTATGGTGTTGCTAGGCGGTTGCTAGGGTGTTCTGGGTGGTTGCTATGGTGTTGCTAGGCGGTTGCTAGGGTATTCTGAGTGGTTGCTATGGTGTTGCTAGGCGGTTGCTAGGGTGTTCTGGGTGGTTGTTATGCTGTTGCTAGGTGGTTGCTAGGGTGTTCTGGGTGGTTGTTAGGCGGTTGCTAGGGTGTTCTGGGTAGTTGCTATGGTGTTGCTAGGCGGTTGCTAAGGTATTCTGGGTGGTTGCTAGGCGGTTGCTAGGGTGTTCTGGGTGGTTGCTATGCTGTTGCTAGGCGGTTGCTAGGGTATTCTGGGTGGTTGCTAGGCAGTTACTAGGGTGTTTTGGGTGGTTGCTATACTGTTGCTAGGGTGTTCTGGGTGGTTGCTATGCTGTTGCTAGGCGGTTGCTAGGGTGTTTTGGTGGTTGCTATGCTGTTGCTAGGCGGTTGCTATGGTGTTTTGGTGGTTGCTATGCTGTTGCTAGGGTATTATGGGGGGTTGCTAGGGTGTTGCTAGGCGGTTGCCAGGGTGTTCTAGGTGGTTGCTATGATGTTGCTAGGCGGTTGCTAGGGTGTTTTGGTGGTTGCTATGGTGTTGCTAGGCAGTTGCTAGGGTATTCTGGTTGGTTGCTAGGTGTTGCTATGCTGTTGCTAGGCGGTTGCTAGGGTATTCTGGGGGTTGTTAGGGTGTTGCTAGGCGGTTGCTAGGGTGTTCTAGGTGGTTGCTATGATGTTGCTAGGCGGTTGCTAGGGTGTTTGGGTGGTTGCTATGGTGTTGCTAGGCAGCTGCTAGGGTATGCTTGGTGGTTGCTAGGGTGTTGCTAGGTGGTTGCTAGGGTGTTGCTAGGTGGTTGCTAGGGTGTTGCTAGGCGGTTGCTAGGGTGTTTTGCTGGTTGCTATGGTGTTGCTAGGCGGTTACTAAGGTATTCTGGGTGGTTGCTAGGCGGTTGCTAGGGTGTTCTGGGTGGTTGCTATGGTGTTGCTAGGCGGTTACTAGGCGGTTGCTAGGGTGTTCTGGGCGGTTGCTATGGTGTTGCTAGGTGGTTGGTAGTTGTCACAGATGGTTACTATGGAGTCTTTATAGAGTTCTTAGCATGATCTTGGCATGATATAGCACTTAACTAATCGTTATTAGCATGTAGCTATTCAGTGCTAGCATGTGTAGCATGTTGGAAGTGCTGTTTGCTAGCATGAGTCAAAAGAGCCAAACCTCATCTCTATACGATGTTCTGATACAGAGATATAGGTCTTGCAAAACGGTTGCTAGGGTACTCAAGTTTGGTTGCTATGGAGTTGCTTGGGAGCTGGAAGCTTTAAACTTAAGAAGTGGTTTGAAGTTTAAAGTAGTTTACGAGTTTTTGAGTTTTGAGTTTATAAGTTTAAATGAGTTTAGAGTTTAAGTTTAAATGAGTTTAGTGTGTGTGTGTGTGTGTGTCACACACACACACACACACACACACACACACACACACACACACACACACACACACACACTCAGAGTTTATGAGTTTAGAGTTTATAAGTGTATAAATTGATGAGTTTATAAGTGTAAGAGTTTTTGAGTTTAGAGTTTATGTTTTAAATGAGTTTAGAGTTTATAAGTTTTAATGAGTTTAAAGTTTATAAGTTTAAATGAGTTTAAGAGTTCAGAGTTTATTTTTTTATGAGTTTAAGAGTTCATAAGTCTATGAATTCATAAGTTTATAAGTTAATTAGTTTATAAGTGTATGAGTTTAGAGTTTATTAGTTTAAATGAGTCTCAATGGCTCATATAGTATATAGAATGGCAGTTTGGTTTAGTCTTCAAGGTATTTTGATTTAAATTTTGTCGGTTTGAATTTTTTAGAACTCCCCAATGTAAGTCAATGGGAGTTTTTGAATGAGTTTTTTCGAGTTTTGATCGTCATTTTTAGGAAAACCGTAAGTCGGATCAGTCTGAAAATATATAGCAACGCGAGTCAGATCAGTTTGAGTGTCTGTGCCGAGTTTGGAGTATGTGGAGTTAAAGCTCTAGGAGGAGTTTGAGTTGTAAATTTTTACGGTCAGAAGAATAATAATAACTAGATGCAAAAGTTCGTCGAGACAAACTTTAAGTTGGCTTGAGAAAGTTTGGACCAGAAAGTTTGAAGAAGTTTAAAATTGTTTGGAGTTTAAATTAGTTTAAAGTTTAAAGTCGTTTAAAGTTTAAATTAGTTTGAAGTTTAAATTAGTTTGAAGTTTAAATTAGCCTAAAGTTTAAATTAGTTTAAAGTTTAAATTTGTTTAAAGTTTAATGTAGTTTAAAGTTTAATGTAGTTTAAAGTTTAAATTAGTTTGAAGTTTAAAGTAGTTTAAAGTTTAAATTAGTTTGAAGTTTAAAGTAGTTTAAAGTTTAAATTAGCTTAAAGTTTAAATTAGCTTAAAGTTTAAATTAGCTTAAAGTTTAAATTAGCTTAAAGTTTAAATTAGTTTAAAGTTTAATGTAGTTTAAAGTTTAAATTAGTTTGAAGTTTAAAGTAGTTTAAAGTTTAAATTAGTTTGAAGTTTAAATTAGCTTAAAGTTTAAATTAGTTTGAAGTTTAAAGTAGTTTAAAGTTAAAAAGTTGTTGGGGGGTTTTCTAGTGGGTTGCTAAGGTGTTTTGGGTGGTTGCTAGGGTGTTCTGGGTGGTTGCTAGGGTGTTCTGGGTGGTTGCTAGGGTGTTGCTAAGCGGTTGCTAGGGTATTTTGGGTGGTTGCTAGGGTGTTGCTAGGCGGTTGCTAAGGTATGTTGGGTGGTTGCTAGGCGGTTGCTAGGGTGTTCTGGGTGGTTGCTATGGTGTTGCTAGGCGGTTGCTAAGGTATTTTGGGTGATTGTTAGGGTGTTCTGGGATGTTGCTAGGGTGTTGCTTGGTGGTTGCTAGGGTGTTCTGGGTGGTTGCTAGGGTGTTTTGGGTGGTTGCTATGGTGTTGCTAGGCGGTTGCTAAGGTATTTTTGGTGGTTGCTAGGGTGTTGCTAGGCAGTTGCTAAGGTATTTTGGTGGTTGCTAGGCGGTTGCTAGGGTGTTATGGGAGGTTGCTATGGTGTTGCTAGGCGGTTGCTAAGGTATTTTGGGTGGTTGCTAGGGTGTTGCTAGGCGGTTGCTAGGGTGTTCTGGGTGGTTGCTATGCTGTTGCTAGGCGGTTGCTAGGGTATTCTGGGTGGTTGCTAGGCGGTTACTAGGGTGTTTTGGGTGGTTGCTATGGTGTTGCTAGGCGGTTGCTAGGGTGTTCTGGGTGGTTGCTATGGTGTTGCTAGGCGGTTGCTAGGGTATTCTGAGTGGTTGCTAGGCGGTTGCTAGGGTGTTCTGAGTGGTTGCTATGGTGTTGCTAGGGTGTTCTGGGTGGTTGCTAGGCGGTTGCTAGGGTGTTCTGGGTGGTTACTATGGTATTGCTAGGTGGTTGCTAGGGTATTCTTGGTGGTTGCTAGGCGGTTGCTAGGGTGTTCTGGGTGGTTGCTATGGTGTTGCTAGGCGGTTGCTAGGGTTTTCTGGGTGGTTGCTATGGTGTTGCTAGGTGGTTGGTAGTTGTCACAGATGGTTACTATGGAGTTTTGATATAGTTGTTTGCTTGATCTTGGTATGATTTAGCACTTAACTAATCGCTATTAGCATGTAGCTATTCACTGCTAGCATGTGTAGCATGTTGGAAGTGCTGTTTGCTAGCATGAGTCAAAAGAGCCAAACATCTCTATACGATGTTCTGATACAGAGATATAGGTCTTGCAAAACGGTTGCTAGGGTACTCAAGTTTGGTTGCTATGGAGTTGCTTGGGAGCTGGGAGCTTTAAACGTAAGAAGTTTGAAGTGGTTTGAAGTTTAAAGTAGTTTACGGTAGTTTGAAGTTTATGGCAGATAGATTGATAAGTTAATAGATAGATACACACACACGCACACACACACACACACACACACACACACACACTAACTCGCTCACACACTCACTCAGACACACACACACACTCAGACACACACACACACACACGCACACTCAAGAGTTTGAGTTTAGAGTTTATAAGTGTATGAGTTTTTGAGTTTTGAGTTTATAAGTTTAAATGAGTTTAGAGTTTATAAGTTTAAATGAGTTTAAGAGTTCAGAGTTTATTAATTTATGAGTTTAATAGTTTATAAGTCTATGAATTCATGAGTTTATAAGTTAATTAGTTAATCTCATACACTTATTCTAATTATAAGTGTATGAGTTTAGAGTTTATTAGTTTAAATTAGTCTCAATGGCTCATATAGTATATAGAACGGCAGTTTGGTTTAGTCTTCAAGGTGTTTAGATTTAAATTTTCCACACACACACACACACACACACACACACACGCACACACAGACTCTCACTCTCTCTCACACACACACACACTATCTCTCTCTCACACACACACACACACACACACACCCACTAACTCACTCACACACACACAGACAAGCTCATTAACACACACACACACACACACACACACACACTCACGCACATAGACACACACGCTCTCTCTCTCTCTCTCACACACACACACGTTTTGAGTTTAGAGTTCATTAGTTTAAATGAGTGTGTACGAGTATTTGAGTTTACACACACAAACACACAAACACACACACACACACACTCACGCACATAGACACACACGCTCTCTCTCTCTCTCTCTCTCACACACACACACGTTTTGAGTTTAGAGTTCATTAGTTTAAATGAGTGTGTACGAGTATTTGAGTTTACACACACACAAACACACAAACACACACACACACACACACACACACACTCACGCACATAGACACACACGCTCTCTCTCTCTCTCTCTCTCACACACACACACGTTTTGAGTTTAGAGTTCATTAGTTTAAATGAGTCTCAATGGCTCATATAGTATATAGAATGGCAGTTTGGTTTAGTCTTCAAGGTATTTTGATTTGAATTTTCGTCGGTTTGAATTTTTTAGAACTCCCCAATGTAAGTCAATGGAGTTTTTGAATGAGTTTTTTCGAGTTTTGATCGTCATTTTTAGGAAAACCGTAAGTCCGATCAGTCTGAAAAGATATAGCAACGCGAGTCAGATCAGTTTGAGTGTCTGAGCCGAATTTGGAGTTTGTAGAGTTAAAGCTCTAGGAGGAGTTTGAGTTGTAAATTTTTACGGTCAGAAGAAGAATAATAATAATAATAACTAGATGCAAAAGTTCGTCGAGACAAACTTTGAAGTTGGCTTGAGAAAGTTCGGACCAGAACGTTTTTTGCTAGGCGGTTGCTAGGATGTTATGGGTGGTCGCTATGGTGTTGCTAGGCGGTTGCTAGGGTGTTCTGGGTGGTTGCTATGGTGTTGCTAGGCGGTTGCTAGGGTATTCTGAGTGGTTGCTATGGTGTTGCTAGGCGGTTGCTAGGGTGTTCTGGGTGGTTGTTATGCTGTTGCTAGGTGGTTGCTAGGGTGTTCTAGGTGGTTGTTAGGCGGTTGCTAGGGTGTTCTGGGTAGTTGCTATGGTGTTGCTAGGCGGTTGCTAAGGTATTCTGGGTGGTTGCTAGGCGGTTGCTAGGGTGTTCTGGGTGGTTGCTATGCTGTTGCTAGGCGGTTGCTAGGGTATACTGGGTGGTTGCTAGGCGGTTACTAGGGTGTTTTGGGTGGTTGCTATACTGTTGCTAGGGTGTTCTGGGTGGTTGCTATGCTGTTGCTAGGCGGTTGCTAGGGTGTTTTGGTGGTTGCTATGCTGTTGCTAGGCGGTTGCTATGGTGTTTTGGTGGTTGCTATGCTGTTGCTAGGGTATTATGGGGGGTTGCTAGGGTGTTGCTAGCCGGTTGCCAGGGTGTTCTAGGTGGTTGCTATGATGTTGCTAGGCGGTTGCTAGGGTGTTTTGGTGGTTGCTATGGTGTTGCTAGGCAGTTGCTAGGGTATTCTGGTTGGTTGCTAGGTGTTGCTATGCTGTTGCTAGGCGGTTGCTAGGGTATTCTGGGGGTTGTTAGGGTGTTGCTAGGCGGTTGCTAGGGTGTTCTAGGTGGTTGCTATGATGTTGCTAGGCGGTTGCTAGGGTGTTTGGGTGGTTGCTATGGTGTTGCTAGGCAGCTGCTAGGGTATGCTTGGTGGTTGCTAGGGTGTTGCTAGGTGGTTGCTAGGGTATTCTAGGTGGTTGCTAGGGTGTTGCTAGGCGGTTGCTAGGGTGTTTTGGTGGTTGCTATGGTGTTGCTAGGCGGTTACTAAGGTATTCTGGGTGGTTGCTAGGCGGTTGCTAGGGTGTTCTGGGTGGTTGCTATGGTGTTGCTAGGCGGTTACTAGGCGGTTGCTAGGGTGTTCTGGGCGGTTGCTATGGTGTTGCTAGGTGGTTGGTAGTTGTCACAGATGGTTACTATGGAGTCTTTATAGAGTTCTTAGCATGATCTTGGCATGATATAGCACTTAACTAATCGTTATTAGCATGTAGCTATTCAGTGCTAGCATGTGTAGCATGTTGGAAGTGCTGTTTGCTAGCATGAGTCAAAAGAGCCAAACCTCATCTCTATACGATGTTCTGATACAGAGATATAGGTCTTGCAAAACGGTTGCTAGGGTACTCAAGTTTGGTTGCTATGGAGTTGCTTGAGAGCTGGAAGCTTTAAACTTAAGAAGTGGTTTGAAGTTTAAAGTAGTTTACGAGTTTTTGAGTTTTGAGTTTATAAGTTTAAATGAGTTTAGAGTTTAAGTTTAAATGAGTTTAGTGTGTGTGTGTGTGTGTGTGTGTGTGTGTGTGTGTGTGTTCACACACACACACACACACACACACACACACACACACACACACACACTCAGAGTTTATGAGTTTAGAGTTTATAAGTGTATAAATTGATGAGTTTATAAGTGTAAGAGTTTTTGAGTTTAGAGTTTATGTTTTAAATGAGTTTAGAGTTTATAAGTTTTAATGAGTTTAAAGTTTATAAGTTTAAATGAGTTTAAGAGTTCAGAGTTTATTAATTTATGAGTTTAAGAGTTCATAAGTCTATGAATTCATAAGTTTATAAGTTAATTAGTTTATAAGTGTATGAGTTTAGAGTTTATTAGTTTAAATGAGTCTCAATGGCTCATATAGTATATAGAATGGCAGTTTGGTTTAGTCTTCAAGGTATTTTGATTTAAATTTTGTCGGTTTGAATTTTTTAGAACTCCCCAATGTAAGTCAATGGGAGTTTTTGAATGAGTTTTTTCGAGTTTTGATCGTCATTTTTAGGAAAACCGTAAGTCGGATCAGTCTGAAAAGATATAGCAACGCGAGTCAGATCAGTTTGAGTGTCTGTGCTGAGTTTGGAGTATGTGGAGTTAAAGCTCTAGGAGGAGTTTGAGTTGTAAATTTTTACGGTCAGAAGAATAATAATAATAATAATAATAACTAGATGCAAAAGTTCGTCGAGACAAACTTTAAGTTGGCTTGAGAAAGTTTGGACCAGAAAGTTTTTTGCTAGGTGGTTGCTAGGGTGTTCTGGGTGGTTGCTAGGCGGTTGCTAGGGTGTTCTGGGTGGTTGCTATGGTGTTGCTAGGCGGTTGCTAGGGTATTCTGGGTGGTTGCTATGCTGTTGCTAGGCAGTTGCTAGGGTGTTTTGGGTGGTTGCTAGGCGGTTGCTAGGGTGTTCTGGGTGGTTGCTATGCTGTTGCTAGGCGGTTGCTAGGGTATTCTGGGTGGTTGCTAGGCAGTTGCTAGGGTGTTCTGGGTGGTTGCTATGATGTTGCTAGGCGGTTGCTAGAGTGTTTTGGGTGGCTGCTAGGCGGTTGCTAGGGTGTTCTGGCTGGTTGCTATGTTGTTGCTAGGTGGTTGCTAGGGTATTCTGGGTGGTTGCTAGGCAGTTGCTAGGGTGTTCTGGGTGGTTGCTATGATGTTGCTAGGCGGTTGCTAGGGCGTTGCTAGGGCGTTGTTAGTCGGTTGCTAGGGTACTCTGGGTGGTTGCTATGGTGTTGCTAGGCGGTTGCTAGGGTGTTTTGGGTGGTTGCTAGGTGGTTGCTAGGGTGTTCTGGGTGGTTGCTATGCTGTTGCTAGGTGGTTGCTAGGCAGTTGCTAGGGTGTTCTGGGTGGTTGCTATGATGTTGCTAGGCGGTTGCTAGGGTGTTTTGGTGGTTGCTATGGTGTTGCTAGGCGGTTGCTAGGGTATTCTGGGTGGTTGCTATGCTGTTGCTAGGCGGTTGCTAGGGTGTTCTGGGTGGTTACTATGATGTTGCTAGGTGGTTGCTAGGGTATTCCGGGTGGTTGCTAGGGTGTTGCTAGGTGGTTGCTAGGGTATTCTGGGTGGTTGCTTTGGTGTTACTAGGTGATTGGTAGTTGTCACATATGGTTACTATGGGGTTTTTATAGAGTTCTTAGCATGATCTTGGCATGATTTAGCATTTAACTAATCGCTATTAGCATGTAGCTATTCACTGCTAGCATGTGTAGCATGTTGGAAGTGCTGTTTGCTAGCATGAGTCAAAAGAGCCAAACCTCATCTCTATACGATGTTCTGATACAGAGATATAGGTCTTGCAAAACGGTTGCTAGGGTACTCAAGTTTGGTTGCTATGGAGTTGCTTGGGAGCTGGGAGCTTTATACGTAAGAAGTTTAAAGTGGTTTGAAGTTTAAAGTAGTTTATGAGTTTTTGAGTTTTGAGTTTATAAGTTTAAATAAGTTTTCAGAGTGTGTGTGTGTGTGTGTGTGTGTGTGTGTGTGTGTGTGTGTGAGTGTGTATACACACACACACACACACACACACACACACACACACACAGACAGAGTTTATGAGTTTAGAGTTTATAAGTGTATAAATGGATGAGTTTATAAGTGTAAGAGTTTTTGAGTTTAGAGTTTATAAGTTTTAAATGAGTTTAGAGTTTATAAGTTTAAATGAGTTTATGAGTTCAGAGTTTATTAATTTATGAGTTTAAGAGTTCATAAGTCTATGAATTCATGAGTTTATAAGTTAATTAGTTTATAAGTGTATGAGTTTAGAGTTCATTAGTTTAAATGAGTCTCATTGGCTAATATAGTATATAGAATGGCAGTTTGGTTTAGTCTTCAAGGTATTTTGATTTGAATTTTTGTCGGTTGGTCAGTTTGAATCTAAATTTGAATTTTTTAGAACTCCCCAATGTAAGTCAATGGGAGTTTTTGAATGAGTTTTTTCGAGTTTTGATCGTCATTTTTAGGAAAACCGTAAGTCCGATCAGTCTGAAAAGATATAGCACACTTGGTCAGATCAGTTTGAGTGTCTGAGCCGAGTTTGGAGTATGTAGAGTTAAAGCTCTAGGAGGAGTTTCATATAGAAATTTTTAGTCTCAGAAGAATAATAATAACTAGATGCAAAAGTTCGTCGAGACAAACTTTAAAGTTGGCTTGAGAAAGTTTGGACCAGAACGTTTTTTGCTAGGCGGTTGCTAGGATGTTATGGGTGGTCGCTATGGTGTTGCTAGGCGGTTGCTAGGGTGTTCTGGGTGGTTGCAATGGTGCTGCTAGGCGGTTGCTAGGGTATTCTGGGTGGTTGCTATGGTGTTGCTAGGCGGTTGCTAGGGTGTTCTGGGTGGTTGTTATGCTGTTGCTAGGTGGTTGCTAGGGTGTTCTGGGTGGTTGTTAGGCGGTTGCTAGGGTGTTCTGGGTAGTTGCTATGGTGTTGCTAGGCGGTTGCTAAGGTATTCTGGGTGGTTGCTAGGCGGTTGCTATGGTGTTCTGGGTGGTTGCTATGGTGTTGCTAGGCGGTTGCTAGGGTGTTTTGGTGTTTGCTATGGTGTTGCTAGGCAGTTGCTAGGGTATTCTGAGTGGTTGCTAGGGTGTTGCTAGGCTTTGCTATGCTATTGCTAGGCGGTTGCTAGGGTGTTCTGGGTGGTTGCTAGGCGGTTGCTAGGGTGTTCTGGGTGGTTGCTATGGTGTTGCTAGGGTGTTCTGGGTGGTTGCTGGGTGGTTGCTAGGCGGTTGCTAGGGTATTCTGGGTGGTTGCTAAGCAGTTGCTAGGGTGTTCTGGGTGGTTGCTATGGTGTTGCTAGGCGGTTGCTAGGGTGTTCTGGGTGGTTGCTATGGTGTTGCTAAGGTATTCTGGGTGGTTGCTGGGTGGTTGCTAGGCGGTTGCTAGGGTATTCTGGGTGGTTGCTAGGCAGTTGCTAGGGTGTTCTGGGTGGTTGCTATGGTGTTGCTATGCGGTTGCTAGGGTGTTCTGGGTGGTTGCTAGGCAGTTGCTAGGGTGTTCTGGGTGGTTGCTATGGTGTTTCTAGGCAGTTGCTAGGGTGTTCTGGGTGGTTGCTATGGTGTTGCTAGGCGGTTGCTAGGGTGTTCTGGGTGGTTGCTATGGTGTTGCTAGGGTGTTTTGAGTGGTTGCTAGGCGGTTACTAGGCGGTTGCTAGGGTATTCTGGGTGGTTGCTAGGCGGTTGCTAGGGTGTTCTGGGTGGTTACTATGGTGTTGCTAGGCGGTTGCTAGGGTATTCTGGGTGGTTGCTAGGCAGTTGCTAGGGTGTTCTGTGTGGTTGCTATGGTGTTGCTAGGCGGTTGCTAGGGTGTTCTGGGTGGTTGCTAGGCAGTTGCTAGGGTGTTCTGGGTGGTTGCTATGGTGCTGCTAGGTGGTTGGTAGTTGTCACAGATGGTTACTATGGAGTTTTTATAGAGTTGTTTGCATGATCTTGGTATGATTTAGCACTTAACTAATCGCTATTAGCATGTAGCTATTCACTGCTAGCATGTGTAGCATGTTGGAAGTGCTGTTTGCTAGCATGAGTCAAAAGAGCCAAACCTAATCTCTATACGATGTTCTGATACAGAGATATAGGTCTTGCAAAACGGTTGCTAGGGTACTCAAGTTTGGTTGCTATGGAGTTGCTTGGGAGCTGGGAGCTTTAAACTTAAGAAGTTTAAAGTGGTTTGAAGTTTAAAGTAGTTTACGAGTTTTGAGTTTACAAGTTTACAAGTTTAAATGAGTTTAGAGTGTGTGTGTGTGTGTGTATGTGTGTGTGTGTGTTCACACACACACACACACACACACACACACACATACACACACTCAGAGTTTATGAGTTTAGAGTTTATAAGTGTATAAATTGATGAGTTTATAAGTGTTAGAGTTTTTGAGTTTAAAGTTTATAAGTTTTAAATGAGTTTAGAGTTTATAAGTTTAAATGAGTTTAAGAGTTCAGAGTTTATTAATTTATGAGTTTAAGAGTTCATAAGTCTATGAATTCATGAGTTTATATGTTAATTAGTTTATAAGTGTATGAGTTTAGAGTTTATTAGTTTAAATGAGTCTCAATGGCTAATATAGTATATAGAACGGCAGTTTGGTTTAGTCTTCAAGGTATTTTGATTTGAATTTTCGTCGGTTGGTGAGTTTGAATCTAAATTTGAATTTTTTAGAACTCCCCAGTGCAAGTCAATGGGAGTTTTTCCGAGTTTTGATCGTCATTTTTAGGAAAACCGTAAGTCCGATCAGTCTGAAAAGATATAGCAACGCGAGTCAGATCAGTTTGAGTGTCTGAGCTGAGTTTGGAGTATGTAGAGTTAAAGCTCTAGGAGGAGTTTCATATAGAAATTTTAGTCTCGGAATAATAATAATAATGATAATAATAATTTAAATAGGATTTCAATATGTTGGCTCTCTCAAGCCAACTTAATAATAATAATAATAATAAGTTTAAATAGGATTTCAATATGTTGGCTCTCTCAAGCCAACTTAATAATAATAATAAGTTTAAATAGGATTTCAATATGTTGGCTCTCTCAAGCCAACTTAATACTAATAATAATAATAATAAGTTTAAATAGGATTTCAATATGTTGGCTCTCTCAAGCCAACTTAATAAGTTTAAGTAGGATTTCAGTAAGTTGGCTCTCTCAAGCCAACTTAATAAGTTTAAATAGGATTTCAATATGTTGGCTCTCTCAAGCCAACTTAATAATAAGTTTAAATAGGATTTCAATATGTTGGCTCTCTCAAGCCAACTTAATAATAAGTTTAAATAGGATTTCAATATGTTGGCTCTCTCAAGCCAACTTAACTAGAATGTACATTTCCTGAAGAAAATGTGAAGTGGTGCTTGCAGTGGCAAAATTCGCCACCCGGTTACTAGGGTGTTGTACATGATTGCATACGAGCCAACAACCATGTCTGTACGATGTTGTGGAGCTGAAATATGGCTTCTATATGTTGCAATATGGTTGCTAGGTGGCTCTAAACGGTTGCTAGGGTGTGAATACACAGTTACCATGGTGATATTTACAGACTAGTTTCCCAACCGAAACAAACAAACACACCCTCATGTCTATACGATGTCTATACGATGTTCTAGTGCTGAGATATAGCTCATTCATGTGTTTGTACGGTTGCTAGGGTACTCCAAATGGTTGCTAAGGTTTGTTTATACAGTTTATGGGGTAATATTTAAAGAGTATTTGCAAGTCCCCCAAATGCTATGCTTAGCTTAGCTTATATCTGATGACATTGTGTGTATGTTTTCTAGAATTAATGGAAAATCTGTATTAATACATTTTGTATTAATACATTTTCTTGGACAGAATGGAAATTGTAGTACCACATGGATGTACAGACGGTGGATCTGAAAGACGCATACTTTCACATTCAGATAGCTCTCATCACAGGCACTTCCTGGGATTCGTGTTCGAAGGTGTCACTCCTCACGTTCGAGAAAAACGCAGCTAGTGCTTTTCCCTTTGAGACTCAGTAGGGAGCGCGTATTAGTCTACCTAGACGACTAATGCAAAGAACTAAAGCCCCGCCTCACCCAGTTCGGGTACCGGACCTGGTTGAAACACTCATGCATTAGTGTTTCAACCAGGTCCGATACTCGAACTGGATTAGGCGGGGCTTTAAGGCCTCATTATACTTCTGCGTCGGACCTACGCCGGAGCCTATACGCCGTAGGCAACGTGTTGGTTTTAATTTATACTTCTGTGTCGTTGTCCGCGTTGACGCGCACCTAGGGAGCATGTGAAACCCCGAGGGAGGGGTTCTGGCAGACCAATCACCGCGCTTGTGTCCGCGTAGAATTGACGCGTTGTTACATTTTTGGAGAGGTGCACGTCAGGGTACGCCGTAGGGTACGCGCGCTACACAAAGCCTACGACGTAGCTACGGCGGCAGTTCGACGCAGAAGTATAAAACAGGCTTAAGACATGGTGGCTTCAGCTTTGGAGTTCCACCCGCAGAGCTTCTCTGAGGTTGTCCAGGAGAAGCCGGTTTCCCTTTGTGCTCAGGTGAACTCCGTCTCTGCACAGATGGGAGAGGCCGATGTTTCGATGGCGAATGGCGCGCATCTGTCTCCCTGCCAAGAAGCCGGTAACCTTCCCATTGATGAACTGCCGGCTGCGTTCCACGCCGTAGGCAGACCTGCCAATCTGACCTCTCCATTTCAAGCGTGGCAGAATGTATGAGAACACCAGCCTCGTCCTGGGAAACATCTCGAAACATGTGCCCAGGTCCCGCGTTATTTCCCTAAGGAAACTCAAGCGATCGCGGCCCTCCCGGAGCAAACTGTTTCCACCCAGGTGTATTATCAAAATGTCCGGAGCTTGAGCTCTGCTCCGAAGAGAGCGCAGAGCTGGAAGCAATTGCTCCCAGAGTCTACCTCCTCTGCCATCCCAAGTGATCTTCCCAGCAAACACAGAACGTTGGCACAACGTAGCCAACCTTTTAACAACGTTTTAACAACATGGCCAAAAGGTTGCTATAACTACGTTGTGTGGGAAGGTTGTTACAGCGTTGTCACAATGTTGACATTAAACCATCGTTCAGGGCCATTGCTTAAGGTTGTGCCTAGGGTGTCTGGGCAACCACTGGACTACATAATGTACTCGTCACTGCCCTGAAGCGCGAAAATCAGCCTTTTAAATTCCAACCACCTGTTGCTGGGCTCATTGTGTTCTCATTCATCATCGAGCAAGGATACGTGAGTATTGCGTTTAGCCTAACAGTTACCTCAGCTATCAAACACAACCTACAACTTTAATTTCTAATGTGATTAATGTAGCATCGCTCGCACTGTTTAGTTTTTCGTTTGATTTTTCATTTTTTTTTTCGCTATTTAGTCTCATTCGTTTTTTTGCTCCACTGGATTTGTGGATGTTTCCCCGGTGACACCTGCTTTCGGCTACTGTCCGCCATACAGACCCGGATTTGTTCATTAAATGTTCTGATCTGCCTTTGCTTTTTTATACTTTTATTTATACTGATTAGAAATAATTTTATTTATTATACTTAAAATAAATTTGTATATTCGTTTATTTATTTCTTTTTTCCCCCCAAATGTATGTATGTATGACTTTTGGAAGTGCAATTTGATTATATGCAGTTTTAATAAAGTTGAATTAACGAAACCTTCTGTCATTTTTACTCTTCAAAGTGTAGGCTACACTTGCAGGTGTTGATAGCCCCATTAAATAATAATATAGATAAACAATAAACGATAAAAAGTATATAATTATCTAACAAAATACACCATATAAAAATATTGTCAGAACGTCGTCTCTCAGTTGCTGAATGTCGCGCAACAACGTTGCTACAGCCCTGTCGCGTCTTACAATTCTACGTTGTTACAATGTTGCGAGCACGTAGACAGCGACGTTGCCATAGAAGAAATGCAACGTGCCACAGACGTTGCCACAACGTAAATGTGTTTGCTGGGTTACAGGGAAGATCGAGGTTTGCATCCAGGCCCTGCTCACATATGTGAGAACGCAACCTGCGCGTAATAGAACTGCCAACTATCCATACTCGTGGTGCCATCTCGAGTGGAGTGAGGGGAACTGCGATTTACCGCCAGTATTTATATGAGTGCTGCATGTTTGATTGGCTGTTTTTGCACATTCTACAGGCCCCACCCAACAGCACTTCAGAATAATAATTAGAATTATTAACGTATATGTATTCCAATTTATTGCTTATAAAACCAATTTATTGCTTTATTACATTTCAATATTTATATGGTAATATATACTGATTTTTAGCGTTTTGGATGTGCAGACCCTCTTACTATTTTAAAGTACCAATAACAATTAATAAAAAAATAAAAAATAACGTTACGATGTCCAGAAATTTAGAAACAGTGCATTGGGTTTAATTGATTGTTTAATGAGATCTAGCTGCTACTAGTTGTAGATCCTACTACCAAATATTTTCAGGTTGATAAATGCATATCCGCGATGATTGTTTGTCTACGTTAATAGTCCAGCGGTTGAACTTTTGCCTCTCGTGTCAGGGGTTCTAGGATCTAATCCGCAATCATAAAAGTTTTTTTTTTTTTTTTTTACTAACCAAACAGAATAGGCTGATTAGTGGTTGCATATAGAGCACAGACACTTAATTAGTGTGCATTTTTGTTGTTATTCCACCGGAAGCTCAGCACAGACGCACAACAGGTTTATATTGTGTTCGTTACCATGACTACCATCTGCACGTCCCTGCACGTGCTTCTTGTGTAGCCAGGTCGGAGCAAATGAAAAGAAATCATACAGCCCAATCTATAACTTAATACTGAGCAACAGTGCATCATTTGTATTGTTTTAAATGGCAGATTCGTTTGTGTGAAGGACCCAAGTAGAGGACGCATGTGCAGTTACTTTATAAAAGGCACTTAACTGTGACACCCCATCGATCATACTGCACATTTTCCTTTTTGTTTAAACCAATCATTGAAGTGTGTTAAATTATAATTCATTTTTATTGTTTTTTTTTAAATAATTGTTTAATTTTTTTTTGTTATGTAAAAAATTGTTGAATTAAAAAACAACTGTACTGTAGTTTAAAATTATAATATGACACCACACCTACTGTACCTACTTTGGTCATAACAGCAATCGCTGGAAGCCACTTCTGCTCATCAGATCGCATAGTTTATTGGAATATGAATAGAAATAATGATTTTGTCTAAATAAATGAAACAAACTTCTAAATGTATCAATATTCCTCCAATTATGCACACTTCTGGATTAAAATGCCATTTGGATGCTGTTCAGTGAAGCTGTGTGAAGACACGTTAACAGGTGTGTCTGAATATGAATGCATGTTATTCTTTTCAAAGCATCAAACATTAATTGATCGTTGATATCCTGTACATGTAGTGGTCTTGATTTTATAAATGCTGAGTATATAAAGCTCATTTAAATGTAAGCTTTTAAATGACCCGGCCTCTTACCATCTTAAAGAACCATCTGTGAATATACCTGGATCTTCTCTGAAGTTCACAAGAAAATATTCATAATGTGACAATGAGTAACTTTCAATACCATTCAATAAAGACAAAAACACAGTATGTGCCAATTAACCAAATGTTTATTTAAAAGATTTTTTTAAACGCCTGTTGTGTCAAATTCCACCCAGCAAATGGATTAGACCCTAGTGTTGTACTAGTTATTAATTTGTATTAAAATTATCTTTACAGCATTACCCCTAAGATTATAAAAAGCATTTTTTAAAATTATGTACTAGTTTAGCCTGAATGTGAATGTTAGCTATACTGTTCCCATGTCTTAGTGCTTTAATAGGTTATTTGCGTGTTAGGTCAAAAGTTTATTACCTGCCTGGTTCAGATTACACGATTTTAGCACGATTTTGGCACAATCCGTTTGACGTAGGGTGTCGTGGGGATTCGTAAACGACAATGGGTGTCGGGACGCAAGATTCGATCGTTTCATCTCATATAGCGTGTCATAGTGGGCGACAACCTCTGCGATGCTTCAGGACATCATGACAGAAAGACTAGCATGTTTAATTTTTGAACGGTCCTCCACGACGGGTTGAGTATGTGAGCGAGAGTGAGAGTGCGAACAACAGTGAGTGTGTGTGTGCGCCAGTGAGCGAGTGTGTGTGTAGTGAGCAGGTGTGTGTGCGCGAGTGTGTGAGCGAGGGACAGTGAGTGTGTGTGTGTGCTTGAGTGAGCGAGTGTGTGTGTGTGAGAGAGTGAGTGAGTGAGAGAGCGCAAGTGAGTGAGCGAGGGACAGTGAGTGTGAGTGTGTGTGTGAGTGTGTGCGAGTGAGCGTGTGTGAGTGAATGTTTGCGAGTGAATGTGTGCGTGTGACGACAAGCGATGACTGGTCGGAAAGCAACGTGTAGTCTGACATGTTTCTTGTTAGGAGTCAAAATCGTGTAATCTGACACCGTGACATTTTAACAGACACAAAAATCTTGTAATCTGAACCAGGCATTATTCATTGTGTCAGGCTGTCTGTTGCGATGTGTTCATTGCGCGAGTTCATATCATGATGACGATGAAAATTCGATGTATCGTTCAGCCCTAGTTGTGAATACATTTTGTAAAAATGCTCTTTAGTTGAATGAGTGGGTAGCTCTGAAAAGAGCCGTTGTTGCCTTTAAAAGGACATTTGGCTTCAACTTTGGAGTTCCACCTGCAGACCTTCTCTGAGGTTGCTCAGGAGAAGCTGGTTTCCCTCTGTGCTCAGGTGAACTCCGTCTCTGCACAGATGGGAGAGGCCGATGTTTCTATGCTGAATGGCGCGCATCTGTCTCCGTGGATATCCTGAGGGCAGAGGAGGTAAAACATATATGATAATGTTAGTGAATTTATTTGAATTGTTCTGATTCTCCAAGACTTATTAAGCAGCATAGTTGATGGGTCAAATGTAAGCCTGGCAAAATACCATTTTTGCTCTGTCACTTCTGAGAACCATCATGCATGTTAAAATCAAAGCTTTTCACATCAAATCATACACCTTTGAACAAAACCCATGGTTTTTCCTGCATTTAACTTTTTTAGCATTTATTAATCTTTGTCAGTGATTTTTAACATTTACTAATACTGGTACATTGTTAAAATTAAAAGTTTTAAGTGCTAACATTAGTAAATACAGTGAACTAACATGAATAAACATTGAACAGCAGTTTTTAAAATAAATAACATTGTCAAAAATAAATAAATAAAATTAAGTTCATACTGGAGTGATTAACATCATAAAGCGCAAAGCAAGTTGTTGTTAGCTACCTGTTAATTTTATTCAATTGTTAGCTATATGGTAGAAAATTAAGACTATTAGTTTAAATAAACCTTTTGATGCTACTTTTTTTAGTTTAACTTTTTAATATCAATATAACAAAATTATAATTTTATCTTACAAAACTATGAAATCCACTGGTAAAATCTGCTCTTTTTTTAAATAAGAGGGCAAGATAGGACAGCAGTGTCTGTTGGCCACCAACGAAGACCATTTTTGACCTGGGAAAAACAATGAAACCGTTGTATAATAAAATGCACTGAAACACTAGACCTTATCAGTAGTATTGACAAACTTTACCTCAGTCTGCTTCTTCCTCTGCTTCTTCATTCTTCAGCGTTGTCCTCAATGCCATAGATATTTGGACCTGTTCTCCGGGCATGAAACTAATAAATTAACAATGGGATCACTAATACACCCGGAACTAATAAACAAAAAAAAGAAAGAAATATAGAAATAAAACTTACGGAAAGAAATTGGCACGTAATCTGGTATCCAGCTCGTCATCGTCATTGATGTAGCACACGTGATCTTCTCAGACAATCTGACTTCATTTGGCTGGTTCCTGAAAAACATTAAAATCAAAATTAGATTCAAATATAACATTTCGATTCAAATGCGGTTATGAAAAGCAGTAGTACACCGACTGAAGCAAAATCTTTTAACACTTAGCTTTAGAAGGTATATTGCACACTCGTATCCAGACAGGACTGCTATGGTCTCCCAATTCTTCCTGCAACTTTATAGAAGTGCACATATCAATCATAAAATAGCAGGGGACTGCATATCCCGCACAGATTGTCACAAATTGTGTAGATTGAAATCAATTCAAGTAAAATGTATGTTATAAGGTCAAAATCAAACATTACAATGGTGTCTTGCTACTTCTCTCTTTCCCTTGTCTTTTATAACTTACTGCCACTGTTGCTCAATGACTGTCTGTGTCCTCCCTGGAGCTGTCACACTACTCCTCCATACTTCCTGCTGCTGCTGTGGTTGCTCCTTCCTCGTAGCTCAGTGGCATAAACCATAAACATGACCTAACCACAATCTAACCGCAACATGACCATACGCGCCAACCCGTTTGATTAAGGCTGTCGAAGCCCTGCTGATGTCATGTATCCAGGTCCATTGGCAACGGTTCCGTATGGCCTACCTAACAACCCGACCATACGCGCCCAACCGTTCAACTAAGGCTGTCGAAGCCCCACTGTCTCATTTAAAGCAAGGTTCAGTGGCAAACGGTTCCGTATGGCATACTAACCTACCGCAACACACAACAATACTGGTCCATCACAAAAACTCATTTACGCAAAATACAGTACACGGGATTGTGATAACTATGATAACTATGCAAGACACCTGACTGAAGGCACAAATCCGGATGAGAGATGTAAATATGATCCAATAGAGTGTTCTTTTTGGTTGTTGCTGTGGTGATCAGTTGCGTGTATCCTTTAGATTTAAACAATTCCAGAACAGTTTTATTCCCTGCGCAGAGTAGATCCTCATTAAAATCGCCACAGATTATTACAGGATGTTCGTCCATGATGTCCAAATAATCCAGCAGACTCTTCAAGTTTTCCAGGAATCCTTCGAATCCGTAGTGTGGTGGCCTGTAGACAGCAGCGATTGTTGCTTTGATCGGGCTATCTACTTTGATGACGACGTACTCCAGATCGGTCACATTTTGAACAAACTGCCTAGGCTGAGCTGAAATATGCTCTTTGCAATATATTGCTACTCCACCGCCAGCTTTCTGCGCAATTTCTTGGTGTGTCGAGTAGGAGACATGTCTGTTACGCAGAAACATGTTGTATCCTTCCAATTGGACGTGAGGTGTAGTGAATGATCCGGTCAGGTGAGTTTCCGTCATGCAAAGAATATCCGATAGAAGCAGTTCATGATGGCATCTGATATCTTCAATGTGGGATGACATTCCTTCTGTGTTGTGATGAATGATTTTAATCGTTTGATCCATGTTGGTTTCCCTCACCTGCTGCAAAAGTGGCATGATTCCTTCGAATGTTGCTCTGGTCATGTTATCCAACGAGGCTGTTACTGCAGGATCAGCATATATCTTCTTCTCATTGAAGTCTGTGATGTGCAATCCACGAAGTGAGGTCGTTCTGCTGAGGGCAACGTAGGCCATTCCCGGCTCGAAAATCTTCTTCAGTGACACCACGGCATTCTCCATGGTCATGCCTTGGACTTTGTGAGCTGTGCAGGCATAGGCTAACTTGATGGGGAATTGTCGACGAACTGCTCCTTTGCTAAGAGTTTCTTCGGATCTCTCGATGTAAACCAAGTCGTCTTCTTCACCTTGCACCCTTTTGCGGTGTTTCCTGCCTGCGTTTGGATTGTCGAGCTGAAGTCCTAACATTTGCACGGTGTCGATTCCATCTTTTGTCGTATTGCCAATGTTTGCAATCTTTCCAAAACACCCGTTGACTATTCCATCTTCAACGTCCAAATTTCTAGTCACCATTATGCGTACTCCCAACGCAATTTGTATGGTGTCAGGCAAGTTGTCCTTTTTTCCGGTGATGGGCTTCTTTTGTCTCTTCATCCCTCCTGTTCTGGGGTCTTTCCTGTAGTCCTCGGCATCGATGGTAACGATGTCAGTGTGAAGAGCATGGATTGTTTTGGTATTGTGTCCGTGAACTTCCTTGTTGGTGGCAAATATGTGAAGTGCATCACACGGGCAGTCTTTGGGGTCCTTCACAGCCTGGAGTAGCAAAGCTCTATCTACTTCGGCAAGATCATCGGTCTTCTGCTTCACCCGTAGGCGGTTTAAAAGTTGGGCAAAAGCCAGGTCTTCTTTCTGACGCATGATCTCGGTGAGGGTAATCATTTGGAAATGGTCTTTCCAGAAGTCCAAAACATCCTCTTCATACACACAGAGTGGTTTGGCTTTACCCAGAGGTGGCAGTTGGTAAAAGTCACCCACGGCGAGGACAGAGATTCCTCCGAAAGGTTTCTTGCTGCCTTTGATTTGCTGACATCTCCAGTTTATGTAGGCAAAAAGATCCTTCGAAATCATGGACACTTCATCGATGATAAGAATCTCCACGTCGCGTAGTCTTGCTCGTAGTTCATCTAGGGCATTTCCAAGTCCTTGATACGGTGGCTTCAGATTCCTTGGAAGTTTTAAGATGGAATGCAGAGTTTTACCGGATATGTTGAACGCTGCCGTTCCAGTAAACGCACTCAAGAGCACCGTAGGCACGGACAGATCTCCTTCCTCCCGTAGCCGAGGCAGTTGTCGCAGAATTTTGGTCGCTTCCGTGTATATGCACTTGATGACGTGTGATTTGCCACAACCAGCACCACCTGACATGAAGTAGAAAAACTGTTCTGGATTATGACCCCACACACGCTTCTGACACCACTGGCAGACCGTGTAGAATATGGCTGCCTGCGTCTCGTTTAGACTCCTGAACATATTCCTAACAAATTCGATGCTCATCTGCGGTGCCTCTATTTGTGGCACAACTCCATCTCCATGTTCAAGAATCTGAAATTCTGGGACATCGTCTTGTACATCCTCATCATCTGGATTGATGTCTTGTCGTTCTGCAACGCACTCTAAGCGATCCACTTCAATTTCAGGTGCAAAAGCGGTCCACGCATTCTCGGATGGCCCTTGCTGTTGCAGCTGATCGAACGCCTTATCCACCTAGTCGCTGTGTTTTTCAAACTTTTCCTTGTTTACTTGCACTACGGCGCAGACAGGGAAAAGCAAACCAGGGTGGGTAGGTAGTTCCACCTTTGCACTCTTGTAAAATGTCTCGTATGTCGGAAATCTAGGCGGTTTTAGCTGTTCGTTGCTCCGATGTGGCATATAAAGCTTAAGTAATCTACTGTAAAACTTTTCGGGTTGTTTTTCCTCCGAAAAACGTGCATACCTAATAACTGCAGCCTTCCCAGACGTTCTCTTCTAAAAAAAAACCATGCCGTTGAGCAGCTGGTGAACGTTCTTGCCTTTAGTTTGTTGACCGTACACGATGCGGCACTCCGAAGCAAAATCTGCCAGACACATCTTCTCAAAGTCACGCGTTTGAGGCCTTGCTCTGTATTTCTCTATCATCCCTGACATCCACACATCCTCCGAATCGGGATTTTTATTTTGTAGGACGCTTAGGGGAAGACTCATCTTTAGCGCGTCATCATCCGTCGGTAGAAACACAACACTTCGTGAACACTTCTTCAACGGTAAGCTGCATGTTCGTGCCACAGACTCCTGAGCGCTAACTTGCCTGTGTTTGGAGTAGGCTTGCATTATCTGCTTCATCTCATCTTCCTCGCTAACGTTCGTCTCACGCACACTCTTGATTACGTTCTTAAGTAAATCGCCCATTTCATGCTCCGGTTTGGAAATATACGAAAGCATATACATAACGCAGCTAAAAGCGTCAAGAACGAACTGAATGTCCATATTAGCGTTCCATGCCCTCAACAAATCGGGATTGTATCCATTCACCCAAGACTCCTTTGGATCACGCTTCAGCAGAATCACGTTGGCATTGGACAATGCTTCGACGTTCTCGTTGTAGTCATCAATGGACAACTTACTCTTTGTCAGTAGGTCTGACAAGCTGTCAAAAGAGGCTTGGGGGTCATTCAACAGATCCCACACCGGCTTGAGTTTTGTCCTGGCTTCGCTCATTGCCTTTTGAGCAGCCTCCCGTCTCAACTTCCTTCTGTCTGCTTGCTTTTGCTCTTTCACATGCTCTTCGTCAGGTCGCTGTGGTTGTTTAGATGCAAACATGCAGCTTCCAGATGGAGAAGTGTCCGTGTCATCCTCTTCTTCAGGACGCTGTGGTCGCGGACGAGTGATCGTGGTGCTAGACACCGGTAGTTTGGAGAACCCAAATCGACACAATAGATTTCCCTTCTTACAGGACTTTGAGTGGTTCCTGCTGTGAAGCTGGACCTCTGTGACGATCTTGTGAAGCTCAGGATCAGCCGAGGGATCGGGCAACTGACAGGTTATGTTGCGGTCAATAAAGTCACAAACATCCTTATCAGAGTCCTTTTCAAACTCGGGTGCGTCCTTTATCCAAACAAGAAGATGGATATGTGGGCTTCCTCTAGCTTGAAACTCCACTCGGTAAAAGTAGTCCTCAACTTTACCAATGGGTTGGGCAGGCGACAAAAGCAGATGAGTCATTAGCGCATCCACCCGCTTCTCAAACATACGCATGACAGTGATCGGATTGCTTCGGAGGATTTCAACACTTTGTCGTCCAGTCAAGCTCGGAAAAGTCAACGTGTTCACCTTGCTGGGCCTTGATTGCTGTAATTACTTCAGGCCATCTCATTTCGGCTGCACTGAATGTGCAAAAAAACGTAGGGGTTCCTAACTGTCTTATCATAGCCTGTAGATCCCTCAAAGTTTTCTCCCAATACGATGGAGAGCCTCTCAGTGGTTGCATGAACCGTGTGGCGTCTTTGTTGTGTACCAATCTTTCAATCTCCCGGTTGTCTTGAAGCAGTCTGTTAGAAATTCTTCGGCCGTCTCTTGTGAGAGGTTTGCCTTTTCGCAACTGAATGGACATGCTGTTTCTAGCCAGTTGCGTTTCTGTTACAAACTGAGCAAAGAAAAGATAACTCTGATCTTTTGCAAAACGCGTGTCCACCCTGAACAATCTCGCGTTGAAATACATACTGGGAGATATTGAAATTTGTCTTTCCTCGTCAATGGAATTCTGTCCAGTGGGGAATTGAACAGGGAACGCCATGGCTTCCAGCTTTGGGATTTTGAAAAATCCAACAGGCTTTTGTCCTTGTGCAGGTGCGATACTAAATATTCCCTCACCGTACGACAAGATCTCATGTCCGATGTCGGGCGGCTGCATGCACGTGTCTAATGTGAGCCCGGGTCGAAGCTCATCCTTTTCCTCGACGCTAACGTGTTGCTCATCCTGCTCAGCAACATCGACTTCTTGTTGCATCTCAGAGACTTCAGCTTCCTCGTCTAGGTGACTTTCAGAGACATCAGCTTCCTCATCTAGGGGACTTTTAAATATAGCAGTTTCTCTTATGGAGATATCCCTGTATTCTGAATGCATTGCTTTCAGCTTCGATAAAGCTGCAAGCACGTTATGCATATTCACCGTGTGGAACTGCTGGTATCCTTTGAACTTAACGTGTCTCTTCAGCTTCACCTGCAGCAGCTGGGCCTCACTTCTTGGTCTTGGCAGAGAGTTGACAGTCTTCTCCATCTCGGAGGGCACACACACAACGGCACCACGTACTGCTCTCTGCTGTCCTTTGGGTAATGCAATTATTTTTGCAAATGGTAAAATTTTTGCAATGAGTTGACGTTCAAGAACATTTAATTCATCCAATTCCGCAGGGATTGGTGGCAACTCCAGTTTGTTGGCTGCTGCAATTGAAGACATCTGTCCTCTCTTGAGGTGGCTGTCACAAGTGTGGCAAATCCATTCCTGTCTTCTCTCTTCTGGAACTACGCAGGAACCTGAGCAGGCATTATCACAAGCGTGAACATACTTCCCAGTTAGGCAAGACGCTGCAACATGAACGTTTTTGTAATAACTTGTTCTATTACAGACCTTGACTTGATTAGGAAACAGGCCTCTGTGACAGACTGTGCAGACATGTGTAGGGCCATGCTGAATCTTACACCGGAATGCATGTATGGCACTTTCCATCGCTTTGTTAACCACAGGCTGTGGTATTTCCTGGCTGAAACGGATATACGGTTTATATTTCTTTTTGATCCGCAGTGCGCATTGCAATCGATGAAGAACGTGGTATGTAACATCACTGACACATTTCTGGGTCTTGCGCAGGGTACATCGCAGGATGTGATGTGCTCTGAACTCTGGGTCACCTGCATATCTCTTAACCATGTAGGCTTTCATTTTCCTCTGGAAGAGAGTATCTGTGCTGTACCTCGTCTTAATGTATGCTTTCTTCTTCTTCTGGAAGAGAGCATCTGTGCTGTACCGCTTATTTATGTACTCTTTCTTCTTCTTCTGGAAGAGAGCATCTGTGGTGTACCGCTTATTTGTGTACTCTTTCTTCTTCTTCTGGAAGAGAGCATCTGTGGTGTACCGCTTATTCGTGTACTCTTTCTTCTCCTTCTGGAAGAGAGCATCTAAGCTATATCTGTTCTTACTGTATTCTTTCATCTTCTTCTGGAAGACAGAAGAAGTGCTGTACCTTTTCACTATGAAACTTTTCATTTTGTTTCGGAAGAGAGCATCCTGATTATACTTTACCTTAATTGCTTCTTTCTTCTTTGATTGGAATTGCAAAGAAGTAACATACCTATGTCTCTCATAATTCCTATTTTTATGTTTCCTGGTGGCATAAGATGCAGCTGTGTCCTTAGGATCTCCGCCTTGTTTTGAAATTTTAAATGTTTTACGCATTTCTTTTCTTCTCCTCTGCTTATTTGTTTTATGTACCACATCTTGGTTTTCAGCTCCTGAGCCAACTAGATTTACTTTGGCTCCTGCATTTGATACTGGTTCTGGTAGAGCTGAAATCACTTGTGATACCTGTTCACAAACAGATGGTGAAGGCAGTTGGACAGACTGTTGCTCCGTTTCAAATGATACAGGCATGAATTCATAGCTGGTCTCATCACCACGATCCCGGAAGATCTTGAGAACTCTGTCTGCCATGTCACTCAGGTGGGTGAAAGTCAACATGACAGCAGTTCCATGACCAGTAGGATGGGGCAAGCCTGCAGCAGTCCTCGAGTGAGAATCAAAGTATCCGTACCTTCCAGATCTGTCTCTGAACACAGCAATACACTCAGGAGCAACAAGGAGCAAAGCATGCCTGACATCTGTGGAGAGACACTGTAGCCTTTCAGTGAGAGGAATCCACCACTCTTCAGTGCCAGGGGTCCCTGTGGCTCTGAGGTATCCAAACATCACTCCTGACTTCAGCACATTGTGTGTCCGGTGAAATGATGCAACGCTCAACGGTACTTCCTCCATTGTCAGTTGGTTGCGATTATACCTCCCTTCATCAATAAGATGCATTTTAACACTGACATATAACGCATCTCCCTCCTCTAAAACTTTATCAAGGTCAGGCATCTTGAACGTAATCCCTTCACTCTGATTAGCTAAAAATGTCAACGCTACACACGTGCACTGATGATTTCTAGAGAAACTCTCATACCTATCATCACCTTGACAATGAGATGCCTGCACAGACACAACCCTGGGAGCAATATCACCACCTTCTGCATACGTTCTACCCGAAAACTGAGCTACAGCTGCACTGGTGCTTGCCTGTTCAACCTGTAAATAATCATTCATGGAATTAGGCTGTTGCTAAAAATTAGTGCTATAGAATCTGTGTTAAATTTTACATTTTAAATAATTATAAGCACTTCATAGTGTTTGGGACAAAGACATTTTTGCTAAACAGTATTAAAGATAAACTAAAAAACTAACGAAAAGACATTTAAAATTAAAGATTAATTAATTTATTTGATTAATTAGTGATTCAATTTAACAATTTACATTGTAATAAATGTGCTATACGGATTTGCATGTGTGTGAGACAGAACCGCTTTTATGGAAGTAAAATAATGACAAATGTTTTTTTAGTTTTTTTAAAGCTTGTAGAATTGCACTACTTGAAAAAAAATTACATAATACCATTATAATCTTGTTCATGGTAGAAACTTACATAATACCATTATAATCTTGTTCATGGTACAGAAAGCTGCTTACATGCACAAAACTAACTGTGAAGACTTAAAGGTGCATTAAGCAACTTTTCATGTTAAAAATACCCATTTTTCTAACCCATACATGCTTAAACAATTGCCTGATGGGCTGAATGAGCCCTTCTATGATCACTGCGATTGCCTCTATAATCCTGTACAGTAAAATAAATAAGAGGGATTCGGGACGGAATCGACTGGGCGTGACGTCATGCGCGTTCACGCTCACCTGGCTATGTCTGGCAGGTTTGTGTATTCGCCGCCATTATCCGCATCAGCGAAGACAACTCAAGCGACTTTTGCAAAAGTAGAAGATGGATTCAAAGAGACCGGCTTCTAGTTCATCCCAAACCCCAACGCAAACTCCACATAACCGCGTGCACAACTCTGGTTGCAGTTTCGCGTGTCGCCAGAAGGGGGCATAGTTCTGCAAAAACTCAGAGACTTGCGCAATGCACCTTTAAATGTAAACACGGCTTATGTGTCTTTATAAGCTTTTCCATATATATATACTGTTCATTCTATTGATCTATCATATTTTATCTTTCATTTAATACTAAAGCACATATTAAGTCAACAGCAGTGAGTAATTTATTTGTCCTTTGTTTGATTAACATTCAACAGAAGTATGCTCTCTCTCTCTCTCTGGTCAGTTAACGTTAATAATATTGCATGCCTCGTTTTACTTTCTTTGCCATTGACATACGACTGAACTACAAACTTTCCACTGACGTCTGTGAAAAAGGGATGTGCTCGACCAGCTCGCACGCGTCTGTGCCGCTGTGTGCTCAATCCACTGCATGTTTTTCTCTGATCAGCTCACGTACCACAGCTATGTGTTATTATATTTTGTTTAATACTCCACTAATAAGATACATTTACTTCATAAACAGCCTTCTTTTTTATTTAAAGTCATTAAGATTAGAATTGACTCCAGGCTGCGACCAAAAAAATTGTCATATACAACCATTTTTTGAGAATTTGCAAGTTAAAATTTGATGTGGTCGCATTTGTGAAATCGTGACAGCCCTTGTCCCAAACATTAAGGTGCCCTGAAATGAGCATGTTGCAAGACACAGATATCAATAGTACCTGGTTAATCCTGGAGGGTCTGGTCTGGTCATCCTCCAGGTCCAGCTTTCTCCAACGAATTTTTTGAGCCTCAGATCTCTTTCCTTTCCGTGGCATCCTTTAAAATATGAAGAGATAAAAAGAAATGACAAAAAACGATTCTTGACAAATGTATCTGTTTAACTCACTAATTTGAGTGAATTAACTAACTTCTAAAAGTAGAGATTTTACTTTCAAGTCTCAAATCATAAAAAATAGCCATGGATTTCTTTCTTAATACTCAAAACTAATACATATTTAAATGCACTTATTTGTAAGTCAAATTCATTTTAATTGACCCTTCGCTAAGCCCCGCCCTCCTTAGTTACTGTTGCTACGCCTGTCAAGCTTTTGCACCTGGCACGTCTATTACAGTATGTATGCACCGGTTTCAGACATTCCCAAGGAGATAATTATTCATTTTTGGGGAACAGGTGAAAATCTGAGCGAGCAAGACAAAAGGGACTGCAGTATGTATTCGAAGGATATATCCACAACATAATATGCAACCGATTAGAGATAATTAAAAAAAAATTGAAGCTAAAGCCTATACTGTAACGTTAGGTCCCAGCGCAAGCAGCCGACGCCTAATACGCTGACCATTCAAATGGGAAACATATTTTATTAACAAATATTAACAATATTTATTAATCAAACAGCTTATCCATAAGTATTGTGGAATAAACACAAGACATTAGCCTGACCATTTTTTCAATGATAACATTATTCCGCTTATATTTTTAGTGCGCCAGGCTACTGCTCACACGTCGTGGGTCACATAAGTGACTACTGTTACGAACTGATTAAATTTGGATACCAACTTTTTTTCTTGGAGATCTCCAGCAAGCCCCCTGATGTTCCCATCTTTTACTAACTACCTTTTACTTTTACTAGAACTAACACCGGGAGAGTCGCGATCGGATAGGGGTACTAGTTAGGCCGTCGATTAACAAAATGCTGAAATAAGTTATGTTAAAGTGAGCCTCCGTTTTGCCTTTAATCACACTGCTTGATCCACGAGCTGGACAATAAATTTATTCTAGAGCTGCTATAAAGCCAAAAAACTTTACTTTAAATTTCCTATTATCAATGTAAAGCTGCTTTGGAACAATCTACATTGTTAAAAGCGCTACATAAATGAAGATGACGCCCGGCATTTCTCCCCTTGGGTTTTAGGTTTCGGGAAGGGAACAAAATCCACCACCCCGTTCAAACTTTTAGGATACCGAGTATCGGATTTGCACAATCCATACGCACAACACTTCGGCATGTTTCCCTCGCTCGAAAGCTTGCCAGACCGCCCGCGCCTAGTTACGGTTGCTAAGCCACGATTGGCCTGCACTGTAAAAAAGAATACATTGATTTTATTGATATCTAATCAATAAAATTGAGGCAACAGATTACAAGCAATATTATTAATTAAATTTAACAAATTAGAATTGAGTAATAATTAATCAAATTAATTCCTTAAAAGTTAACCATTTAAAATGAGTAAAATTTACAAAATATCTTTTACTGGCAACATTGAAGACACCTGGGGCCCTATTTTAATGATCTGAAACGCAAGTGTCAAAGCAAGTAACTTTGTGGGCGGGTCTTGGCACTGTTGCTATTTTCCCGGCGGGATAAATGACTCTTGCGCCTGGCGCAAATCTAAAAGGGGTTGGTCTGAAGTAGCTTCATTATTCATAGGTGTGGTTTGGGCGTAACGTGAAATAAACCAATCAGAGCGACATCTCACATTCCCTTTAAGAGCAGGCGCGCTTGTTCTAAAGCGGATTCTATTATAACGGCGGATTTGCCAGACGCACGACAGGAGCGGTTCACAGCCGAGGAGACCGACGTTCTCGTCAGGGACATTGGGGATGGAGAAACACACCCAAATTAACTTCGGTTAAACAGGCGTATCACTATAGTCCCGCCCCCTTCGCTAACCCCGCTGGACCTCTAGGTTGAAAAATCGTCAATGCAAGTGAATGGGAGAAAATAATAATTTTCTGGTCCCATTTGAATTGTGCCATGAATGTGAACATATGTTGTCTGTGAATTTTTTATATAACCTTTTCAATAATAATTCTTTTCAACCTAGAGGTCCAGCGGGGTTTTATGGAAGGGGCGGGACTTACCAGCTCTATAGACCTAGGACAGAGCTAGCTAAGAAAAGGTTATCTGATGGTGTTGGTTGTGTTTTAACATAATCATTATTTCACAATTATTTGACCTGAATCACTGAACTCAGTGAAATCACTGAACTGTGGCGGTTTTCGGGCGTGGCTTAGCGAAGGGTCAATTGGACATTCTCACTAATGCCTCGTTTCCACTGAGCGGTACGGTACGGTACGGTACGGAACGGTACGCGTTTATTTGCGTTTCCACTATCAAAAGTTGTGAATGGTACCAAAATGCCGAACCGTACCGTACCACTTTTTAGGTACCCTTCCATTGGGGTACCTAGCACAGTGGAACGGTACTAAAAGGTGGAGCTAGACTCACTGCAGGACGTTGATTGGTTGACAGAGAATCGTCACTTGCGCGTGCTACACATAGCTACAAGAGGAATGACAACATAAGAAGCGCCATTTTTTAATATACAGTTTAATATAATACTACTGTTACTGTATCACGAAATGTAATTTTAAGAGTTTTTCAGGCGAGAATGTAGTTGTTTAAAGCTCAAATCTGTGGTTTATTTATAAAGATGATTTTTTTTTTCCCCGGTTGTGAGATCCATGCGTTCAGCGGGCGCTCGGCGCTCATGTTTCCCGGCTGGATGAGCCTTGCCTCGGCGTTCGTCGCAGACTCCGACGGTAGTGGTTAAACATAAGATATAATTCGTTTTGTGTAGACCTAACGGGCGATCTTTGGTCTCGTGAGTATATAATGAGTTCTCTGTCAATCGTTTTGGCTGAGGGCTAAGTTTAGTTTTATATTAATGTTATTTGTGTTTAACTACTTGTAATGTTAGAGCGCTGCATTTGGATATTTGACTGAATTGTTTGCTTTATTTCTTATTGTATAGCTTCTTGTACTTTACTTAAACTTTTATATAGGCTATTATTGATAAAACTGAAATTTTACAAAAAGAAATATGGTTTCTTGTCATTTTTTATTACAAGATTATCACTGATGTTTATTGCAACATTTGTACAAATGCATATATTGCCTGGAATATGTTTATTTTATTTATTTTTTTAAACGAAAAGAGGTAACGTTAGGGTTGTGTTTATATTTCGTTTCGTTATAACGTATAACGTGCAGTGAATAATCAATATGCGTTGCGCATGAACCACATTTGTGTCCCTATAATGTTTAATTTATTTAAATGAAAACGAAAAGAGGCAGAGTGGTGTTTTATAACATATTTCGTTTTATTGTTGCTTAAAATGTACAGACAGAGTAACCGAGATAACCGGTGTATCAGCGACGCTTTTAAGAACGCGCTGTACCATTTGCATGTAGGAGTCGCACATGGCAAGTACAAACTTTGCGTACTTGATATTGAGAAAAGCCTAATGTCGGCGCTTGTCTTCTTGTGACAAACATGTCGAGGAGCAAGAACAAGATCTGCTGCATGTCATCCATTGTAGTTTACTATGTTCTTCTTCGCGCGAAAATGACGTCGATCGAAACACCACGCCTATCAAGTAAGGGTACTGTTGGCAGTGGAAACGCTAGCCAGATCATGGTTAACAGACCCGAACCGTACCGTACTGTCCCGTACCGTACCGTACTGCTCAGTGGAAACGAGGCATTAGGTAGGCACATCCTTTGAACGTTCTCCAGATGTAACAGCTGTTGAGCCTAAAAAGATAAAACCTGTAGTACTCTCAGGAAGAAAACAAACAGTTAAACAAGAACAACGAAAGGGACACTGTGTAAACTTGTAAATTGCAATAAAGTTTTTTTTTGGGGGGGGGGGGGGGGGTCGTGTGATGGGGTGGGGGTGGGGGTGGAGGGGGTGGGGGTGGGTGGTGGGTGGGTGGTGACGGTAGAGGACGTGGGGGTAAGAAATGAAATAAACTGCTCTCTAAAACGGCAAAACCCAAGGAACCTGAAAAAGATATACAAACAGACATATTAAGGCACAGGGATGATTATGGCGATGGGATGAAAATACCATAATACAGCTTAAGAAACAATATTAATACTAACCAGAGAGAAAAGTGCAGCAGAAAATGCAGGTTGTGCTCTGATCAGTCAGTCTGAAAAAAATGACGACATCATAATGAAATATGACTTTATGATAATGATTATGATACTTTATGATATTTTATCTATATGAAGAATACATTTTAGGAATTTATCTCAAGAAAGTCTTTTTTTGAAAATACTCTTATATTTTCTAGAAGCAGAGTTATGTCAAATATGCGGCACAAAAATCTGTGATGGACCGACCATCCAGCAGGTTTACTATATAGGACTAGTGGTTTGGAGAATGGATGGGTAAATGTAGTCTTAATTGTTTGTGGCATAAACAAAACAGTTTTTTTTCTAATAGCTTTTATATCCCTGATCATTTTTAAACTATAACGATTTTCTTATCAACAAGCCAAATCTGAAGCATTTTGTATTTGTGGCCATGTCCCTAATTAACCCTTTACCTTTGAAATGCAGTAAGGAATGCTTTTGAAACAGTATTCTGAAACAGAGAAAAAGAGTGTCATAAAACTCAACACCACACTCACAAACCATGTAACTTGAACTTTCATTGCAAATAATAACACTGGAAAAAAAGCTGAAGATATGCACCTCACTCCAGTCTAAACTAAATGATTTCTACAAAAATGTTTGTCATTTTCTACAAAAATCTACACATTCTCATATATAACCTGAAAATACTGTAGTTTATTATGGTCAAATCTTGCTAACCACTATTAATAATAAAAATGGGTTAAGCACTTCTGAGTTCAGAGTAAATTATTTGTTTGTAACACTTTAGAGTATGGTTTGATTTGTTAACATTAGTTCATGTATTAGGCTAACTAACCATGAGCAATACATTTGTTCCTGTATTTATTAATCTTTGTTAATCTTAGTTAATAAAAATAAGCTTTTCATTGTTTCTTCATGTTTCTTCACAGTGCATTTACTAATGAATGTAATGTAATGTAACCAAATACAACTTTTGATTTCAAAAATGTAGACTACTAGCAAATGGTGAAATTAACATTAACAAAGATTAATAGTTTATTAATAGTTAATGTTAACTAATGTAGTTAACAAGAGTTTGATAAATGGAACCTTGTTGTAAAGTGTTACCAGTCTGTTATACACCGATTCAGACGTCTTGTGAGTTCAGTGTTGGACAGATCAGTTGTTTTAACAATTCATTAAAGTGAATCGGTTCAAAAGAGTCATTAGTTTGCGTGTCGGACGTGTACGCGTACGGTTGAGTGATTATCCCAGCAGTTAGGACATCGCACAAGATTGTGTCAACACAGAACACATTTCATCACTGAATAGTTTACCATCGTGTCATTTGATTTTGATAAATTGCGCGAGGGAGAGAGAGCAATAGATTGCTTTGAAGACGTGAGAGTGCGCGCGCGCCGCCGGGGCTCTCTCTCTCTCTCTGCTCGTTCTTTCACAAGAGCAGCAGAGCAGTCATCACTCACCGATCAAATAAAGCTCTGGCAGGACAAAAATTCGATTCTATATGTAGGAGAAACCCAGAAACAAAGCTGTCTATCAACAATGCAAAATTAATTTCTTACATACATTATATTTGCACTTTGTGGTTTATGATTAGAGAATTCTGTGACGGAGCGCGCACTGAAATTTCTTCACCGGTGACTAATCTAACCGCCTTTGATTGGACGTTGTATTTTTAAACTCAGCAGAAACGAGTGTGATTGGCACCAGTCGACATTATTTGATCATAATTCTTTATTACCAAAAAATATATTTTGAGGCCGACCCACAATCTATAAGGAATATCTGAAGGTTAAACACAAGAAAAACATTAATTTTGTCTCTCCATCACTCCTCAAAATACTGTGAATCTCGTCAACGTAGTACTCGATGTGTTATGCGTCACATCATGCTTTAATATTGACCAAAATTGCTGCAAATATATTGAAGCTGCCGTCTCTACCCTACTTGAAACCCATTCAAACAGATTGTAAACGGGGATTTGTGTAACATGAAGCACGTGACCGCAAGGCGCGAAAGTTATCAACTCACTCTTGAGAAATACCAGGGAAACACTCATGGGACTCCCGTTATATTAAAAGCTAGAGCACAATTAATATCTTACATAAATTATATGTGCACTTTGTGGTTTATGATTAGAGAATTCTGTCAGTGAGCACTGAAATCGGTTCTCTCACCAATAAACAAAAAAAACAATATTAACTACAACTCATTACAATATGAATAATATTACCTACATTTAATTCAAACAAAGAGCTGCATTTGACAATACAAGGCTTAATAAAACAGCATATTTGAAAACAACCGTCTCCACTTACCTCAAGAGAATACTGCGGGCTGTTGACCAGTTCTGCTCCAGTGAAGTCGATCTCTCAGCCAATCAGCGGCGAGCTTTGATTGTACAACCAATAGAATCGCACCTTCTAGTGATGAATCGGTCATAAACGATTCATTCATTGTAAACAAATCTATGACTCGGGATTATGAGCCGCTCACTCGTTCACTCATTCACTGATCCCTATATAGTGTGTGGAATTTAAGTGCACAATATCTGCAAGGAGTGAATGAAATAAGTAGCTGTGTCAGAAAAAGCTCACTTGTTCACTCATTCACTAATCCTTAGTGTATGGCATATCCGCAAGGAATGAATGAAGTGAGTAAGTTCGGACGCTGTGCGTAGGAAATTTGATTTGAATTGCTGCAGAAATGGCTTCGTCAGACGTAATCACGTGTGATTAAACTACTTTTATCTTACATGTTACTTACTTTATAAAATAATATTAATAACAATCGTAATGACTTTATTTTGTAATTATATATACCTCTGTGCCACCTTTTCATCGATTGAATTGGTTAATCATGGTTAATGTGTGTATAATCATTAAATACTACAAACAACAAACAAACACAAATAAACACACATTAACAATGGTAAATTATTTCATGTATTTATTGTAAAGTTTTTTTTTAGTTTGTTAGAAACTCTCACACTCACAGATGACATGGTCATTGAGCGCCCTCGGACGACCGTTATGATTACATTCAAATGAATAGGGTTGCTAAGGTATTCTGGGTGGTTGCTAGGTGGTTGCTAGGGTGTTCTGGGTGGATGCTAGGGCGTTGCTAGGGTGTTCTGGGCGGTTGCTAGGCAGTTGTTAGGTGTTCTTGGTGGTTGCTAGGCAGTTGTTAGGGTGTTCTGGGTGGTTGCTAGAGTTTTTGGGCGGTTACTAGAGCATTTCTAGACGTTGCTAGGGTGTTCAGGGTGGTTGCTAAGATATTTTTGGTAGTTGGTATGGTGTTACTAGGTGGTTGGTAGTTGTCAAATATGGTTACTATGGAGTTTTTATAGAGTTCTTAAAATCTTTAATAAAGAGTGCCTTTGCCTATGGCCGAATAGGCACAAGCATGGAGCAATATCGCAAGGCTACGAGTGTGATATTGCTTTAAAAAATGTTATTTTTTTTTTTACAAATTATTTATTGGTTTAGGGTGGTTGCTAGGGAGCGCTTAGTGGTTGCTAGGGTGCTGTAACTGGTTGCTAGGGTGTGGCTATGAAGATTTTAGGCCATTACTTATTGGCTGCTTGATAATATAAATCCTCTGAGGGAGAGAGAGAGGGAGAGACGCAGGGGTGACAGGCCCTTTGGAGTCTGTGTGTGTGTGAAAACGTCGGTTTGGATTTGAATATTTTTAGAATGCCCCATGTAAAGTCAATGGGACTTTTTTGGCCGCTTTTTCGTCCGCTGTGCGAACATCGTACACCCGATCGCTTAGAAAAGTCATAGCACACCTCTCCTCAATGAGCCGGTCGATTTGACACCTCACTCAGGGGTCTGAGACAAACGGTGCGGGGCGCATTAATCGCCAAACTTTTGTCCGGAATAATAATAAGAAGAAGAATACCTAGATGCGAAAGTTCGTCGAGACAAACTTTAAGTTGGCTTGAGAAAGTTTGGAGCAGAACGTTTTTTGCTAGGCGGTTGCTAGGATGTTATGGGTGGTTGCTAGGGTATTTTGGGCGGTTGCTAGGTGTTCTGGGTGGTTGCTAGGTGGTTGCTAGGGTGTCCTGGGTGGTTGCTAAGGTCTTTTGGGTGGTTGCTAGGGTGTTCTAGGTGGTTGCTAGGGTGTTTTGGGTGGTTGCTAGGCGGTTGCTAGGTTTTTCTGGGTGGTTGCTAGGCTGTTTTGGGTGGTTGCTAGGGTCTTTTGGGTGGTTGCTAGGCGGTTGCTAGGCGGTTGCTAGGATATTTTGGGTGGTTGCTAGGCGGTTGCTAGGGTCTTTTGGGTGGTTGCTAGGGTCTTTTGGGTGGTTGCTAGGCGGTTGCTAGGGTGTTTTGGGTGGTTGCTAGGATGTTTTGGGTGGTTGCTAGGGTCTTTTGGGTGGTTGCTAGGCGGTTGCTAGGGTGTTTTGGGTGGTTGCTAGGATATTTTGGGTGTTTGCTAGGGTCTTTTGGGTGGTTGCTAGGCGGTTGCTAGGATATTTTGGGTGGTTGCTAGGGTCTTTTGGGTGGTTGCTAGGCGGTTGCTAGGATATTTTAGGTGGTTGCTAGGGTCTTTTGGGTGGTTGCTAGGCTGTTGCTAGGGTCTTTTGGGTGGTTGCTAGGGTCTTTTGGGTGGTTGCTAGGCAGTTGCTAGGGTGTTTTGGGTGGTTGCTAGGATGTTTTGGGTGGTTGCTAGGGTCTTTTGGGTGGTTGCTAGGCGGTTGCTAGGGTGTTTTGGGTGGTTGCTAGGATATTTTGGGTGGTTGCTAGGGTCTTTTGGGTGGTTGCTAGGTGGTTGCTAGGGTGTTCTGGGTGGTTGCTAGGGTGTTTTGGGTGGTTGCTAGGCGGTTGCTAGGGTGTTTTGGGTGGTTGCTAGGGATATTTTGGGTGGTTGCTAGGGTCTTTTGGGTGGTTGCTAGGGTGTTCTGGGTGGTTGCTAGGCGGTTGCTAGGGTGTTCTGGGTGGTTGCTAGGGTCTTTTGGGTAGTTGCTAGGCGGTTGCTAGGATATTTTGGGTAGTTGCTAGGGTCTTTTGGGTGGTTGCTAGGCGGTTGCTAGGATATTTTCGGTGGTTGCTAGGGTCTTTTGGGTGGTTGCTAGGGTATTTTGGGTGGTTGCTAGGATATTTTTGGTGGTTGCTAGGGTCTTTTGGGTGGTTGCTAGGCGGTTGCTAGCGTCTTTTGGGTGGTTGCTAGGGTCTTTTGGGTGGTTGCTAGGGTCTTTTGGGTGGTTGCTAGGGTGTTCTGGGTGGTTGCTAGGCGGTTGCTAGGGTGTTCTGGGTGGTTGCTAGGGTCTTTTGGGTAGTTGCTAGGTGGTTGCTAGGATATTTTGGGTAGTTGCTAGGGTCTTTTGGGTGGTTGCTAGGCGGTTGCTAGGATATTTTCGGTGGTTGCTAGGGTCTTTTGGGTGGTTGCTAGGGTATTTTGGGTGGTTGCTAGGATATTTTTGGTGGTTGCTAGGGTCTTTTGGGTGGTTGCTAGGCGGTTGCTAGCGTCTTTTGGGTGGTTGCTAGGGTCTTTTGGGTGGTTACTAGCGTGGTTGCTAGGCAGTTGCTAGGGTGTTATGGGTGGTTGCTAGGCTGTTCTGGGTGGTTGATAGGCGGTTGCTAGGGTGTTATGGGTGGTTGCTATGGTGTTGATAGGCGGTTGCTAAGGTATTCAGGGCGGTTGATATGGTGTTACTAGGTGGCTGGTAGTTGTCACAGATGGTTACTATGGAGTTTTTAGAGAGTTCTTAGCATGATCTTGGCATGATTTAACACTTAACTAATCACTATTAGCATGTAGCTATTCACTGCTAGCATGTGTAGTATGTTGGAAGTGCTGTTTGCTAGCATGAGTCAAAAGAGCCAAACGTCATCTCTATACGATGTTCTGATACAGAGATATAGGTCTTACAAAACGGTTGCTAGGGTACTCGAGTTTGGTTGCTATGGAGTTGCTTGGGAGCTGGAAGATTTAAACTTAAGAAGTTTATAGTGGTTTGAAGTTTACAGTAGTTTGAAGTTTATGACAGAGATAGATAGATAAATAAGTTATATAGATACACACACACACACACACACACACACACACACACACTCACTCAGACTACCTCGCTCACACACTCACTCAGACACACACACACACACACACACACTCTCAGAGTTTATGAGTTTAGAGTTTATAAGTGTATAAATTGATGAGTTTATAAGTGTACAAGTTTTTGAGTTTAGAGTTTATAAGTTTAAATGAGTTTAAGAGTTCATAGTTTATTAATTTATGAGTTTAAGAGTTCATAAGTCTATGAATTCATGAGTTTATTAGTTAATTAGTTATTAAATTTAAGTTAATTAGTTTATAAGTGTATGAGATTAGAGTTTATTAGTTTAAATGAGTTTCATTGGCTAATATAAATAGAACGGCAGTTTGGTTTAGTCTTCAAGGTGTTTAGATTTGAATTTTTGTCGGTTGGTGAGTTTGAATCTGGATTTGAATTTTTTAGAATGCCCAATGTTAAGTCAATGGGAGTTTTTCCGAGTTTTGATCGTCATTTGTAGGAAAACCGTAAGTCCGATCAGTCTGAAAAGATATAGCACACCGAGTCAGATCTGTTTGAGTGTCTGAGCCGATTTTGGAGTATGTAGAGTTAAAGCTCTAGGACGAGTTTGAGTCAGATTTTTTAGTAAGAAGAATAATAATAATAACTAGATGCGAAAGTTCGTTGAGACAAACTTTAAGTTGGCTTGAGAAAGTTTGGAGCAGAACGTTTTTTTGCTAGGCGGTTGCTAAGATGTTATGGGTGGTTGCTTTGGTGTTGCTAGGGTATTTTGGGTGGTTGCTAGGGTGTTCTGGGTGGTTGCTAGGTGGTTGCTAGGATATTTTCGGTGGTTGCTAGGGTCTTTTGGGTGGTTGCTAGGCGGTTGCTAGGGTATTTTGGGCGGTTGCTAGGGTGTTCTGGGTGGTTGCTAGGCGGTTGCTAGGATATTTTCGGTGGTTGCTAGGGTCTTTTGGGTGGTTGCTAGGCGGTTGCTAGGGTATTTTGGGTGGTTGCTAGGCGGTTGCTAGGGTGTTTTGGGTGGTTGCTAGGATATTTTGGGTGGTTGCTAGGGTCTTTTGGGTGGTTGCTAGGGTGTTTTGGGTGGTTGCTAGGGTATTTTGGGTGGTTGCTAGGGTGTTCTGGGTGGTTGCTAGGCGGTTGCTAGGGTGTTTTGGGTGGTTGCTAGGATATTTTGGGTGGTTGCTAGGGTCTTTTGGGTGGTTGCTAGGGTCTTTTGGGTGGTTGCTAGGGTATTTTGGGTGGTTGCTAGGCGGTTGCTAGGGTGTTCTGGGTGGTTGCTAGGGTGTTTTGGGTGGTTGCTAGGGTATTTTGGGTGGTTGCTAGGCGGTTGCTAGGGTGTTCTGGGTGGTTGCTAGGGTCTTTTGGGTGGTTGCTAGGCGGTTGCTAGGGTGTTTTGGGTGGTTGCTAGGATATTTTGGGTGGTTGCTAGGGTCTTTGGGTGGTTGCTAGGCGGTTGCTAGGGTGTTTTGGGTGGTTGCTAGGGTGTTTTGGGTGGTTGCTAGGATATTTTGGGTGGTTGCTAGGGTCTTTTGGGTGGTTGCTAGGCGGTTGCTAGGGTGTTTTGGGTGGTTGCTAGGATATTTTGGGTGGTTGCTAGGGTCTTTTGGGTGGTTGCTAGGGTGTTTTGGGTGGTTGCTAGGGTCTTTTGGGTGGTTGCTAGGGTATTTTGGGTGGTTGCTAGGGTGTTCTGGGTGGTTGCTAGGCGGTTGCTAGGGTGTTCTGGGTGGTTGCTAGGGTCTTTTGGGTGGTTGCTAGGCGGTTGCTAGGGTGTTTTGGGTGGTTGCTAGGATATATTGGGTGGTTGCTAGGGTCTTTTGGGTGGTTGCTAGGGTCTTTTGGGTGGTTGCTAGGGTGTTTTGGGTGGTTGCTAGGGTATTTTGGGTGGTTGCTAGGGTGTTCTGGGTGGTTGGTAGGCGGTTGCTAGGGTGTTCTGGGTGGTTGCTAGGGTCTTTTGGGTGGTTGCTAGGCGGTTGCTAGGGTGTTTTGGGTGGTTGCTAGGATATTTTGGGTGGTTGCTAGGGTCTTTTGGGTGGTTGCTAGGCGGTTGCTAGGGTGTTTTGGGTGGTTGCTAGGGTCTTTTGGGTGGTTGCTAGGGTGTTCTGGGTGGTTGCTAGGCGGTTGCTAGGGTGTTCTGGGTGGTTGCTATGGTATTCAGGGCAGTTGATATGGTGTTACTAGGTGGTTGGTAGTTGTCACAGATGGTTACTATGGAGTTTTTATAGAGTTCTTAGCATGATCTTGGCATGATTTAACACTTAACTAATTGCTATTAGCATGTAGCTATTCACTGCTAGCATGTGTAGCATGTTGGAAGTGCTGTTTGCTAGCATGAGTCAAAAGAGCCAAAACTCATCTCTATACGATGTTCTGATACAGAGATATAGGTCTTGCAAAACAGTTGCTAGGGTACTCAAGTTTGGTTGCTATGGAGTTGCTTGGGAGCTGGAAGCATTAAACTTAAGAAGTTTAAAGTGGTTTGAAGTTTACAGTAGTTTAAAGTAGTTTGAAGTTTATGATAGATATATAAATAAGTTAGATAGATACACACACACACACACACACACACTCACTCAGACTACCTCGCTCACACACTCACTCAGACACACACACACACACTCACTCAGACACACACACACACACACACTCAGAGTTTATGAGTTTAGAGTTTATAAGTGTACGAGTTTTTGAGTTTAGAGTTTATAAGTTTAAATGAGTTTAGAGTTCAGAGTTTATTAATTTATGAGTTTAAGAGTTCATAAGTCTATGAATTCATGAGTTTATTAGTTGATTAGTTATTAAATTTAAGTTAATTTGTTTATAAGTGTATGAGATCAGAGTTTATTAGTTTAAATGAGTTTCATTGGCTAATATATATAGAACGGCAGTTTGGTTTAGTCTTCAAGGTGTTTAGATTTGAATTTTTGTCGGTTGGTGAGTTTGAATCTGGATTTGAATTTTTTAGAACTCCCCAATGTAAGTCAATGGCAGTTTTTCCGAGTTTTGATCGTCATTTGTAGGAAAACCGTAAGTCCGATCAGTCTGAAAAGATAGAGCACACCGAGTCAGATCTGTTTGAGTGTCTGAGCCGATTTTGGAGTATGTAGAGTTAAAGCTCTAGGAGGAGTTTGAGTCAGATTTTTTAGTAAGAAGAATAATAATAATAATAATAAGTTTAAATAGGATTTCAATATGTTGGCTCTCTCAAGCCAACTTAACTAGATACGAAAGTTCGTCGAGACAAACTTTAAGTTGGCTTGAGAAAGTTTGGAGCAGAACGTTTTTTGCTAGGCGGTTGCTAGGATGTTATGGGTGGTCGCTATGGTGTTGCTAGGCGGTTGCTATGGTATTTTGGGTGGTTGCTAGGGTGTTTTGGGTGGTTGCTAGGGTCTTTTGGGTGGTTGCTAGGGTATTTTGGGTGGTTGCTAGGGTGTTCTGGGTGGTTGCTAGGCGGTTGCTAGGGTGTTCTGGGTGGTTGCTAGGGTCTTTTGGGTGGTTGCTAGGCGGTTGCTAGGGTGTTTTGGGTGGTTGCTAGGATATTTTGGGTGGTTGCTAGGGTCTTTTGGGTGGTTGCTAGGGTCTTTTGGGTGGTTGCTAGGGTGTTTTGGGTGGTTGCTAGGGTATTTTGGGTGGTTGCTAGGGTGTTCTGGGTGGTTGCTAGGCGGTTGCTAGGGTGTTCTGGGTGGTTGCTAGGGTCTTTTGGGTGGTTGCTAGGCGGTTGCTAGGGTGTTTTGGGTGGTTGCTAGGATATTTTGGGTGGTTGCTAGGGTCTTTTGGGTGGTTGCTAGGCGGTTGCTAGGGTGTTTTGGGTGGTTGCTAGGATATTTTGGGTGGTTGCTAGGGTCTTTTGGGTGGTTGCTAGGGTGTTCTGGGTGGTTGCTAGGCGGTTGCTAGGGTGTTCTGGGTGGTTGCTATGGTATTCAGGGCAGTTGATATGGTGTTACTAGGTGGTTGGTAGTTGTCACAGATGGTTACTATGGAGTTTTTATAGAGTTCTTAGCATGATCTTGGCATGATTTAACACTTAACTAATTGCTATTAGCATGTAGCTATTCACTGCTAGCATGTGTAGCATGTTGGAAGTGCTGTTTGCTAGCATGAGTCAAAAGAGCCAAAACTCATCTCTATACGATGTTCTGATACAGAGATATAGGTCTTGCAAAACAGTTGCTAGGGTACTCAAGTTTGGTTGCTATGGAGTTGCTTGGGAGCTGGAAGCATTAAACTTAAGAAGTTTAAAGTGGTTTGAAGTTTACAGTAGTTTAAAGTAGTTTGAAGTTTATGATAGATATATAAATAAGTTAGATAGATACACACACACACACACACACACACACACTCACTCAGACTACCTCGCTCACACACTCACTCAGACACACACACACACTCACTCAGACACACACACACACACACACACTCAGAGTTTATGAGTTTAGAGTTTATAAGTGTACGAGTTTTTGAGTTTAGAGTTTATAAGTTTAAATGAGTTTAGAGTTCAGAGTTTATTAATTTATGAGTTTAAGAGTTCATAAGTCTATGAATTCATGAGTTTATTAGTTAATTAGTTATTAAATTTAAGTTAATTAGTTTATAAGTGTATGAGATTAGAGTTTATTAGTTTAAATTAGTTTCATTGGCTAATATATATAGAACGGCAGTTTGGTTTAGTCTTCAAGGTGTTTAGATTTGAATTTTTGTCGGTTGGTGAGTTTGAATCTGGATTTGAATTTTTTAGAACTCCCCAATGTAAGTCAATGGGAGTTTTTCCGAGTTTTGATCGTCATTTGTAGGAAAACCGTAAGTCCGATCAGTCTGAAAAGATAGAGCACACCGAGTCAGATCTGTTTGAGTGTCTGAGCCGATTTTGGAGTATGTAGAGTTAAAGCTCTAGGAGGAGTTTGAGTCAGATTTTTTAGTAAGAAGAATAATAATAATAATAATAAGTTTAAATAGGATTTCAATATGTTGGCTCTCTCAAGCCAACTTAACTAGATACGAAAGTTCGTCGAGACAAACTTTAAGTTGGCTTGAGAAAGTTTGGAGCAGAACGTTTTTTGCTAGGCGGTTGCTAGGATGTTATGGGTGGTCGCTATGGTGTTGCTAGGCGGTTGCTATGGTATTCTGGGTGGTTGCTAGGCGGTTGCTAGGGTGTTCTGGCTGGTTGCTAGGATGTTTTGGGTGGTTGCTAGGGTCTTTTGGGTGGTTGCTAGGCGGTTGCTGGGATATTTTGGGTGGTTGCTAGGGTCTTTTGGGTGGCTGCTAGGCGGTTGCTAGGGTATTTTGGGTGGTTGCTAGGGTGTTATGGGTTGGTTGCTAGGCGGTTGCTAGGGTGTTTTGGGTGGTTGCTAGGGTCTTTTGGGTGGTTGCTAGGGTGTTCTGGGTGATTGCTATCGTGTTCTAAGGTATTTTGGGTGGTTGCTAGGGTGTTCTGAGTGGTTGCTATGGTGTTGCTAGGGTATTCTAATGTATTTTGGGTGGTTGCTAGGGTGTTCTGGGTGGTTGTTAGGCAGTTGCTAGGGTTTTCTGAGTGGTTGCTATGGTGTTGCTAGGGTGTCCTAAGGTATTTTGGGTGGTTGTTAGGGTGTTCTGAGTGGTTGCTATGGTGTTACTAGGGTTTTCTAAGGTATTTTGGGTGGTTGCTAGGGTGTTCTGAGTGGTTGCTATGGTGTTGCTAGGGTGTCCTAGGTATTTTGGGTGGTTGCTAGGGTGTTCCGAGTGGTTGCTATGGTGTTGCTATGGTGTTCTAAGGTATTTTGGGTGGTTGCTAGGGTGTTCTGGGTGGTTGCTATGGTGTTCTAAGGTATTTTGGGTGGTTGCTAGGGTGTTCTGAGTGGTTGCTATGATGTTGCTAGGGTGTTCTAATGTATTTTGGGTGGTTGCTAGGGTGTTCTGGGTGGTTGTTAGGCAGTTGCTAGGGTGTTCTGAGTGGTTGCTATGGTGTTGCTAGGGTGTCCTAAGGTATTTCGGGTGGTTGCTAGGGTGTTCTTAGTGGTTGCTATGGTGTTACTAGGGTTTTCTAAGGTATTTTTGGTGGTTGCTAGGGTGTTCTGAGTGGTTGCTAGGGTGTTGCTATGGTGTTCTAAGGTATTTTGGGTGGTTGCTAGGGTGTTCTGGGTGGTTGCTATGGTGTTGCTAGGGTATTCTAATGTATTTTGGGTGGTTGCTAGGGTGTTCTGGGTGGTTGTTAGGCAGTTGCTAGGGTGTTCTGAGTGGTTGCTATGGTGTTGCTAGGGTGTCCTAAGGTATTTTGGGTGGTTGTTAGGGTGTTCTGAGTGGTTGCTATGGTGTTACTAGGGTTTTCTAAGGTATTTTGGGTGGTTGCTAGGGTGTTCTGAGTGGTTGCTATGGTGTTGCTAGGGTGTCCTAGGTATTTTGGGTGGTTGCTAGGGTGTTCCGAGTGGTTGCTATGGTGTTGCTATGGTGTTCTAAGGTATTTTGGGTGGTTGCTAGGGTGTTCTGGGTGGTTGCTATGGTGTTCTAAGGTATTTTGGGTGGTTGCTAGGGTGTTCTGAGTGGTTGCTATGATGTTGCTAGGGTGTTCTAATGTATTTTGGGTGGTTGCTAGGGTGTTCTGGGTGGTTGTTAGGCAGTTGCTAGGGTGTTCTGAGTGGTTGCTATGGTGTTGCTAGGGTGTCCTAAGGTATTTCGGGTGGTTGCTAGGGTGTTCTTAGTGGTTGCTATGGTGTTACTAGGGTTTTCTAAGGTATTTTGGGTGGTTGCTAGGGTGTTCTGAGTGGTTGCTAGGGTGTTGCTATGGTGTTCTAAGGTATTTTGGGTGGTTGCTAGGGTGTTCTGGGTGGTTGCTATGGTGTTCTAAGGTATTTTGGGTGGTTGCTAGGGTGTTCTGAGTGGTTGCTATGATGTTGCTAGGGTGTTCTAATGTATTTTGGGTGGTTGTTAGGGTGTTCTGGGTGGTTGTTAGGCAGTTGCTAGGGTGTTCTGAGTGGTTGCTATGGTGTTACTAGGGTTTTCTAAGGTATTTTGGGTGGTTGCTAGGGTGTTCTGGGTGGTTGCTATGGTGTTCTAAGGTATTTTGGGTGGTTGCTATGGGGTTGCTAGGGTGTTCTGGGTGGTTGTTAGGCAGTTGCTAGGGTGTTCTGAGTGGTTGCTATGGTGTTGCTAGGGTGTTCTAAGGTATTTTGGGTGGTTGCTAGGGTGTTATGAGTGGTTGCTATGGTATTCTGGGTGGTTGCTAGGGTGTTCTGGATGGTTGCTATGGTGTCCTGGGTGGTTGCTAGGGTGTTCTAAGGTATTTTGGGTGGTTGTTAAGGTTTTCTGGGTGGTTGTTAGGCAGTTGCTAGGGTGTTTTGAGTGGTTGCTATGGTATTCTGGGTGGTTGCTAGGGTGTTCTGGATGGTTGCTATGGTGTCCTGGGTGGTTGCTAGGTGGTTGCAAAGGTATTTTGGGTGGTTGCTACGGTGTTCTGGGTGGTTGCTATGCGGTTGCTAGGGTGTTCTCAGTGGTTGCTATGGTGTTCTAGGCGGTTACACACACACACACACACACATTAACTCACATACAATCACACACACACACACTAACTCGATAACACTTACACACTCAGAGTTTATACGTTTAGAGTTTATAAATTGAAATTAATATAATTGATAAATAAACACACACACACACTAACTCGCTCACACACTCACTCAGACACATGCACACTCAGAGTTTTTGAGTTTAGAGTTTATACGTTTAAAGCTCCAGTATGTGACTTTGGTATTTGACCACAAGAGGGCGCAGTTTCCAACAATAACAAAGGCGAAGCTTGATGACGCTATGAAGGAGGTGACGATGGGAGATGTGGTTTATAATGCGTTTTCACCATCTAGCGATGTATCTAAATGGAATTAATGAATCATGATCACGGATGAGGTAATTTATTCGTTTTTGTATTACCTGTATGTCTTATCGTATTATTTTATGTCATCATAATTAATGAACTGCAAGGGACGTGAAATGTTATGCTATATTAGGCTATCCCGTTACAACATACAGCTATTTGTCAAATGATTTGTTTGGTTAATGTTGTGCAGTTTTACGTTTTTTATGGGTAATGCCGTGTTATTTAACGTGTTCAAACCAATATCTAAAAGTAAATTTGAACGAACATTTGCAAGTAATGACTAAATATTTTTTTTAACATCATCTCCGATTGTAATTGTACTGCCATAATCTCGGTCACCACACGTGATAAAAAGCCTTACCAAAGTACAAAGAGCAATATAACTTTGTTTATAAGTGCTATTATTGACAGTTGCATGTCTTACCTGTCTCAATACACTCGCGAGAGAGTCTCTGACAAGTCCAGACGCGCAGCTCTCTCCATCTCGAAAACGCCTGCCGATATTTATCCGGGTTTTATTCCTCCGTTTGTCACACAGTCCGTGACTCCGCGTGTATCCGAATATGGACGCTTTCGTTTTGTTGGCACTTCAATACTCGCCAAAGAGTTCGTGATCCATAACAGCTATAACCATACAGTCTATGGCTATAACGCTTTAACCACCACTTCCGCATTTTACCATGCGATATTCCGGTGATGTGGGTCATATTTTTTATTTTATTCCTTTTTTTATTCTTTGTCAGATGTCTTTATTGTTTATTGTGATAAGAAAAAAACCTCAATAAAGTTGTAAAAAAAAAAAAAAAAAAAATCCGGTGTGGTGGAATATCCTATCACATGGTCCACACCGGAAAGAAGGATAGAGAGAGCGGACATTGCGTCACTGAGGCGCGACATTTCTTTTCCGGGACGGCCAGTTATTTAAAATCGGAATTTCTCTGAAATAAAAAATCTTTGGAGACTTTTGAGATATTGTAAGTACATAACTGGAGGAAATATATCACACTGTGCAAGTTATTTTTGGAAATTTTATTACAAAATCCCTACATATTGGAGCTTTAAATGAGTTTAGAGTTTATAAGTTTAAACACACACACACACACACACACACACAAGCAGACACGCTCACTAACTCACACACACTCTCTCACACACACTTTCACACACACACACACACACACACACACACACACACACACACACACACACACACACACTCACACACACACACACACACACACAAATTAACTCGCTCACACACAGACACGCTCACTAACTCACACACACACAATCTCACACACACAGATGCGCTCACTAACTCACACACACTATCTCACACACACGCACATACACTCATACAAGCCCACACGCACTCACACAAACTTTTTCACACACACACACAGACACGTTCACTAACTCACTCAGACACACACACTCAGAGTTTGAGTTTAGAGTTTATAAGTGCATAAATTGATGAGTTTATAAGTGTACAAGTTTTTGAGTGTATAAGTTTAAATGAGTTTAGAGTTCAGAGTTTATTAATTTATGAGTTTAAGAGTTCATAAGTCTATAAATTCATGAGTTTATTAGTTAATTAGTTATTAAATTTAAGTTAATTAGTTTATAAGTGTATGAGATTAGAGTTTATTAGTTTAAATGAGTTTCATTGGCTAATATATATAGAACGGCAGTTTGGTTTAGTCTTCTAGGTGTTTAGATTTGAATTTTTGTCGGTTGGTGAGTTTGAATCTGGATTTGAATTTTTTAGAATGCCCAATGTTAAGTCAATGGGAGTTTTTCCGAGTTTTGATCGTCATTTTTAGGAAAACCGTAAGTCCGATCAGTCTGAAAAGATATAGCACACCGAGTCAGATCTGTTTGAGTGTCTGAGCCGATTTTGGAGTATGTAGAGTTAAAGCTCTAGGAGGAGTTTGAGTCAGATTTTTTAGTAAGAAGAATAATAATAATAAGTTTAAATAGGATTTCAATATGTTGGCTCTCTCAAGCCAACTTAACTAGATGAGAAAGTTCGTCGAGACTAACTTTAAGTTGGCTTGAGAAAAGTTTGGAGCAGAACGTTTTTTGTTAGGCAGTTGCTAGGATGTTATGGGTGGTTGCTATGGTGTTGCTAGGGTATTTTGGGTGGTTGCTAGGGTGTTCTGGGTGGTTGCTAGGGTGTCCTGGGTGGTTGCTAAGGTCTTTTGGGTGGTTGCTAGGGTATTTTGGGTGGTTGCTAGGGTCTTTTGGGTGGTTGCTAGGCGGTTGCTAGGGTGTTTTGGGTGGTTGCTAGGATATTTTGGGTGGTTGCTAGGGTCTTTTGGGTGGTTGCTAGGCGGTTGCTAGGGTGTTTTGGGTGGTTGCTAGGGATATTTTGGGTGGTTGCTAGGGTCTTTTGGGTGGTTGCTAGGGTATTTTGGGTGGTTGCTAGGGTGTTCTGGGTGGTTGCTTGGCGGTTGCTAGGGTGTTCTGGGTGGTTGCTAGGGTCTTTTGGGTAGTTGCTAGGCGGTTGCTAGGATATTTTTGGTGGTTGCTAGGGTCTTTTGGGTGGTTGCTAGGCGGTTGCTAGGGTATTTTGGGTGGTTGCTTGGATATTTTTGGTGGTTGCTAGGGTCTTTTGGGTGGTTGCTAGGCGGTTGCTAGGGTGTTTTGGGTGGTTGCTAGGATATTTTGGGTGGTTGCTAGGTGGTTGCTAGGGTCTTTTGGGTGGTTGCTAGGCGGTTGCTAGGGTGTTTTGGGTGGTTGCTTGGATATTTTGGGTGGTTGCTAGGGTCTTTTGGGTGGTTGCTAGGGTGTTCTGGGTGGTTGCTAGGCGGTTGCTAGGGTGTTCTGGGTGGTTGCTATGGTATTCAGGGCGGTTGATATGGTGTTACTAGGTGGTTGGTAGTTGTCACAGATGGTTACTATGGAGTTTTTATAGAGTTCTTAGCATGATCTTGGCATGATTTAACACTTAACTAATTGCTATTAGCATGTAGCTATTCACTGCTAGCATGTGTAGCATGTTGGAAGTGCTGTTTGCTAGCATGAGTCAAAAGAGCCAAAACTCATCTCTATACGATGTTCTGATACAGAGATATAGGTCTTGCAAAACAGTTGCTAGGGTGCTCAAGTTTGGTTGCTATGGAGTTGCTTGGGAGCTGGAAGCATTAAACTTAAGAAGTTTAAAGTGGTTTGAAGTTTAAAGTAGTTTAAAGTAGTTTGAAGTTTATGATAGATATATAAATAAGTTAGATAGATACACACAAACACACACACACACACACACACACACACACACACACACACACACACACACTCACACTCACTCAGACTACCTCGCTCACACACTCACTCAGACACACACACACACACACACACACTCAGAGTTTATGAGTTTAGAGTTTATAAGTGTACGAGTTTTTGAGTTTAGAGTTTATAAGTTTAAATGAGTTTAGAGTTCAGAGTTTATTAATTTATGAGTTTAAGAGTTCATAAGTCTATGAATTCATGAGTTTATTAGTTAATTAGTTATTAAATTTAAGTTAATTAGTTTATAAGTGTATGAGATTAGAGTTTATTAGTTTAAATTAGTTTCATTGGCTAATATATATAGAACGGCAGTTTGGTTTAGTCTTCAAGGTGTTTAGATTTGAATTTTTGTTTGAATCTGGATTTGAATTTTTTAGAACTCCCCAATGTAAGTCAATGGGAGTTTTTCCGAGTTTTGATCGTCATTTGTAGGAAAACCGTAAGTCCGATCAGTCTGAAAAGATAGAGCACACCGAGTCAGATCTGTTTGAGTGTCTGAGCCGATTTTGGAGTATGTAGAGTTAAAGCTCTAGGAGGAGTTTGAGTCAGATTTTTTAGTAAGAAGAATAATAATAATAACTAGATACGAAAGTTCGTCGAGACAAACTTTAAGTTGGCTTGAGAAAGTTTGGAGCAGAACGTTTTTTGCTAGGCGGTTGCTAGGATGTTATGGGTGGTCGCTATGGTGTTGCTAGGCGGTTGCTATGGTATTCTGGGTGGTTGCTGGGCGGTTGCTAGGGTGTTCTGGCTGGTTGCTAGGATGTTTTGGGTGGTTGCTAGGGTCTTTTGGGTGGTTGCTAGGCGGTTGCTGGGATATTTTGGGTGGTTGCTAGGGTCTTTTGGGTGGTTGCTAGGCGGTTGCTAGGGTATTTTGGGTGGTTGCTAGGGTGTTATGGGTTGGTTGCTAGGCGGTTGCTAGGGTGTTTTGGGTGGTTGCTAGGGTCTTTTGGGTGGTTGCTAGGATGTTCTGGGTGGTTGCTATCGTGTTCTAAGGTATTTTGGGTGGTTGCTAGGGTGTTCTGAGTGGTTGCTATGGTGTTGCTACGGTATTCTAATGTATTTTGGGTGGTTGCTAGGGTGTTCTGGGTGGTTGTTAGGCAGTTGCTAGGGTGTTCTGAGTGGTTGCTATGGTGTTGCTAGGGTGTCCTAAGGTATTTTGGGTGGTTGTTAGGGTGTTCTGAGTGGTTGCTATGGTGTTACTAGGGTTTTCTAAGGTATTTTGGGTGGTTGCTAGGGTGTTCTGAGTGGTTGCTATGGTGTTGCTAGGGTGTCCTAGGTATTTTGGGTGGTTGCTAGGGTGTTCCGAGTGGTTGCTATGGTGTTGCTATGGTGTTCTAAGGTATTTTGGGTGGTTGCTAGGGTGTTCTGGGTGGTTGCTATGGTGTTCTAAGGTATTTTGGGTGGTTGCTAGGGTGTTCTGAGTGGTTGCTATGATGTTGCTAGGGTGTTCTAATGTATTTTGGGTGTTGCTAGGGTGTTCTGGGTGGTTGTTAGGCAGTTGCTAGGGTGTTCTGAGTGGTTGCTATGGTGTTGCTAGGGTGTCCTAAGGTATTTCGGGTGGTTGCTAGGGTGTTCTGAGTGGTTGCTATGGTGTTACTAGGGTTTTCTAAGGTATTTTGGGTGGTTGCTAGGGTGTTCTGAGTGGTTGCTAGGGTGTTGCTATGGTGTTCTAAGGTATTTTGGGTGGTTGCTAGGGTGTTCTGTGTGGTTGCTATGGTGTTCTAAGGTATTTTGGGTGGTTGCTAGGGTGTTCTGAGTGGTTGCTATGATGTTGCTAGGGTGTTCTAATGTATTTTGGGTGGTTGCTAGGGTGTTCTGGGTGGTTGTTAGGCAGTTGCTAGGGTGTTCTGAGTGGTTGCTATGGTGTTACTAGGGTTTTCTAAGGTATTTTGGGTGGTTGCTAGGGTGTTCTGAGTGGTTGCTATGGTGTTGCTAGGGTGTCCTAGGTATTTTGGGTGGTTGCTAGGGTGTTCCGAGTGGTTGCTATGGTGTTGCTATGGTGTTCTAAGGTATTTTGGGTGGTTGCTAGGGTGTTCTGGGTGGTTGCTATGGTGTTCTAAGGTATTTTGGGTGGTTGCTAGGGTGTTCTGAGTGGTTGCTATGGGGTTGCTAGGGTGTTCTGGGTGGTTGTTAGGCAGTTGCTAGGGTGTTCTGAGTGGTTGCTATGGTGTTGCTAGGGTGTTCTAAGGTATTTTGGGTGGTTGCTAGGGTGTTCTGAGTGGTTGCTATGGTATTCTGGGTGGTTGCTAGGGTGTTCTGGATGGTTGCTATGGTGTCCTGGGTGGTTGCTAGGGTGTTCTAAGGTATTTTGGGTGGTTGTTAAGGTTTTCTGGGTGGTTGTTAGGCAGTTGCTAGGGTGTTTTGAGTGGTTGCTATGGTATTCTGGGTGGTTGCTAGGGTGTTCTGGATGGTTGCTATGGTGTCCTGGGTGGTTGCTAGGTGGTTGCAAAGGTATTTTGGGTGGTTGCTACGGTGTTCTGGGTGGTTGCTATGCGGTTGCTAGGGTGTTCTCAGTGGTTGCTATGGTGTTCTAGGCGGTTACACACACACACACACATTAACTCACATACAATCACACACACACACTAACTCGATAACACTTACACACTCAGAGTTTATATGCGTTTAGAGTTTATAAATTGAAATTAATATAATTGATAAATAAACACACACACACACTAACTCGCTCACACACTCACTCAGACACATGCACACTCAGAGTTTTTGAGTTTAGTTTATACGTTTAAATGAGTTTAGAGTTTATAAGTTTAAACACACACACACACACACACAAGCAGACACGCTCACTAACTCACACACACTCTCTCACACACACTTTCACACACACACACACACACACACACACACACACACACACACACACACACACACTCACTCACACACACACACACACACACAAATTAACTCGCTCACACACAGACACGCTCACTAACTCACACACACACAATCTCACACACACAGATGCGCTCACTAACTCACACACACTATCTCACACACACGCACATACACTCATACAAGCCCACACGCACTCACACAAACTTTTTCACACACACACACACACACACACACAGACACGTTCACTAACTCACTCAGACACACACACTCAGAGTTTGAGTTTAGAGTTTATAAGTGCATAAATTGATGAGTTTATAAGTGTACAAGTTTTTGAGTGTATAAGTTTAAATGAGTTTAGAGTTCAGAGTTTATTAATTTATGAGTTTAAGAGTTCATAAGTCTATAAATTCATGAGTTTATTAGTTAATTAGTTATTAAATTTAAGTTAATTAGTTTATAAGTGTATGAGATTAGAGTTTATTAGTTTAAATGAGTTTCATTGGCTAATATATATAGAACGGCAGTTTGGTTTAGTCTTCTAGGTGTTTAGATTTGAATTTTTGTCGGTTGGTGAGTTTGAATCTGGATTTGAATTTTTTAGAATGCCCAATGTTAAGTCAATGGGAGTTTTTCCGAGTTTTGATCGTCATTTTTAGGAAAACCGTAAGTCCGATCAGTCTGAAAAGATATAGCACACCGAGTCAGATCTGTTTGAGTGTCTGAGCCGATTTTGGAGTATGTAGAGTTAAAGCTCTAGGAGGAGTTTGAGTCAGATTTTTTAGTAAGAAGAATAATAATAACTAGATTAAAAAGTTCGTCGAGACAAACTTTAAGTTGGCTTGAGAAAGCCGGACCAGAAAGTTTGAAGAAGTTTAAAGTAGTTTGGAGTTTAAAGTAGTTTGAAGTTTAAATTAGTTTAAAGTTTAAATTAGTTTAAAGTTTAAATTAGTTTAAAGTTTAAATTAGTTTGAAGTTTAAAGTAGTTTAAATTTTAATTTAGTCTAAAGTTTAAATCAGTTTGAAGTTTAAAGTAGTTTAAAGTTTAAAGTAGTTTACAGTTAAAAAGTTGTTGGGGGTTTTCTAGTGGGTTGCTAGGGTGTTCTGGGTGGTTGCTATGGTGTTGCTAGGCGGTAGCTAGGGTATTCTGGGTGGTTGCTAGGGTCTTCTGGGTGGTTGCTAGGGTGTTGCTAGGCAGTTGCTAGGGTATTCTGGGTGGTTGCTAGGGTGTTCTGGGTGGTTGCTAGGGTGTTGCTAGGCGGTTGCTAGGGTGTTCTGGGTGGTTGCTATGCTGTTGCTTGGTGGTTGCTAGGGTATTCTGGTTGGTTGCTAGGGTGTTTTTGGTGGTTGCTAGGTGGTTGCTAGGCGGTTGCTAGGGTATTCTGGGTGGTTGCTAGGGTGTTGCTAGGCAGTTGCTAGGGTGTTCTGGGTGGTTGCTATGCTGTTGCTAGGGTATTCTGGGTGGTTGCTAGGGTGTTCTGGGTGGTTGCTAGGCGGTTGCTAGGGTGTTCTGGGTGGTTGCTATGGTGTTGCTGGGTGGTTGCTAGGCGGTTGTTAGGGTGTTCTGGGTGGTTGCTATGGTGTTACTAGGCGGTTGCTAGGGTATTCTGGGTGGTTGCTATGCTGTTGCTAGGCGGTTGCTAGGGTATTCTGGATGGTTGCTAGGCGGTTGCTAGGGTGTTGCTAGGGTGTTCTGGGTGGTTGCTATGCTGTTGCTAGGCGGTTGCTAGGGTATTCTGGGTGGTTGCTAGGCGGTTGCTAGGGTGTTGCTAGGGTGTTCTGGGTGGTTGCTATGCTGTTGCTAGGCGGTTGCTATGATGTTGCTAGGCGGTTGCTAGGGTGTTTTGGTGGTTGCTATGGTGTTGCTAGGTGGTTGCTAGGGTATTCTGGGTGGTTGCTAGGATGTTGCTAGGGTGTTTTGGTGGTTGCTATGGTGTTGCTAGGGTGTTCTGGGTGGTTGCTAGGGTGTTTTGGTGGTTGCTATGGTGTTGCTACGGTATTCCGGGTGGTTGCTAGGGTGTTGTGGGTGGTTGCTATGGTGTTACTAGGTGGTTGGTCGTTGTCACAGATGGTTACTATGGAGTCTTTATAGAGTTCTTAGCATGATCTTGGCATGATATAGCACTTAACTAATCGCTATTAGCATGTAGCTATTCACTGCTAGCATGTGTAGCATTTTGGAAGTGCTGTTTGCTAGCATTAGTCAAAAGATCCAAACCTCATCTCTATACGATGTTCTGATACAGAGATATAGGTCTTGCAAAACGGTTGCTAGGGTACTCAAGTTTGGTTGCTATGGAGTTGCTTGGGAGCTGGAAGCTTTAAACTTAAGAAGTTTAAAGTGGTTTGAAGTTTAAAGTAGTTTACGAGTTTTGAGTTTACAAGTTTAAATGAGTTTAGAGTTTAAGTTTAAATGAGTTTAGAGTGTGTGTGTGTGTGTGTGTGTGTGTACACACACACACACACACACACACACACACTCAGAGTTTATGAGTTTAGAGTTCATAAGTGTATAAATTGATGAGTTTATAAGTGTAAGAGTTTTTGAGTTTAGAGTTTATAAGTTTTAAATGAGTTTAGAGTGTATAAGTTTTAATGAGTTTAGAGTTTATAAGTTTAAATGAGTTTAAGAGTTCAGAGTTTATTAATTTATGAGTTTAAGAGTTCATAAGTCTATGAATTCATGAGTTTAGAAGTTAATTAGTTTATAAGTGTATGAGTTTAGAGTTTATTAGTTTAAATGAGCCTCAATGACTCATATAGTATATAGAACGGCAGTTTGGTTTAGTCTTCAAGGTGTTTAGATTTAAATTTTTGTCGGTTGGTGAGTTTGAATCTAAATTTGAATTTTTTAGAACTCCCCATTGTAAGTCAATGGGAGTTTTTCCGAGTTTTGATCGTCATTTGTAGGAAAACCGTAAGTCCGATCAGTCTGAAAAGATAAAGCAACTAACTTCAGATCAGTTTGAGTGTGTGAGCCGAGTTTGGAGTATGTAGAGTTAAAGCTCTAGGACGAGTTTGAGTCAACAGTTTTTAACAGAAGAATAATAATAATAACTAGAATGTACATTTCCTGAAGAAAATGTGAAGTGGTGCTTGCAGTGGCAAAACTCGCCACTCGGTTGCTAGGGTGTTGTACATGATTGCATACGAGCCAACAACCATGCTTCTACGATGTTGTGGAGCTGAAATATGGCTTCTATATGTTG